>NW_004444002.1:261892-277121 GCF_000243295.1 Trichechus manatus latirostris | reverse complement strand
TCTTAGGGTTTCTTCAATTTTTTTTTATTCTTTTATCAGATTTTTCCTCAAATAAGTTGGCATCAAGTGTTTTATCTTCGATTTCACTAATTCTGACTTCCATTGCCTCAATTCTGCTCCTATGACTTTCTATTGAGTTGTCTAATTCTGAAATTTTATTCTTAATCTTTTGGATTTCTGTTTGCTGTCTCTCTATGGATTCTTGCATCCTGTTTAATTTGTCATTATGTTCTTGTATAACCTTCTTAAGTTCATCTCTTGCTTTGTTTGTGTGTTCCTTGGTTTGTTCTGTCTTTGCCTCATCTCCTTCCTGATCTCTTGAAGAGGTCTGTATATTAATCTTTTGAATTCTACCCCTGTTAATTCCAAGGTCTCTTCCTCCAGAAGGTTTCTTGATTCTTTGTTTTGATGGCTTGCTGAAGCCATCATGGTCTGCCTCTTTGTGATTTGATACTGACTGTTGTCTCCGAGCCATCCATAAGTTATTGTATTTATTTATTTTATGTTTTCTTACTGTGTCCTAGCATCTTGTTTTGTTTTGTTGTGATATGCCCAGAGAGGCTATTCGTGTGAGCTAGTTTGACTGTTCGCGTCTTTGAAGCTCTCACGTCCTATGTCCAGGTGGCTAGAGCTGTTACTACGTATGTGAGCCCAGCAGTCTGTTTACTTTTCTTGTGTGAATTCAGCTCAGGTGTCCAGGTCATTGTCACTGAGTGTGTGGTGCAGGCTCTCACCTACAGCCCTAGATGGGTAGGGGTGATTGGAGTTGGCACAAGTATCTGGCTGCAGTAGGGGGTCATGTGCTGAGCAAGGCAGGGGACTGACAGCTGCCTCGAATGTCTGGGTGGAAGGTGTGTCCCTGTTCCCTAAAGTGCATAGGTGAGTGGGTTTTGCTGCCCGACTGTGGGCACCCAGTGCTGTTGACTGTAAGGACTGGGAGTCCCCACTATTCTTGGACCCCGTCACAGGTGACTCAGTGGAGTGGGTGGAGCCACCAGTCCTCAGGCCCCTGATGTGGGTAGGTGAGGACCCTGCTTAATGGGCAGGGTGGAGTCAAATGTCTCAAATCTGCCACTCCCCCTTATAGCTGATACAATAGAATATAGGCTTCAGGTATACACCCTGTTGTACTGTGCTAATGAGGGCCTATGCTGTTGAAATGGGCCCACACAGGTCTATGCAGTGGTGATGGGTATTCAAAGTCCATAGACCCCTTATGCCTGTGCCTAGGCAAAAGGGCTGTGCCTGCCATGAGTTCCCGGCTTAGGGAAGCTGGCAGATTATTTTTTCCTGTTTGTTAATTTGTTCCCTCTCCAAAGCCAGGAGAATGGCTCAGGGTGTGCGATGGGTCCTAGTTCTGGCCCAGGGGTGCAGCAATCACTGAAGCAGAAGGAGAGACCCAGAGCAGAGTGGGGAGGGGGCGGGTAAATGGGAGAGAGGTACTTCCTAACAGGGAGGGTTTTTTTTGATCCGCGTGATGGATTAGAAACTTGTGCTTATCTTTCGCCGATTGAGCGCCATTTCTCGCTGGTTCTGGAGGCTTGAGCAGACTCTCCGCCACTCAGTCTCTTCTGATGTGGAAAACGTGTCCTGAGCGCCACTGCTTGCCTCACCACACACCAGCCGATCCAGCCTGCAGGATGCCGGTGCCAGTGCCGGCAAGCTCAGGTCTGGCAACTCCTCGCTGCTTCTGAACCGTCTCTCCCTCTCCCTGCCACTCAGTTTGATTCCTCAACTTTGTCTTTGATATTCAGTGCTCCTAGATTGTCATATATAATCGATTGACTTGTTTTTTTTGGTCTTTGTTGTAAGAGGGACCACAGGAAGCGTCTGACTACTCTGCCATCTTGGCCTCGCCTCCTCTTTTTTCTTCAAAAAAATTTTTTTTTGCTTTGTACAGTTTAATATTCATATTGTTAAACAATCCAAACTGTAACAGCATTAAGAAGTCTCTCTCCATCTGCTGCCCTGTTCACTCCAGTAACTTCTCTTTTATAAAGAGCAGGTATCAGGCTGTATACCCTATTTTGTTACTTTTCTTTTTAACTCAGTTAAGAATATATCCTGGAGATCTTTCAATTCCATGCCCATGCTTAGAGAGCTTCCTTTCCTCTTTGCTTTTTTTGGGCATTAAAAATATATTTTTTAATTTTGTTGTTGTTAAGAATATACACAGCAAAACACACCACTTCAACAGTTTCTACATGTACAGTTCGGTGACAATGATTACATTCTTTGAGTTGTGCAACAATTCTCACCCTCCCTTTCTGAGTTCTTCCTCCCCCATTGACATAAACTCACCCCCTAAGTGTCCTATCTACCGTTTCAAGTTGGTATTGTCAGTTGATCCCATATAGATCTTAAAAGAGCATAATACTCAAGGCAGACATTCTTTACTAGTTTAAGCTAAACCATTGTTTGGTTTTAAGAAGGCTTCCGGGGATATATTTGGCTTAAGTTTTACCACTTAAATGTTATTACTTGTACATAATTCTTTGTATTTTAATGATAGTTTTGGCATGGGAGAAAGGGAGTGGGGAAATAAAACAGTGGTTTTAAGTGTGAGTGATAGTTCTTCTCCCTAGTGCCATTAGACAAACAAAATATTACCATATTACTATTTTGGACCCTTTCTGCTTTTTTTTATACTGTGGAATTTGTTGTGATTTTAGATGAAGTGATAATGAGAGACAGAGGGTGACCAGTTGCTTAGAAATATTTGAGTGGATGTAGAGAAAATAGGGGTAATGCTATAAAAGACTAACCTATGTACACTTTGAAAATGTGTTTCTTGTTTGCTTGTTTCTACTTAAATGCATTCTTTACTAATTTCCTTTCCTTGCTCTCTGTTCTTTTCTAACAGCCGAAGAATGTTCTGCTGACTCTGACCTCAACTTTCTTATTCCTGTTGCAGTGGGTGTGGCCTTGGGCTTCCTTATAATTGTTGTCTTTATCTCTTACATGATTGGAAGAAGGAAAAGTCGTACTGGTTATCAGTCTGTGTAGTCAATTCAATTCAGTGCTGTTTCCCCCCTCCCTCCTTCGCAATCAGAATTTATGTTTCCATTGGCTAAAAGCCAGGAAATGCTGTGCAGTATATTGTTTTTAAGATATGCAGAATAACCTCAGTGAGTTGCTAGCCAACTTGGGCATGAATAGCATTTATTCAAGAAAATGTGTATTAGGGCCAGTTTCTTTTTCTTTTTTTTCTATTTTCTTTTTCTTCCTTTGTTAGTGTGATTGAAAGCAAGATAGGAATATGATTTTTAAGTAATTAGTGATTTTAAGCCTCTGAATCCAATTATTAAAGCATTTCTACTGAAATGTAATTGTATATGTTGCAGCTACTTGTATTTTGCTACTTTGACATTATTTGCAAAATGGAAGCTGTTAGAGAATTTAACTTGCTTCAGGAAATAAATTCAAGAGCATAATGAATTCATTTTCATTGGTGGCAAACATAATATTTGGTTTATAATAACACTTCCATCCCTCACCTCCCGACAGGATTATTTAAATCTGTATCTTTCTGTAAAAAAAAAAATGACTTCATGATACTGTGTTTAATAGCAAAATTTGGCATCTTCATTACTGCTAGTAGTTACTATATTTCAACAACGATGTCTTTTTTTTTTTCTCCTCCTTCTGGAATTTGGAATAAATCAATTATCTCAGACTTGACATTTATGCTGAAGGACGGAGACCAACAGCTTTTTAAAAGAGGTGTTGCTTTAGAATTGATTATGCTTCCTCCCTGCCTTAATTTGTTCAGAAAGTTAATTCGTTTTCCTCTAAAAAACTTACTTTGTATGCCTCCTGCAGTCTCCTATATTCCCTGTGTGAATACGTTGTAACTGATATTTTTAATGTATTGTTTTCTTTTTTTTCTCAAAGCAGCAGGTGCTAACTCTAGAGGCTAGTGGGCCCTGGAGGGCCATCAGTCAGATGGCTGCCTAGCCAAAGCTGAATGGGGATTATTCTGTAAATTTGTTGAGCTTGACCTAGATTTATATCCCTGAAGGTACCCCTAATGGCTCTGACTTCTGGAGTAAGGTACTAGAGACCACTCATCTCACTGTCTTCTTGATTGGTTAGGCTGTTGAATTGCCCTTTTATTTGGAAGCACATTGCTATAGATTTCTAGGGCCCAAATGGCTGTTTTATACATCTGTCATTAGCAAAAGACAGATATTTATTTTATCAAGCTATTTTATTTCTATATTTAACTAAAAACAAAAGTTCCCAAAGATCTGCCTGCACTTCAGAAATTCCCCTTGGATTAAAAAATTAAGCGTAAACCGTGAAGTGAGTTTGTAATTAAATCCAAGGATTAACTAAGTCCCAATCTACCTCTCAGCGCAATGCAGATGCTCACCATTGCATTGCTGCCATTAACTGATGGTCAGAATTCTTTGCCAATAACTGGAATTACACAAATTTTATTAAAAAGAAAGAAAATTCATCAACATCTTTCTTTACTATTTAACTATACATCTCAAAAGCATTTATTCCAAACTGGGGTAGAAAGTGAGATTGCTTAATTACATCTCCATTACAACTCTCTGTCTCTGACTTGCAGATTCAAATTGTCCTCTATTTGCTAAGTATATAGAGAATGTTTTGTTTTAAAATGTTCTCCTTTGAGAACAATTGCCTATTTGTTCTTTGGTAAAGCGAATGATGACATTATAAAGAACAATGGCTTCATTTCAATAAATACTTTTGAGATGTTGATTGTCTAGAAGTCAGATTGGTTAAATCAGCTTGTGACCTTACTAAGTAGTTTTCTGCCTTTTGGGTAGGAGGCTATATCACAAATTCTTCATTAGGTATCATGACTTTATCTTAGATAGTTAGCAAACCCATGTGTTTAATTCTCTTGGAGAATTAAGATTAAAAATACAAAATATTCGCAGCAGATTAAAACAAAAACTGCTTCTAATCCAGTAAAATACAGGAAACCTAGAATGTATGAACTGAGTGTTCAACCACCTTTGCTCACTGGGTTCATTTTTGTGTTAGTAAAACAGTGGTTCAGAGAATAGGACTTGGAACTCATGAATATAAAGAATTGTTTTTCACCTAAGCTTCTTTGGAAGAACTAATGCTTGCTGTTCCCTAAAGTTTTGGATATATCAGTTTAGAGGACTGCAAAATAAAGCATAATGTGGTTCTCCTGTTTGATCTGATATGTGTGATTTTCAATTGATGGATTTAAAAATAATAAAGACCATACATTCCATGTCACTATGGATAACTTCATTTTTATTCCAAATTCTCAGCCTTAAGAGCTTAGATTTGTATAATCTAAGTTCCCTAAATTCTAGTCTCTTGATGACAGAAATCATATGAGCTCATAGGCCTACAGCTTAACAAAGTGCCATCTTTAGGAATGCATTAGACCCTTTAGTATAGACACTTCAAATATGGGGGCCTACATGGTCACGAAAATACCAAGAACACATTGAAAACAAAATATGGAAATATAACAAACGTAAGAGCTTCTTAAGAAATATACTTCCAGCACATGTCTGTCTGCATTAATGAACTTGTACTCATTGTTGAAGTTCACTCCATCCTCAGGGATATGGCAGGGGCAGAAGAAGAGCTGTCAATTTTCTAAGATTCCTTACAACCCAGTCTAATGTTCAAATGTATGTGATTGGATTAAATAACACCACTTACCATAAATATACTCCTTTTAACATAAGGGGCATTTTTGGTGGAAGAAAGAATTGAACATTGCATTTCTCCATAGTTCCTGAATAATAGGGTTTCATTTTCTGATTGTCAAGACATTTGATGGTTTATAATTAAGTAATGGCCTTGCCTTGCATGTTGCAGGAGGAGTGGTAGGGAGTCTCAATAGAACCTGTCTTTCTTGTCTCAGCTGCTCCATTGAATATACTTCACAATTCTGCGCCTCACAAGGCCTCTGAAAGAGGCACTCTGTGGTTACTGTTAGCAAGAAGAGTGCTTCTAAATATGTTGCTGGGAGGGTTAGTGTGTATCTAACAAGTAAATTTGGAAGTTTTATCTTTTTAGTTCATTGTTTATACTCTTCTAGACTGCTTTTAGAAATCTTGAGGAAATGTTTCCTTTCGCTTTGTTTTTATTGCCTGAATGTGTTTCGATGGCAGCATAAATTTGGGTCCCTTTGTACCTGGGTGGTGGAAACAGTTAACGCATTTGCCACTAACTGAAAGGTTGGAGGTTCGAGTCTACCCAGAGGTGCGTTGAAGAAAGGTCTGGTGATCTACTCTTGAAAAAATCAGCCACTGAGAGCCCTATGGAGCAGTTCTACTCTGACACACATGGGGTTACCATGAGTTGTAGTAAACTCAATGGCAACTGGTTTTTTTTTCCAAGAACAGGAAAAATCTTGGTATGCAATGCATTTTTAGTAGGAAAAAGCAACTATAGTTTTATTAGCACTTACAATGCTGTACACTGTACACACATTATTTCATTTAGTCCTCACAGCAACTCTCTGAGGTTAGGCAGTATCATTCCCAATTTACAGATGAGGTAACTGAGGCTTGACTTTCCCAAAGCTGCACGAAGACTAAGTGGGAAAACTAACCTTTGAATCCAGCTCTTTCTGCCTCCAAATACCATGCTCTTAACCACTACACATCTTGCCCTTCTAAGAAACAATAGATTTCCCCCCCAAAAAACAAAAACCATATGCCATATATTAAATGGTTACAGAAAGCTGACTTCTGTACTCTTCTATCTTGCATGTAGTCACCTTATAAATGTTCTTCAGTATTCTTAAAATAACTTGAGTTGTGTCCAGCCCACTTAAGGAGCGGAAGGATTTGTGGCAGCATGCCTTCTGAAAGATCAAACCAAGGCCAGTGTGAGCTCTTCCTTATCAGTAATGTTAAGCCCTGAATGTCACTTTTTTCAGAGTAGCCTCATCTAGTTATTCTGATCACATCATTACCATTCTGCCCTCAAACTGTTCTACACCATAAATCATTTTGACTGTGCATTAGTGCGTTTAAGAGACTAAATGGAACTGTCTCCTCACTTTCCCTAAATTAATGTCACCTCCTCCCCCTAGCCTTTCCCTGGCTGTAAGTGCAGTGTAGTCATGACACTCAGCAATCCTTGCTAGGTGGTCTTGAACCCCAATACATAGTTCTTACTCCCAGATCTCGAGCTGTTTGAAGGGGTTTCAAGAAACCCTTTCCTGCATATTTGAAATTCCAGCCATAGACTGCAAACACACCTCACCTCATCTTCTGCTCTCCTGTGCTCACTAGCCATGCAGACTTCCTTGCTGCTCCTCATGACCCTAAGGGTGTTCTTACCTCAAGCCTCTTGTATTTGCTCTGCCTTCTACCTAGAAAGATCTTCCCCCAGATATCCCATGGCTCACCCCCTCACCTCATTTAGGTCTCTATTCAAATGTCACCTCAGTAAAGCCTATCCTGATCATCCTATTTGAAATAGCACTCCACCACCAGCCACTTTCTGTGGCCCTTACTCTGTTTCGCTTATTACTTATTACCATCTGACATACTGTGTATTTTACTTGTTCGTGTTTCATCTATGTCCCCCACTAGAAGGTAAACTCCATGATAGCAGGGATTTGTGTTGTGTTTACTACCGTGTCCCTAGAACAGTGCCTGACACATATTTCACATTGAATAAATACTTGCTAAATGAACGAGTGGTCATCTTGTCTAATAGTTAAATATTTATTAAGTACTTACTAACTTATTTCATCAAATTTAAGATACCAACAATTGTAAGATAAATACTGCCAATTAAAGTGTGGTTGTGAGGCCTACTAGTTTCAGAGATGTCTTAAAAGGTGAAAAAAATGTACATCTTGCAATTGATGCATGTTAAACAACGAGAGTGCTGTACATGGAGTACGTAATCTATCATTAATTAATGGTTAATTAATAATCATATATCATCTAATGATCTAAGCCAGGTCAACCACCCAGTAAACTGAGATTCAGTGTGAGCCAGTGCTGTAAGCACTGTGCCATCACAGCCTACCTTTGGTATATAGGGATTCCCTGGGTAATGCAAAGGCTAAAGTGTTTGGCAGCTAACCAAAAGGTGGAAAGTTCAAGTCTACCCAGAGGTGCCATGGAAAAAAGACCTGGTAATCTACTTTCAAAATCTCAGTGAAAATACTGTGAAGCACAGTTTTACTCTGACACGCATGGGGTCATCACGAGTTGGAATTGACTCGACAGCAACTGGTTACTGGTTTTTAGAAAAAAGTACCAGTTTTGTCATTTTCAATGGCAAAAACAGGAGTCCGTGATTGCTATAATTTTCTATTTTAAAGCAGATCAAATATTTAATACTCATTTTTCTTTCTTTTAAATGTTGTGTAAGTATAGCATGGCAGGCATGTCAGAAAAGAATTTGAATCCCAGCTCTATCACGCAGTAGCTGTGTGACCTTCAACAAGTTACTTAACCTCTCTAAAACCCAAGTTTCCCTGTCTGTAAAATGGAGATGATACTACTACCTATCTTGTAGAATTTTAAAGAGAATTAAATAAGATAATACCACCAAGTACATACCAAACCAAGCCAGTTGCCATCAGTTCCGACATATGGTGACCCCATGTGTGTTAGATTAGAACTGTGCTCCATAGGATTTTCAATGGCTGATTTTTCAGAAGTAGATTGCCAGGCTTTTCTTCTGAGGTACCTCTGGGTGGACTCAAATTTTCATCCTTTCACTTGACAGCTGAGTGTGTTAACTTTTGCAGCGCCCACATAGTAAAAAATAAATGTTAGCTTTAAAAAAATAAAAAGATATTGACTGGTGGGAATGTAAAATGGTACAGCCATTTTGGAAAACAATATGGCACTTCCCTAAAAAGCTAGAAATAGAAATACACATACGAACCAGCAATCCCACTCCTAGGAGTATATCATAGAGAAATAAGAGCCATCACACGAATAGACATATGCACACACCCATGTTCATTGCAGCACTGTTCACAATAGCAAAGAGATGGAAACAACCTAAGTGCCCATCAACAGATGAATGGATAAACAAACTATGGTACATACACACAATGGAATACTACGCAACAATAAAGAACAATGATAAATCAGCAAAACATCTCACAACATGGATGAATCTGGAGGGCATTATCCTGACTGAAATAAGTCATTCACAAAAGGACAAATATTGTATGAGACCGCTACTGTAAAAACACATGAAAAGGTTTACACACAAAAAGAAACAATCTTTGATTGTTACAAGGGAGGGGAGGGTTAGGAGAGAAAAACACTAAATACATAATTGGTAACTGGTGAAAGGTAGGACAGTACACAATACTGAGGAAGCCAGCACAACTTGTCCAAGGCAAGGTCATGGAAGCTCCATAGACACATCCAAACTCCCTGAGGGACCAAATTACTGGGCTGAGGGCTGTGGGGACCATGGTCTGAGGGGAACACCTAGCTCAATTTGCATAACAGTTTATAAAGAAAATGTTCTACATCCTACTTTGGTGAGTAGTGTCTGGGGTCTTAAAAGCCTGTGAGCAGCCATCTAAGATACTCCACTGGTCCTACCCTGTCTGGAGCAAGGGAGAATGAAGAAAACAAAAGACACAAGGGAAAGATTAGTCCAAAGGACTAGTGGACCACAACTACCACAGCCTCCACCAGACTGAGTCCAGCACAACTAGATGGTGCCTGGCTACCACCAGTGACTGCTCTGACGGGGATCACAATAGAGGGTCCCAGACAGAGCTGGAGATAAACACAGAACAAAATTCTAACTCACAAATGAGGGGAAAAAAAAAAAAAAGACCAGACTTACTGGTCTGACAAGAGACTGGAAAAACCCCAAGAGTATGGCCCCGGACACCCTTTTAACTCAGTACTGAAGTCACTCCAGAAGTTCACCCTTCAGCCAAAGATTAGACAGGCACATAAAACAAACAGTAATACACATAGCTCAACCATGTATGTGAGACTAAATGGGCACACCAGCCTAGGGGCAAGGACAAGAAAGCAGGAGGGGACAGAAAAGCTGGACAAATGGAAATGGGGAACCCAAGGTCGAGAAGGGGAGAGTGTTGACACATTGCCAGGTTGGCAACCAATGTCACAAAACAATATGTGTATTCATTGTTTAATGAGAAACTAATTTACTCTGTGAACCTTTATCTAAAGCACAATAAAAATAAAGTGAAAATAAAGTTCCATCTTTCTAATAAACAAAACAAGATACCTTTCAAAATGACTCATATTTTTAATGATAATATTCACTACTGGCCACAGTACAGAGAACTACACATGTTCATAATGTTGGCAGTAGAAATGAAAAATTGGGAAAAATTAATGCCCATAAGATAGGACTAGTAAAATGAATTGTGAAACACTAACATGATGGAATGCTACACAACATAAAAATCACATTCTCAAGAATAAGAATATGAGAGTATGCTCATGTCATAGTGTTAAGTAAAAAACCAACATTGCAAAGCAATGTGTACAGTTATTCTGTTAAATAAATCTGTGTATCTTTATTTGCATATATCTACATCAATATCTGCTCCTCTGCCACTCTCCTGATCCCGGTATTTTCCCATCAGATACACCTGCTGGGCCCCACCCCCAAAACTTCTCATTCTGGAGCTCTCAGGTAGGGCCAGGTAATTTGCATTTCTGGCAAGTCCTCAGGTGATTCTGATGCTGCTGGTACAGGAACCACACATTGAGAACAACTGGATTAAAAAGCACCATAACTATCCCAAGTCTCATCTGTGTCCCATCTTTCCAAAATTCCAGGGATCTACCAGCACCCACAAGAGTACCACAAAACCAGCACCCAGCCCAGAAAACTTAGCTTTGGGTTTGATGCCCCTGATGGTCCCTGTTATGGATTGAATTGTGTCCCCCAAAAATACATGTCAACTTGACTAGGCCATGCTTCCTGGTATTGTGTGGTTGTCCTCTATTTTGTGATCCAATGTAATTTTCCTATGTGTTGTAAATCCTAACCTCTATGATGATTAACATAGACAGGATTAGAGGCAATTATGTTAATGAAGCAGGACAGTCTACAGGATTAGCTTGTATCTTGACTCAATCTCATTTGAGATATGAAAGAGAGAAGTGAGAAGAGAGGAGAGGGATCTCATTACCACCAAGCAAGAAGAGCCAGGAGTGGAGCTCATCCTTTGGACTTGAGATCCCTGTGCTGAGAAGCTCCTAGACCAGGGGAAGATTGATGACAAGTATCTTCCCCCAGAGCCAACAGAGAGAGAGAGTCTTCCCCTGGAGTTGGAGCCCTGAATTTGGAATTTGGACCAGAATGTTCCTTAGAAGCAAGGATGGTGAGACTATGTCTCACATACTTTGGACATGTTATCAAGAAGGATGAGTCCCTGGAGAAGGACATCATGCCTGGTAAAGTAGAGGGTCAGTGAAAAAGAAGAAGACCCTCAACGAGATGGATTGACAAAGTGGCTGCAACAATGGGCTCAAGCATAGTAGCGATTGTGAGGATGGCACAAGACTGGGCAGTGTTTTGTCCGGTTGTACATAGGGTCGCTATGAGTCAGAACCAACTCAGTGGCACCTAACAACAACAACAACAACAGACTGTGAGAGAATAAATTTCTCTTTGTTAAAGGCATCCACTTGTGGTATTGCTGCTATAGCAGCACTAGATAACCAAGACAGAATTTGGTACTGGAAATGGGGTGCTGCTCTAACAAGTATCTGCAATGTGGAATCAGTTTTGGAATTGAGTAATGGGTAGAGGCTGGAAGAGTTTTAAAGTGCCCAATAGTGAAAGCCCAGATTGCCTTGAAGAGACCATTGGTGGAATTATGAACATCAAAGACAATTATGGTGAGGGATCAGAAAGAAGTAAGGAGAGCTGTGACACCAGAGACGGCACAGACGGTGAGAAGCAGCAGCAGAGAAAGAGGGACAGCAGAATCAGGAGACTGGCGCGAGATGGCATGGGAGCCGACCCACAGGGCAAGAGAGCTGAGTGACTTTAGGCAGGAGGTTGCCTGGAAGGGTGGGATGCCTCTGGGCATTTACCAGTGAAGCCAGGTTTGCAGACCTATGGAGCAAGAGAGATGAGTGCCTTCAGGTCAAGAGGCCAAGGAACCAGCAAGCAGAAGATGAAGAGACAAGGGGCATGGGAAGCAGAGCTGCCTCAGTCTCAAAGGGTGGGGCCACAATCTCTGGGTCAGATCTTCACCAACTAGGTTCCAGAGTGTGGGGCTGCCATTCACGAGTACTAGGGGCATGGGGCCAGATCTGCAGCCCAAAGCCAACGGGGTAGGGCTGCCATGCCCAAGAGGCAGAAGAACAGGGCCTGCCAGGGCCAAGGGGGTGGGGTCACCACTCAGATGGACTAGGAGAATGGGGCAACCCAAAGCCATGGGAGGAGAGTTGCTGTACCACAGGGCCTGGAAGGTGGAGCTGAAGCCTAGGGCCGAAGGGTCTCCACCCAGAGTCCAGAGAGCATGGCCAACACTCAGAGTCTGGAGGGGAGGGCCATTGCCTAGATGGTCTCAGAGAACACAGGGTTATTTTCAACACTTGAGAGCTAATGTAAATTGTTCTGCTGGGTTTTGGACTTGCTTGATGTCCATTATCACTTCTTCCCCCCACCCCCCACAATTTCTTCTATTTGTAATGGAAACGTCTAGGTTGTCCCTGTTCCAGCATCATACTTTGAAAATAGATAACGTGTATTCTAGATTTCACAGATGAATAGGAATTTTGCCCCAGAATGGAATTTGGACTTGGAGTTGATTTAAAACTTTTGGGATGATATGTTGGGGTAAAAGTGTTTTACATATGGCAAGAACATGAATCTTTGAGGGCCAAAGGGTGGAATGTTATGGACTGAATTCTTTCCCCAAAAAATGTGTGTCAGCTTGGCTAGGCCGTGATTTCCAGTATTGTGTGGTGTCCTCTATTTTGTGATCTGATGTAATTTCCTATGTGTTGTAAATCCTAACCTCTATGATGTTAATGAGTCAGGATTAGAGGCAGTTATGTTAATGAGCCAGGACACAATCTACAGGATTAGGTTGTATCATGACTCAATCTCTTTTGAGATACAAAAGAGAGAACTGAGCAGAGAGGAGAGGAACCTCATTACCACCAAGAAAGAAGAGTCAGGAGTGGTGCGCATCCTTTGGACCCGGGATCTCTGCACTGAGAAGCTCCTACAACAAGGGAAGATTGATGACAAAGACCTTCCACTAGAGTCAACACAGAGAGAATCCCTTCCCCTGGAGCTGGCACACAGAATTCAGACTTCTAGCCTCCTAAACTGTGAGAGAATAAATTTGTTTGTTAAAGCCATTAACCTGCAGTATTTCTGTTATAGCAGCACTAGATAACTAAGTCCCATTCCTCTCCAGTGCTTCTCTCCCATGGAACAATCACTTTCATTCTCTGCCCTCATCCTGTCCCTATACCAAGCAGATTGCCAGTCTCCGTCCCTCTTTTCTTCATGGAACTTTTATTTTGTTAGCCCATAGTCTACAGCCTGGCTGCTTTCCAAAATCCTGAGCCCCTTGATAAGATTATGCATAGGAGAGAGGGGAGAGTGCCTGGGAAGGAAGAAAGACAGGAGGCAAATTTCTACTCAGGAGACCTCAGCAGGCCTCAGGGAGGCAGCACCTCAGGGGATTGGCTTCTTGGTGCATGTAGGGGGCCTGGAACCCAGACAATAGGGCTCCCAACCTGGGCAGAGATGCCCCTCCCACCCATGCACCACTGACTCTGGAGCACAGACATGCCCACCTGCAAAGGACCATGTGGACGTGGACAGTGAGGGTAGCAATGGCAACCATGATGACTTGAAGGCCACATAGAAGACCCCGAATTCTTGGGTAACTCACAGGAAGAGGAGAGGCCGTCTAATAGTGAATGAGATTGAACTTTGCTTCACCTCAGTGGGATGGAGGGAAGATGCGGAATTGAGCTGTCACCCCTCAGTAAACCAGTCCTGAGATACACACTACAGAAGACACAGCAGGTAAACACATACTCTTTATTAGAAGTTAGGGCTTTGGACCAAGCCCCAGTCAAAAGTTGATATTGGTGAACAGGGTGGAATCTCATGGGGGAACCAAAGGCTTCCTTTTGTTCAGACTGGAGGCCGACCTAACCTACCACCTGGGCTCCCCACTGGTTCCCTCCTTGCCTTGCAGCAGCTGCCTCAGGGGAACAGAGAGCCTGCACAGAACACACCAAGTAGAAGAGAAAGGGACCAAAAGCATTCCCAAGAGGGCTTGCCCCAGTTCAGTTCTCTTACTCTAATTACTCCTCCAAGAGAAGCAGCATCTCACGGCATTGTGGCCCCATTGTGTGTCCTTGGAATCAAATTTGTTTTTCATGCACTGCTGACTGGAAAGGAGGCTGGGATGGGGCAGCCAAAGGCTGAGGTCTCAAGTGGGTAGCCAACACTCCCCTCACCGGTGGTCTTTCAGCCAGGCTGGTGGGCAACCGGGAACATAACTGTCCCTCCCAAGGGAAGAAATCAGCAGAGTATCAGAAAAGTCCTTCCAGATCTTCAACACTGCTCATTGGTCTCACCTGGGATCAATGAGCTGAGCAGCTCAGACACTCAAGTCCTTTCATGAAAGTCTCTTTGAGATTGCCCCCAACACCGAATTAGTGGATTAGGAGGTTATTTCAATTGGGTTTACCTGAAGGCCACTCTACATGCAAGACAAGGATGACAATCTTGATCTACTCTGTACCTGAAATTAGGCTCTCCTGTCATCTAACCAAACTCCCCAAACCATGTTATAACATGTGCACCAGATAAGAACATAATTCTAGCTCCTAACACATACTAGGCAACCAGTAACTATTCATTCAATGAGTTAATAAATGAAATTCAATGACCTTCTTATAAAGTGTAAAATTTAACACTACCCACCCTACCCCCATGAACTTTGCTATGTCAATCCCTTTTCCCCAACAGAGGGATTAGCATCCTAACAAGATCTGTCTGCTCTCCCTTGTTCTCAAAAATGTGTGCTTGAACATCTCCCCCTTCCTTATTCCTTTGCACTCTTTACGGCTGTAGCCAATTGAGGTCTCACTGAGGTGTAGGCTGTTGAGAGCCAGGGGTGCATTTTCTGAGGCTCACATCCTGGAGGCCCGAGCTTCTTCAGCATCATGCAAAGTTCCTGCAGCTTAGAGACACAAAGAACAAGCCCTCACCTATAATGTTATAAAAA
>NW_004444002.1:256901-261792 GCF_000243295.1 Trichechus manatus latirostris | reverse complement strand
TCACATCCTGGAGGCCCGAGCTTCTTCAGCATCATGCAAAGTTCCTGCAGCTTAGAGACACAAAGAACAAGCCCTCACCTATAATGTTATAAAAATTAAAAAAATTAAACTATAAACACCGATGTACTTTAGGGTTTAACAACAGCATTTTCAAGGAAAGCAGCCTTCTTAGAATATGATGAATGTTCTGCTCTTAAATCATGGCCTTTCCCAGTCAAAAACCTGCTTGCATGCAGAGAGGCAGTTAAGGGGAAAACAGAAAGGAGAAGAAGAGCAAGGTTCATAACTTCAGCGTCTCCAGGGTGTCATCCAAGTGGTAGCAGCCCTCCAGAGTCCACCCACCACCTGTGAACTTAAATACAACTGGAGAAATTCTCCATTTAAGGATTAGTTGTGATGTTCAAGGAAATCTCATCTTTCTTTAAACCAAGAAAAATGAGACACACATATACCTGTATAATATGAAACTGGGGAAAGGGGCCATATGTGGAAATACATATATTGTGTTAAAAACGGTTACTGCCTGATGGTGGTAAAAACGATAATAAATTTTTTGTTGGACAGGCAGATTTTCTTGCATTTTTAGCAGTCCAAGTGCCAGGAAAAATTCATGGCACTCTGCCCCATGGGCCATGCCTGTCTCTCAGCCTGAGGTCTGGGGCAGATTTCTCCTGTTGCTGGAATTCAAAGCTTTCTTACCTTTTGGCGGCCGGGTCTTCTGCTCCTGAGGTTGTTTCCTTGAGTCTCCTTGGCGCCAGCTGTGCCCAGAGGGGTTTATGAATTTGGGCCTCACAGTAGCTTTCTTCTGGCGGTGGCTCCTGCTGTCAACCAGGGTGTCTACCTCCTCACGACTCACAGCACCTTCCATCTGGCTTTGGCTTCTCTGCACCCACTTAGGGGCCAACTCCTGCTGGGTCCCCAGCGCGGCCCGAAGACCAGGGGTGTAGATCCTTCCACGAGGCATCTGGGATGGGACTGCTGCTGCTGCTTCTGTCTCCATGCCAGCTGTGGGTGGGGGAGGTAGGGTGTCTTGGAACGCCATTGGGAATGGTGTGTGGTTTGGAAATGGGTGTGAGTGAGGCACTGGCCGAAGGGGTTGAACAACCTGGGCCCAGGGATTCGGGGATCCTGGCATGTAGTGGTTGCCCGCCTTAGCTCCCGCCCGTGCCTTCCCCTCCTGGGCCTCCGCATCCTGCCTGCCCTCTGCCCACCCGGCCGCCACCTTGCCTTGCTCCTCTGCATGCTGGGGCCGCACCTCGGCCCACTGCTGCTGGGCTCCCGAACCGCGACCGACCTCCTGGGGCTGTGGATGGAACTGGGCCCACCTCTGGGCCTGGCGCAGCTGCCGGCGCAGCTCTTCGCGCTCTTGCAACGACTGCTGCAGGTCGTCCCAAGCAAAGCGCAACTGCAAAGCCATCTCCTCGCGCTCCTCACGCAGCCGCTGCAGCTCGGAGGCCAGCGCCCAGGTGGCGGTCTGGCGCTGGGCCACCTGCTCCTGCAGCCGCCGCACCCGACGCGCATGCTGTGCCCGCTGTCTGGCGCCCACTCGCACGCTCAGGGCCAGCGCGCTCCAGGTGCATGCCCTCTTGATGGACTGGGGCAGCCGCGGGTTTGACACGATGGCCCCGAGGTGGTACTCCACATGTTTCCAGGGCCGCAAGCGGTAGGACTTGTAGAACTCCCGGTTGCCGCCATTACTGAGGACCTCTTCATTAATGAACATGACCACCTCGCAGTGGCGGAACCCGCTCCTGGTGTCCCTGAAGTTAATGGCCATGGCCGCTGTGGCCTAATCTGCTGGCTGCCCCTCTGGCGACGCTGCCACCACGGTTTTAGATGGCGACCACCACCTAGTCAGCCCCTCACCTCCTCGCTCAGTCCCAGTTCAGCCTCTCCCAGTCCTGGCTCCTCCTCCTTGGCCTGCTTTCCTCCTCACTCACTTATTCTCACAAAGACTGAAGCTGATTCCCTCAGCAAACCAACTCCTACTGAGGCGACGCCGTGTCACTTCACAGAGACAAGCGCCATCTTGCCGCAATGCCTGCTGGGACGGACTTTCTTTGCAGAGCGTCCCCCTCACCTCCCCCCGCCCCGCTCCCGCCGGCGTGGCGGGTGGCTTTGGGACTGGGGGAAGGGGGGTCAGCCTATCAAGCCCAGAGATGACTCTTGTTTCCAAGAGCTTTTGAAGGACCACACTCAGCCACCAAAAATGAATTTCTAACCAGGTGGTAGGGGTGGATAGGTGGGTGCTTGAGGGTTGCTCTTGGCTCAGCTCCCTCTCCGGTATCTCTCGGTTGCTGTTTCAAACCTTCCATTGGGTCTCCGTAAGGACCCCTGGTGGTGCAAATGTTAAACCCTTGGCTGCTACCCGAAAGGTCAGCGGTTTGAACCCACCAGCTGCTCTGAGGGAGAAAAGGCCTGGCGATCTGCTCCCGTAAAGATTACAGCCTAGGAAAATATATCCGGCAGCTCTACTGTGTCATATAGGAATCGAGTGGAGGGTGCACAGCACCAACAACACAGTCTCAAGCTGTCTGCACAGTTCATTCCTCTCTCAGTCTGAGCACATGGCCTTGGAGTCCTGTCATTGAGAAAATCAAGCGATTGAGTCGTCAAGCCCCTCTGTTCTCCTTGCTAGACTCTCTGTTCTTGCTCTAGATCGCAGTTCCTCCTATTTCCTTGTTATTCCCCCTGTGTTTCCTTGATGTTTCCTCTCTTCTATGCTACTGGATGTTTTCCTCTCCTACAGTAAGCCTGTTTAACTTCCTTCCGTGCTCAAAACCATATCCTGTTTTTCTCAACACATCCTTTTCCGCCTTTGTACACTAGGCCCACTTCTTTCTGCTCCAATCAACCTGCTGCACTTTGGTTCTTGCATCCAAAACATCCGTGAGAATTCTCTGATAAGGTCACTAGCAGTGCCTACCTCAGTACAAAAGCTAGTGGATAATTTGTAAGTTCATTCTCACATGGTCTTTCAGTAGGGTTTCATTGTGTTGACCATTCCCTCCGTGACACTCTGTCCTGTCTTGGTTTCTGCGACACTGAATTCTATTGATATTTCTCCCACCCATCTGACTTCTCTTTCTCAGTCTCTTTCAACTACTTTTTCTTCTTCTCCTCATGCCTCATTGTTAGTGTTCTGCAAGTTTTGCCCTCACAATCCTCCTCTTTTCATTCTGTGTGTTTTCCTTGGGTGCTTAATCACTCCCATAATCTTAAATACTACCTCTATCCCAAATATCTGTTCCCAACTTAGACTTCTCTCTTGATCATCAGATCCATAATTTTTTTTCCTTTGACAGATAGTTATTGAGTACATCGCATGTTCATTTGACACTAAGTGGTGAAAAATATTGAAGCGGTCTTAACCCTTGTGGAGTTTACACCCCTTTGTGGGAATAATACATGGAAAAGTAAATAAGTAAGGTAATGATAAGTTGTGATATGTGCTACCAAGTTAATTTACAAGTTGATGTGAGGGAGAGGAACTCCACAGTTTAATGACATTAAGTTCTTTGAGTTGTGCAACCATTCTCACCCTCCTTTTCTGAGTTGTTCTTCCCCCATTAATTAACATAAACTCACTGCCCCTAAAGTTCCTATCTAGTCTTTTGAGTTGCTGTTGTCAATTTGATCCCAGATAGATAACTCTTAACAGAGCGTAATGCTCAAGGCAGACCTTCTTTACTAGTTAAACTGAACTACTGTTTGGTTTTAAGAAGACTTTAGGGGATATTTAGGTTTCAGGTATAAAGATTATCTCAGGACAATAGTTTCAGGAGTTCATCCAGCTTCCATGGCTCTAGAAAGTCCGAAGTCCCTGAAAATTTGGAATTCTGTTCTGCATTTCCCCACTTTGGATCAGTATACTGCTATAGAATCTTTGATCAAAATATTCACTAATTGTAGCTGGCCACCATCCAGTTCTTTTGGTCTCATGACAAATAGTACAGTTGTTCATGGAGACAATTCAATTAGCCACACATTCTATTTGCTCCTCCTATTCCTGACTCTCCTTCTTCCTATCTTGCTCCAGGAGAAGAGAGACCAGTTGCTGTGCCTTAGATGGCCGCCTGCAAGCTTTTAAGACCCCAGGCACTCTGCAATAAAGGAGGAGGTAGAACAGAAACACTAAGCACCTTATTAGGCCAATTAAAATTGGGATGTCCCATGAAATCATGACCCTAAACCTGCATATGAAGGAAACTAAGTGACAGTGGAGATAGATGCTAGGAGATAGACTGAGAATATATATATATTTATTGTACTTCGGGTGAAAGTTTACAGAACAAATAGTTTCTCATTAAACAGTTGGTACACATATTGTTTTATGACATTGGTTAACAACCTCACAACATGTCAATCCTCTCCCTTCTCGACCTTTTTTTTTGGTGAAAATATACATAGCCAAAGATACACCATTTCAAAAATTTCTATATGCACAGTTCAGTGACATGGGTTACGTTCTTCCAGTTGTGCTGCTATTCTCAATTTAGATGATGGTTTACAGAACAAAATAGTTTCTCATTGAACAGTACACATGTTGCCCTATGACAATGGTTAACAATACCACTACATGTCAACACTGTCCTTACTCAACCTTGGGTTCGCTATCACCAGCTATCCTGTCCCCTTCTGCCTGCTAGTCCTTGTCCCTGTACTGCTGTGCTCCATTAGTCCTGTTTTGTTTTTATGGGGCTGTCCAATCCCCGGCTGAATGGTAAACCTCAGAAGTGACTTCACCACTAATCTAAAAGGGTGTCTGGGGGCCATAGTCTCAGGGTTTCTCCAGTCTCTTTCAGGCCAGTAAATCTGGTCTTTTTTGTGTGTGTTAGAATTTTGTTCTACATCCTTCTCCTGCTCTGTCCAGAACCCTCTGTTGTGATCC
>NW_004444002.1:248141-256801 GCF_000243295.1 Trichechus manatus latirostris | reverse complement strand
CCTGTCCTGGTTTCTGCGACACTGAATTCTATTGATATTTCTCCCACCCATCTGACTTCTCTTTCTCAGTCTCTTTCAACTACTTTTTCTTCTTCGTCTCATGCCTCATCGTTAGTGTTCTGCAAGTTTTGCCCTCACAATCCTCCTCTTTTCATTCTGTGTGTTTTCCTTGGGTGCTTAATCACTCCCATGATCTTAAATACTACCTCTATCCCAAATATCTATTTCCAACTTGGACTTCTCTCTTGATCATCAGATCCATAATTTTCTTCCTTTGACAGATAGTTATTGAGTACATCGCATGTTCATTTGACAATAAGTAGTGAAAAATATCGAAGCGGTCTTAACCTTTGTGGAGTTTACACCCCCTTGTGGGAATAATACATGGCAAAGTAAATAAATAAGTAAGGTAATTATAAGTTGTGATATGTGCCACCAAGTTAATTTACAAGTTGATGTGAGAGAGAGGAACTCCCTTGCATGAGGAGGCTAGGGAAGGTCTTTTTGAGAAGGTGGCATTTGTCCTGAAACCTGTACTCCAGTGGCAAAGGTCTTGATGTAGAAAAATCTTAAAATCCTCCAGAAATAGAAAAGATCCCAATGTGGCTGGAGCATGGTGAGTTAGAGAGAGAGTGGAATGAAACTATGCTGGAGATGTAGACAAAGGTGCCATCTTGCATATGCTTGAAAGCAGTATCAAAACGATTGAATTTTATTCTAGATGTAAGGGAGAGAAATTGTAGTATTTCTAGCGGTGGTGTCATCAGATCTGAAAAGTTTCGCTCTGGCTGTTGCATGGACTAGAGAATATAGCAGGTCAAGAATATAAATAGGGATGAACAGTTTGGAAGCTGTTCCAGTTGACCAAGCAATGAATGGTGATGGTTTGGCTTAGCCTAAGTGATTTTTTTTCAACAGAATTTAAAGAATTTTATTTAAAATTATCCTCTACCATCAAGCCATATTTCAATAATGGGTTTATGAAAATTCAGAGAATTAAGTGACACTGGCTATAGGCAATATCTAAACCTAAATCTGTATTTATTTATACCATTATACTTCAATTTATATGTAAGTCAAATTATATACAATAAATAATCTGAAAAATTAAAACCTATTTTGGCAAAGACGGTCTTCCAATTCTTTTTATATTCGTCAAGACATATAATGAAAAAGAATACATATAGATGGATTTAATTCTTTTCCTTGTTGTTCTAAAAAATGTTTTGATGAAGCATCTTGGCTTAGGTGTGTTTTTTTGTTTTTCCTGTTATCAAAAGTTTATTTTGTTGTTGGTGTTGGGAATATACATAGCAAAACATACAGCAGTTCCAGTTTCTACATGTACAATTTAGTGACATTGATTACATTCTTTGAGTTGTGCAACCACTCTCACCCTCCTTTTCTGAGTTGTTCTTCCCCCATTAACATAAACTCACTGCCCCTAAGGTTCTTATCTAATCTTTTGAGGTGCTGTTGTCAATTTGATCCCAGATAGACATTTCTTTAAAGAGTGTAATGCTCAAGGCAGACCTTCTTTACTAGTTAAACTAAACTACCATTTTGGTTTAAGAAGACTTTAGAGGATATTTAGGTTTCAGGTATAAAGATTATCTCAGGGCAATAGTTTCAGGAGTTCATCCAGCTTCCATGGCTCTAGAAAGTCTGGAGTCCATGAAAATTTGAAACTCTGTTCTGCATTTCCCCACTTTGGATCTGTATACTGCTATAGAATCTTTGATCAAAATATTCACTAATTGTAGCTGGCCACCATCCGTTTCTTTTAGCCTCATGACAAAGGGTGCAGTTGTTCTCGGAGGCAATTAGCCACACATCCCATTTCCTCCTCCTATTCCTGACTCTCCTTCTTCCTCTCTTGCTCCAGGCGAATAGAGACCAATTGTTGTGGCTTAGATGGCCGCCTGCAAGCTTTTAAGACCCCAGGCACTCTGCAGTAAAGCAAGAGGTAGATCAGAAGCACTAAGCACCTTGCTTGGCCAGTTAACTGGGATGGCCCATGAAATCATAACCCTAAACCTGCAAATCAAGGAACCTAAGTGATATTAGTGGAGACAGATGCAAGGAGATAGATCGAAAATATATTTTTAAAGTAAAATTGAAAGATATTACAGATCGTTTGGATGGAAGGAGTGAATATTAAAGGAAAGAAAGGAGAAAAGGCTGAGATCTAGTTTCTAGGCTCCAAGAAGTGGGTATATAGTGGTGCCATTTCTGAGATGTAGAAGACTGAGTAAAGAAAAGAAAAGGCAAGCGTACTATTTCAGAGGTGTGGTTTGTGATGTCTCTTAGAGACCAGGGTGGAGATAACAAATAGGCCTTCTGGGATATACAGGTCTGGCGCACAGGGGAGAAATTGGGTTAGAAGTATAAATTAGGAAATTAGCATTGAATTGATAATATTTAACAACCATGGGTCTGAATGAGGTCCCCTAGGGAAAGAGGGTCATACAGAGATGAATAGAAAACAGAGGACTTAGTCCTGGGGCACTCCAACTTTTAGAAGTATAGTTAGAGAATAGTCGGTCATTAAAAACACAAAAATAATTTCATTCTAGTTCTGTAGTTAACCTTTAAAATCAGGTAGTTAGAGTACTGTATACATTTCAGCCATGGAAAAATATGAAAAGCTCCCCAGCTCATTTTTTGTAGCCATTATAATATAATACCAAATGTCTTAGTTATCTAGTGTTGCTATAACAGAAATACCACAAGTGGATGGCTTTAACAAACAGAAGCTTATTGTCTCCTGTTTAGGAGGCTTGAGGTCCGAATTCATGGTGCCCTCTCCAGGGCAAGTCTTTCTCTATCTCTCTCTCTGGGCTCTGGGGAAACGTCCTTGTCATCATCTTCCCCTGATCTAGGAGCTTCTTAGCATAGAGACCCGAAGTCCAAAGGATGTGTACTCCTGCCTCTTCTTGCTTGGTGATAATGAGGTTCCCCATCTCTCTCCTGGCTTTTCTTTTTTGTGTCTCAAAAGAGACTGACTCAAAACACAACCTAATCTTGTAGACTGAGTCCTGCCTCATTAACATAACTGCCTCTAATCCTGCCTCATTAACATCATAGAGGTGGGATTTACAACACATAGGAAAATCACAGGCAATGACAAAATAGTGGACTACCATACAATACTGGGAATTATGACCTAGCCAAGCTCACACACGTTTTGGGAGGCATGGTTCAATCAATAACAGTGAGTGAGTTTCCAGGGACACTAAACATGGCTTCTATGACTGCCATTTGCTTCTCAACCTCCTGCCCTTCAGAATGAGACCTCCTCTGCTGGACAACTGGAGGAGGCCCCAGGCCTTCGCTCAGTTTCTCTGCAGCCATCGTATCTCTCTGCCTGTCCTTCACCATGGGAAGCTATGGTGCTGCTTCCATCTCCTCTCCTCACCTAGTCACAGTCCGGTAGTAGTCAGGCCTGAGCAGTCTCTGAAGTAGCCCTAGCCCCTGCCAGGGGGCCTGAAGGTGACATTGGGCGGGCCATACCAATGGATCACCCTTTCTCACTCTTTTCTCACCTCTTCTTCCTCTCCAAGGTGGGGGATTGGGTTGCCAGTGTCATAGAGGCCTGCTCTTTGCTCATCTGACGGAATACTATGGAGACATCCAACATTATGTTTTCAAAGGATATTTAAGATACTGAAAATGGAGGTTACACAACAATATGTACAATGTCCGCTCTTGGTGCAGTGGTCCCCGACTTATGACAGGGTTCCATTCTGACAACTCCTTCAGTAAGTCATTTCTGACGTAATTCAAATACCTCATTTTTTTCAGTTTTCATTATTATTGCCTATTATTATCAGCATCTTTGTAAATCCGATCTTCCTTTGTCTTTGGGCATTGGAAACATTACATATAAACTTACAGATATATTTTAATACATACATAAACCAAAGCAAACCCATTGCTGTACAGTCGATTCGACTCATAGCAACCCTGTAGGACAGGGTAGAACTGCCCCATAGGGTTTGCAAGGAGCGGCCTGGTGCATTCAAACTGCCAACCTTTTGTTTAGCAGCCGTTGCTCTTAACCACTACGCCACCAGGGTTTCCAGCAAATACAGAAATCCTAAAAATTGACTCCAGTGATGAAGAAGAGTTGGATGACGTTAGCATTTTGTCAGTTGTGGTAATAACTCCACTTGTGGAAGGTCCTGGATCATCTGGATTATCCCTGGGAATGGGGATGGTGTTTCTAGTCAGAAAATTAGTTTGAGAGTTGTCTGTATGGTCCTTCTATTTATTTCTTCATACATTTCACAGTAACATCTCACTGCTTCCCAAATCTATCGACTTTAGCAAAGCGATCGTCATTTGGGTCCGTGTGTTTAAGCAACCGAAGCCCCTGATTGAGTTTAGAAAAAACTCCAAGTAACCCTTTCACTACATGCTGCAACAGTGTATGTAGTACATATTACTAATGATAAGAGGTACCAAATAAAGGATGGTGGTTAGCGCAGTTCCTGTAACTGGAATGCGCCTTAAGCCAGGGGACTAGGCACATATGTTAATACATGTGTATACATATGTATGTATTGTATGTATATTGGAAAGCCTGGTGGCGTAGCGGTTAAGAGCTATGGCTGCTAACCAAAAGGTTGGTAGTTTGAATCCACCAGGCACTCCTTGTTAACCCTATGGGGCAGTTCTACTCTGTCCTATAGGGTCGCTAGGAGTTGCAATTGGCTCAACAGCAATGGGTTAGTATGTATATTATATATGTGTATGTGTAGGTTAAGAAAGTAATACATCAAAATGTAAATAGCAGTCACCTCCAGGTGTTGGGATTCTGGGTGATTTTAATTGCTTTTCCTATTTCTGTTTTGGTGAACATGGTTTACTTTGATAATCAGAAAGTGTCTCAGGAAACTGATTTCCCAATAGAACGGGCTTTCAGTCTCCTTGATTCTCACTTGCATTCTGTACATGGGCGATGACAGGCCCTGTGAGAAGACATAGCCTCCGCTCCAACCAGACACTGGGGCTCTCCCATCATTTGAAACATGTCTCTATTTCAGGAAATTCATTTCTTTTGCATTGCTCACTAGTCCAGTCACCGGGCCTTTAGCGTGCACAGCTCATTCACCCCCTCCAAAAGGACTGCAGAGACACACTTACTGATCTAATGTTGCCTCCTCCGACATCCAAGAGGTGCTTCTCCATATCCCTGTATCTTCCCACGTGCGGGCTGCAGATGCTGCAACAGGAGGGTTCCAATGGGAAACACCACTTCCGAAGTTGAATGAAACTAGTGGGAGCAAGAGAGTTGATGGCTCGGGGTAACAGAAGGAGGTGGGAGATATGACCACCACCCCGTGCTGCCCCACTTCCTGTGTCTCTGTATCTGTGGGTATCACCAGGCTGATACCCCTAGGAGCCATGTCCACATTCCTCTTCTTTTCCCACCACCTTCTTTTCTAGCACCAACACTATGCATCGCGAATAAGTCAGACTCTTGTACCACCTCCACCAAATATGTCTCACCAGATCTCCTCCATGACCCAAAGTCCCTGTGTTGCAGTCAATTCTATAGGTCAAGGTTAACTGCTGTGACTTGGTAAGGTTAAAAGATGAAGGCAGTATAGACAGAGCACTGAGCTTGGTGACAGACTGGGTTAGAACTCAGGCTTCACCAACTCCGAATTGAAAGACTTTGGGTAAGCTCCTGAGATGCCATATCTGTAAAAGTGGAGTAAAATAACCCTCCCTGAAGAACTCCTGATAGGGATATCTATTATACCTAAGGAGCCTTGACAGCGAGTAGTTAAGCACTCGGCTGCTAATAGAAAGCTTGGCGGTTTGAACCCCTGGATGCTCTGCAGAACAAAGACTTGGCAGTCCACTACCATAAAGATTCCAGCCTTGGTAACCCTATGGGGCAGTTCTACTCTGTCCTATAGGGTCACTATGAGTCGGAATCAACACGATGGCAACAGGTTATTATACTTACCCTTGAAAGAACTGTCACAGTGACCTAATGGGATAATGGACTTAAAATGTCTAGCACATAGTAGGCACTCAATGGTGGCTCTTATTATCATAAAAATCCCTTGCACCCATTACCCCCCATCACAGCGCAGAACTCTAAGGGTGGGGAAAAGGAATCAGCACAGGTTGGGGCTCATAGAAATTCAGTAACTTGTTCAAGGTCCCACAGCTAGTGAATGGAAGAGCCGGTATCCAGCCCAGGTCTCTCTGGCTCCAAATTCCAGGCTCTTCCCACAATGACTTACTGTCTTTACTTACGTGTGCGCAGCCCAGAACAAAGGGAAAATGGAGCCAACCAAAATGATTCAGGCCTAAACAGAGAGGTTGCTGTGAGAAAAGTCAGCCCTCTATGATCGGGCATCACATTGAGCTATATGAGAGGTATGCATGGGAATGAGTCTGCTTTCACACAGACCTACAGACATTCCAATGGACAGCAGAGCGTAAGGTGAAGTCTTGAAGGAACCAACCCTAGTGAGATCTATGGAGATTTCTCTACAATATACTGTGGATTAAAACAAAGGCTCTCAAATTTCAGCATGCATCAGAAACACTTGCTGGGCCCCAGCCCCCAAACTTTTCATTCTGGAGGTCTCAGGCAGGGCCAGATAATTTGCATTTCTAGCAAGTCCCCAGGTGATACTGATGTTGTTGGTGCAGGACCCACACATTGAGAATGACTGGATAAAAATGCACCTTAACATTCCCAAGTCTCATCTGTGTTGCATCCTTCCAAAATTCCAGGGAGCTACCAGCACACACACGAGTACCAAAACCAGCACCCAGCCCAGAAACCTTACCTTTGAGTTTAATGCCCGAGTGCCTCGTTCCTCCCGAGGGCTCCTATTCCATTCAATTGTCACTTTCATTGTATGCCCTCATCCCTGTCCCTATACCAAGCAGGTCACCAGGCTCCACCCCCACTCTGATCATGGAACGTTTGTTAGCCCACAGTCTGGAGCCTGGCTGCTTTCCACAATCCTGAGTCCCTTGATAGGATTATGCAGAGGAGAGTGAGTGGTGAGAGTGCCTGGGAAGGCAGAAAGACAGGAGGCAAATTTCTACTCAGGAGACCTCAGCAGGCCTCAGGGAGGCAGCACCTCAGGGGATTGGCTTCTTGGTGCACGTAGGGGGCCGGGACCCCAGGCACTAGGGCTCCCAGCCTGGGCAGAGATGCCCCTCCCACCCAGACATGCCGACCTCCAAAGGACCATGTGGGTGTGGACAGTGAGGGTAGCAGTGGCAACCATGATGGCTTGAAGGCAGCACAGAAGATGCCAAATTCTTGGGTGACTCACAGGAAGAGGAGAGGCCATCTAATAGTGAATGAGATTGAACTTTGCTTCAGCTCAGTGGGATGGAGGGAAGATGCGGAATTGAGCTGTCACCCCTCAGTACATCTGTCCTGAGATACACACTACACAGAAGACACTGCGGGTAAATGCACACTCTTTATTAGAAGTTAGGGCTTTGGACCAAGCCCCAGACAAAAGTTGATATTGGTGAACTAGGTGGAATCTCATGGGGGAACCAAAGGCTTCCTTTTGTTCAGACTGGAGGCCGACCTAGCCTGCCACCCGGGCTCCCCACTGGTTCCCTCCTTGCCTTGCAGCAGCTGCCTTGGAGGAGCAGAGAGCACATCAAGTAGAAGAGAAGGGGTCCAAAAGCATTCTTAAGAGGGCTTGCCTCAGTCCAGTTGTCTTACTCTAATTACTCCTCCAAGAGAAGCAGCATCTCATAGCATTGTGGCCCCATTGTGTGTCCTTGGAATCAAGTTTGTTTTTCATGCACTGTTGACTGGAAAGGAGGCTGGCATGGGGCAGCCAAAGGCTGAGGTCTCAAGTGGGTAGCCAACACTCCCCTCACCAGTGGTCTTTCAACCAGGCTGGTGGGCAACCGGGAACATAACTGTCCCTCTCAAGGGAAGAAATCAGCAGAGTATCAGAAAAGTCCTTCCGGATCTTTAATACTGCTCATTGGTCTCACCTGGGATCAATGAGATGAGAAGCTCAGACACTCAAGTCCTTTCATGAAAGTCCCTTTAATGTTGCCTCCAGAATCGCATAAGTGGATCCGGATGTTATTTCAAGTGCGTTTACCTGAAGGCCACTCTACATGCAAGGCAAGGATGACAATCTTGATCTACTCCGTACCTCAAATTAGGCTCTCTCCTGTCATCTAACCAAACTCCCCAAACCATGTTATAATGTGTGTACCAGATAATAACATATAATTCTAGCTCCTAACACATACTAGGCAATGGATAACTATTCATTCAATGAGTCAATGAATGAAATTCAGTGACCTTGTTATAACCTGTAAAATTTAACACTACCCTCCCCACCCCCAAGAACTCTGCAGTGTCAATCCCCTTTCCCCAACAGAGGGACTACCATCCCAACAAGATCTGTCTGCTGTCCCTTGCTCTCAAAATGTGTGCCTGAACATCTCCCCCTTCCTTATTCCTTTGCACCCTTAATGGCTGCATCCAGTTTAGGTCTCACTGAGGTGTAGGCTGTTGAGAGCCAGGGGTGCATTTCCTGAGGATCACATCCTGGAGGCCCGAGCTTCTTCAGCATCATGCAAAGTTCCTGCAGCTTAGAGACACAAAGAACAAGCCCTCACCTATAATGTTATAAAAA
>NW_004444002.1:227577-239555 GCF_000243295.1 Trichechus manatus latirostris | reverse complement strand
ATGCTGGCTTCATAGAATGAATTTGGAAGTGTTGCTTCCTTTTCTATGTTCTGAAATAGCTTGGGTAGTACTAGTACAAGCGCTTCTCTGAATGTTTTGTAGAATTCTCCAGTGAAGCCATCTGGGCCAGGGCTTTTTTTTGTTGGGAGTTTGTTTTTATTACCTTTTCAATCTCTTCTCTTGTTATGGGTCTGTTCAGATTTTCAACATCGCTTTGTTGTAGTTTGGGTAGGTAGTGTGTTTCTCGAAATTTATCCATTTCCTCTAGGTTTTCAAATTTGTTGGAGTATAGTTTTTCATACTATACTCTTATGATCCTTTTTATTTCAGTTGGTCTGTTGTAATGTCGCCCATTTCATTTTTAATTTGTGTTATTTGCGTCCTCTCCTGTTTTTCCTTTGTCAGTCTGGCCAGTGGTTTGTTGATTTTGTTGAGTCTTTCAAAGAACCAACTTCTGGTTTTGTTGATTCTTTCTAATGTTTTTCTATTCTCTATTTCATTTATTTCTGCTCTGATCTTTATTATTTCCTTTCTTCTGGTGGCCGTGAGCTTTTTTTGCTGTTCTCTTTCTATTTGTTTGAGTTGTGTAGTTAATGTTTTGATTTTATGCCTTTCTTCTTTTTTGATGTGTGCATCTATTGCTAAAATTGTCCTCTGAGGACTGCCTTTGCTGTGTCCCAAAGGTTTTCATATGATGTGTTTTCATTCTCGTTTTATTCTAGGAATTTTTTTGATTCCATCTCTGATTTCCTCTATTACCCAGTGGTTTGTAAGCAGGGTGTTATTCAGTTTCCATGTAATTGATTTTTTTTCCTTGCTCTTTCTGTTGTTGTTTCTACCTTGATGGCATTGTGGTCAGAGAAGATACTTTGTATTATCTTAACGTTTTGGATCTTGTTGAGGATTGCTCTGTGGCCTAAGATTTGGTCTATTCTGGAGAATGTTCCATGTGCAATGGAAAAGAATATATACTTTGCTGCTGTTGGGTGGAGTGTTCTATGTATGTCTATGAGGTTGAGATGGTTGATTGCGGCCTTCAGATCTTCTGTATCTTTGCTGAGTTTCCTACTAGATGTTCTGTCCTTTGCCGAGAGTGGTGTGTTGAAGTCTCCTGCTATTATTGTGAAACTGTCAGTTTCTCTTTTCAGTGCTGTCAGAATTTGTTTTAAGTATTTTGGAGCCCTGTCATTGGGTGCATAGATACTTATTATGGTTGTGTCATCATGGTGGATTGTCCCTTTACTCATTATATAATGTCCTTCCTTGTCTTTTATGGTGGATTTTGCCTTAAAGTCTATTTTATCTGAGATTAATATTACCAGTCTTGCTCTTTTTTGGTTGCTGTTTGCTTGATATATATTTTTCCATCCATTGATTTTTAATATATTTATGTGTTTGTGTCCAAAGTATGTCTCTTGTAGACAGCATATAGATGGGTTAGGTTTTTTTAATCCATTCTGTCATTCTCTGTCTCCTTATGGGTGCATTTAAGCCATTTACATTCAGTGTGATTATCAATAGGTGTGAGTTTATTGCTGTCATTTTATAGTGCTTTTTTTTGTTATGCTGACATTTTCTTTGTTCCTCTTACTCTCCTGTGCTGAATTCCTTTTGTTTGTGAAATTTCTTTTGGTTTTTTTCATTATTGTAGATTTTGTGTTTACTGAGACTTTTTGTTTCTTTATTTTGATGTGTGGGTTTGTTAACTTTCTTTGTGATTACCTTGAAATTTACGTTTATTTTCCTAAGTTTGAACCAGTCTTTTTTTCCTTAATATCGACTTGACTTCCTCTCCATTTGAAAGTTCCATACCTACACAGTATATTCCCCCTTTTATTGTTCTGACATTGTCACCATTACAGATGGACGTCTCTAGTACCCTGTTTTGAATATTTTAGTTTTGTTTTATCCTTGAGCACTCATTACCTAGGTCAGTATTTGGCTGATATTGGCCTGTGTCCTGAATTCAGGTTTTTGTCTGGTATCGTCGGTTCTCTAACCAAAAGACTCTCTTTAATAAGTCTTGTAAGTTTGGCTTGGTTTTTACAAATTCCCTTAATTTCTGTTTATCTGGAAATTTCCTAGTTTTGCCATCATTTTGAACGAGAGTTTTGTAGGATGTATTATTCTTGTATGGCGATTTTTTTCTTTCAAGTTTTCATATATATTATCCCATTGCCTTCTTGCCTGCGTTATTTCTGCTGAGTAACCAGAGCTTATTGTTTCCCCTTTGTATGTAACTTTTTGTTTTACTCCAGCTTCTCTCAGGATTCTTTGTCTTTGATTTTTGTAAGTGTCATTATGATGTACCTTGGTGACTTTCTTTTGGGGTCTATCCTATATGGGGTTCATTGAGCTTATTGGATGGTCAGCTTTTCATCTTTCACAGTATTAGGGAAGTTTTTTGTTGGCAAATCTTCAACGATCTTCCCTGTGTTTTCCGTTTTCTCCTCCTGTTCTGGAACTCTGATCACATGCAAATTTTTGCTCTTGATTGTATTCCACATAGTTCTTAGGTTTTCTTTATTTTTCCTTATTATTTTCTCTGATTTTTCATCAAACAAATTGGCATACATGGATTTGTCTTCAATTTCACTGATTCTGACTTTCATTGTTTCACATTTGCTCCTAAAACCTTCTATTGCGTTGTCCATTTCTGAAATTTTGTTGTTTATCTTTTGGATTTCTAATAGCCATTTTTGTATGATTTCTAATTGTTTTTTTTTTATTTTGACATTTTGTTCTTGTATTATTTTCCTGAATTCTTCTATTACTTTGTCTGTGTTTTCCTTGATTTTGGCTATGGTTTGGTTGTTGTTTTTTCCATGTTTTCCATGATTTTGTCTACATTTTCCTTGATCTCTTTCCTAATCTCGTGGAGAGGCCTGAATATTAGACTTTTGAATTCCCTATCAGGTAGTTCCAGTGCCTTTTCTTCTGCTGGAAGGTCAACTAGTGCTTTATTATGGTTGCTTACTGGAGCTGTCTTGTCCTCCTTTTTTTTGTATATTTTGATATTGTCTGCCGTCTTTGAGACATTCAGGTATTATTTTCTTTATTTATTGATTATAGGTTTGTTTGTTTTGTCCTGCTTTTTTGTTTAGTTTGGTTACGTCTTGGCAGGTGGGCTGGTCGTGTTTGTTGCTTGCTCATCTATGGGCACAATAGTTCTCACCACGTTATCCGGGTGTGCAGGGCCAGTCGCTCAGCTCTATCTCTTGTTAGGAATTCCGTGGAGGTGTCTTTCTGCGTGTGGGGTTGTTGGCTTTATTCCAAGATGGCCATGCTGAGTCATGCGGTTTGGCCAGGAGACTCCACTCTGTATCCCTATTCCTTCGTTATTTTCTACCAGTTTCTTCTTCTCCTCAGCGACTTCCAATCTAATACTTAAACACTTCATTTAAAGTTCAGGTTCCAGGATTGAAGTCTGTATCTGTTTTAATTGGTTTTTGGGGTCTTTGTTGCAGCAGGATAGCTTAGTGTGTCTGACTTGTCTGCCATCTTGGCTCTGCCTCTTCAATTACTGTTTCCTCAGTGTCAGGGATGGCATTTCCCTCAGTTTACTAAATAATTTTCAGGAATTTAATAGAGATAGTGGGGCCTTGCGCTATGAGTGAGGCGATGACTCCTCCTTAATTTGTGAGTTTCTTTGTGAGTATTTGTATGTCCTGAATAAGTGTGTCAAATGAATATCCTCAGAGGAGGATGCCATCAATATAATATCATACCTGTGCTCCTGAAGAAAGTTGGATGCAGTTAAGATCTTGCCTGAAAAGACTGTGTGCAAGACTGTTGAGACACCCCATGGGTAGCCAGATAAAAGTATATCACATTCCTTAGGAGGGGAAGGCAAATTGTGACTGATAGGCTATTGAAATAGACACTAAACAGAACATATTGGTCAAATATATAAGAGCAGAGTATTTACCAATAGCTGAATGGTTGGAGTCAGTAACTTTAGTACTGCATATGGGGGCCTTAATGGGTGAGTCTATAACATTGAGGTTGTGGTAATCCAGAACGAGGGGCCATTCATTGTCTCCAAGTTTAAGAACAGGCCAAACTGGGTTGTTAAACGGGGAAGCAGTGGTGATATTCACACCTTCTCTCTGTAGGTCTTGTATAGTGGGTTTCAATCCTTGCAGACACTGTTTTAATTTACGTTAGGCCATATTAACAACTTCAGCTGGGGGAAGGTCCATGTGGTCTCGCTTTTTAAAGTCAGTTTTGTAAGCGCCAAAGACTTAATTTAATTTTATTACTCATTGTGTCAGAGCATAACTCCCACTATGGGATATTTTTGAGCAATGGGTGCTATGATCATGGGGAACTCAGACAAGACAATTGTTCTGTCAGTTAAGGTGAGGCATAACCGTTTGTCCTCTGTTTTATATGTAGTAACTCCCTTAGGAATATAGGAGATGCTTTGTTCACATGTAGCAGGATTCCCAGTTATTACTGTAATCTGAGCCCCAGTATTGATTAAGGCCGTGAAGGTTTGCCAGTTGGTGCACTTCAGCAGATTTTAAAGTTAATTCAGAACCTATGTTGTACAGGCACAAAAATCAGCACATTTTGCTTCTGTTCTACCTCCCAATTCGTTGTTTAGTACCCTGGGTCTTAAAAGCTTGCAAGCAGCCATCCAAGGCACAACAATTGATCTCTATTCGCCTGGAGCAACAGAGGAAGAAGGAGAGTCAGGAATAGAAGGAGGAAATGGAATGCGTGGCTGATTGTCTCAGTGAAAATTGCCTCCTTTCTCATGAGACCAGAAGAACTGGATGGTGCCCGGCTACCATTACTGAACGTTTTGATCAAAAGTTCTATAGAAGAATCCTGATTAAAAAGAGGAAAATGCAGAACAGAATCTCAAATCATCATGGTCTCTAGACTTTCTGAAGCCATTGAGGCTGGATGAACCCCTGAAACTATTGCCCTGAAATAATCTTTAAACCTTAAACCAAAAATATCCCCTGAAGTGTTCTTTAAACCAAACAATTGTCATTGTTAGGTGCCATTGAGTTGCTTCCAACTCATCGTGACCCTATGTACGATAGAAGGAAACACTGCCTGGTCCTGTGCCATCCTCACAATCTTTGCTATGTTGGAGCCCATTGTTGCAACCACTGTGTCAATCCATCTCGTTGAAGGTCTTCCTCTCTTTTGCTGACCCTCTACTTTACCAAGCATCATGTCCTTCTCCAGGAACTGGTCCCTCCTGAAAACACGTCCAAATTATGTGAGACAAAGTCTCACCATCCTCACTTCTAAGAAACATTCTGGCTGTACTTCTTCTGAAACAGATTTGTTCATCCTTCTGGCCAAAAAAAAAAAAAGAGTTGCCATCAAGTCAATTCCGACTCATAGCGACCATGGTATACTCAATACTCTTTGCCAACACCAAACAATAGTTTAGCTTAATTAGTAAAGAACGTCTTCCTTGAGCATTGAGCTCTTTTCAGAATTATCTATATGGGATCAAACTGACAACAACAACTCAAAAGTTTAGATAGGACAGTGAGTTTATGTTAACGGAGGATGAACAACTCAGAAAAGGAGGGTGAGAATGGTTGCACAACTTGAAGAATGTAATCAAAGTCACTGAATTGTACATGTAGAAATTGTTAAATTGTGTGTGTTCTGCTGTGGATATTATCAACAACAACAATATAAAATAAAAATTAAAATAAAAAAACTTTTATTACAGTAAAAAAAAGATTTAAAAAATCAGTGCACTTTTATCTTTCTGTTGTATACATTCTTTTGGTAAACTTTGTATTTCCAATTGGGCCAAATTGTGGAACTTTGTTTCAGTTTTTTGTTTCTTTTTTGTCTTTCAGTCTGTCTGTCTTTTTCTCTTTCTTCTTTCCTCTCTTCCTCCCTCCCCTTTCTCTCCATCTCTCTTTCTTTCTGCCTGTCTGTGCGTCTTAGTTTTGTGATTACTGGATATATTTTGGGGAGGTCCTCTCTACCCTGCTCATATTTATAAATTTCTTCCTCCAGGGAGCCTCTAATCAGTATTATCAGGGTTAAGCCTTCCCCATGGCAACAGTTGCTTTATAGTGTTAAAGGACCCTGGGCTTAAGCTGAGTTTGAATTTACTCCTTTGCTGTGCAGAGAGGTGCCATGGGTGATTTTCCTTATAACCCTGAGGAGCAGGATCTTTGTTCTGGCACAGACATAGGCTGCAGCAGCAGCAACAGCCACGAAGGCATTTTGTAAGGTCCTAGTGAGCCATTTTCATTTAGAAGTGTGAACTCAACAATTAAAACTGTCAAATAGTAACTACTTGTCTTGGTCATCTAGTGCTCCTCTAACAGAAATACCACAAGTGGATGGCTTTAACAAAGAGAAGTTTACTCTCTCACAGTCCGGGAGGCTCCAAGTCCAAATTCAGGGCGCTGGCTCCAGGGGAAGGCTTTCTCTATCTGTCGGCTCAGGAGGAAGGTTCTTGTCATCAGTCTTCCCTTGGTCTGGGAGCGTCTCAGCACAGGAACCTCAGGTCGAAAGGACGCGCTCTGTTCCTGGCATTGCTTTCTTGGTGGTATGAGGTTCCCACGTCTGTCTGCTCGCTTCTCTATTTTTTATCTCAAAAGAGACTGGCTTAAGACACTACCTAATCTTGTAGACCTCTTCAATATAACTCCCTCTAATCCATCTTATTACTTCATAGTGATAGTATTTACAACACATGGGGAAATCACATCAGATGATAAAATGGTAGACAATCATGCAATACTGGGAATCATGACCTAGCCAAGTTGAGAGATATTTTGTGGGGACACAATTCAATCCATGACACTACTCTATTTTTTAATTTTTTATCAACTCTATCAATCTTTATTGAAAGGTAAGACTTCTTTGGGATTTTGTATTGATTTTAATCAGAAAAAATAAACATTGTGAAAAACTAAGTAAATGGAAACATTTCTTATTTGCAATCAAATTGAAATTCATTAATAAGCCGATATGAACCTTGAATTTTCTTTTCCAAATAAACTGAATTTAACCAACCTTAAGAATCTGTGTAAAAACTAGTAATTCAAATAACATAACTACACTGAAGGGGATAAAATGACTGACTAAATAATTCTCAACACTGTACTTTGATATGTACCCCTAATCTAAAGACAAAAAAACTAAAATAGTCTTAAACTCTACTTAGCTTTGTTTTTCTTTTCACAGTGGTATGAGCATAGGATTTCTGAAACTACTTTCTATGTATTGTAGGATTGAGCAAATGAGTAAATACACTGATTATGTTCAGAGGCACGGTTTATATTCTTGGAGAAGGAAGAGACAAATGTGGACCAGAGGAAGACTGGAAAGAAACCCGTAGTGGCGGACTGGAATTTTCCAGGGTTCAGGTGGGAAAAGTACAAGATAAGCCTGAAACAATTTGTGATGCCAGAAAGTAAGGAAGTGCTCAGAAAATGATGGGACGTGTCAAAAGGACAGAAAGATTAGCCTGAAGGTTCTCCAGTGATCAAAATTTGGAACAATTGGAACATCAAAATAAATAATGATAGTAATGGATTTCAACCCACTGACTAAAAGAAAAATCCATGTACTGCTAATAAATGGGTAATAGCATACACTACCAATAAGAAAATAAATTAACAAATGGGGGAGAAAGGAAAAAGCTCTTACAGAGTTGGAATTTAGTAGAATGCCAACTATTAAAAGTAGAAGGAATGATGAGTTAGAAAATCACCAACTCCTGATTATTCCAGTAATAACTGATTCAGGCAGGACTCATCAAAGGGCGACACTACTCTTTAAATAGTGTCTTCTCTTCCTCCACATGTGCAACCAACTGATAGTCCTGTATATTTCACAGGACATAGTCTTTCCCATGAGTGCTCTATAGAATGGAAGCTAATGTCTGGCTGAGACACACAACCAAACGGTCTCAGGTTAAAAGATTTTCCCCTGAGCCTAGCATCAGTCACAGCTTACACTGGAATGGAGACAGACAATTCATTCAAAGACATACAGGAAGGTCTTATCCGAAACACACAACCCAGGGCCACTTTACAGAGGAGCCCCAATTCCATACTCCTGTCACTAAATGCTAATTAAGAAACTTCTAACTTAGATCAGTTAAATCTATAACAGAGGCTCAGTAGAAGTCAGCAGATGCAGCACAAAGACGCACAGTACAAACCACAAGCTAGCCAGCAGGCAGCAGCACAGAGTGCATGCTTGGCATCAGGTAACAGAGCTAGCTGTCAAGCCAAAGCAAGAGAAGAAAGATCCCCAGTGGTATGGTCATTATCTCAGCATCCTCCTTATAGCAACAATTGTTTTTTCCACTTTGTAGAAAAAGGGTGGACCTCTCCCAAAATTTGGCTTGGATGTCAAGACTGATGATACCACACACACACACACACACACACACCAAGAGGATAGAAAAAGGGTTATTACTTACATAATGAGGCTTTATGTGGAGACTGAGGCAGGCCTCCCAAGCTGGTCTGAAAATGGATTGGGAGAGCAAGGAAAGAAGACTGACTCCGAGCTTTTATGATGGTTAGTGGGCAGGCTGGCGTGAGGGTTCCTATGAGTGAGATGGGATCTGAGTGCTTTGAATCTCTGGATGGAGCCAAAGGAAGGGGTACCCAGGCTTTCTTATCAGCTTGCCCAGATCAACAGCACAAGGGAAAAAGGGAAGGGAAGGGTGAGGCTTAAAAGCTGTCAGCAGTCCAATATCAAAAAGTGGAGTTAAACTCTTTATTATAGCATACATCTGCTGGCAGTATGGAAAAGAGAGCTTGGGTCCTTGATGATATTATTCAGCCTCTAAAATGACCTTGGAACCACCTGCTCCAGACTTTCAGTGGCACTGAATAATTCAATGTCTCTACAATTGAAGCTATTTTTAGCTAGACTCTTTTTTGCAGCCAAAAATAGTCCAACCTGACACAATGTCAAAAGTACAGACAATTGTTACCATGTCAGATATATTCAGGGAATACAAGGGTGGTTCAATATAAATAAATCTATCAACATAAATAATTAAAAAAATTAATTAAAGGCCATCTACGGATGAATTGATAACCAAATTGTGGTACATACATACAATGGAATACTACACAACTATAAAGAGTAGTGAAGAGTCTGTTAAACATCTAATAACATGGGTGAATCTGGAGGGCATTATGCTGAGTGAAATAAGTCAACCATAAAAGGACAAATATTGTAGGATCCCACGAAGTCAAGCATAGATACACACACAGAAAGCACCATTCTTTGATGGTTACCAGGGATGGGAGGGAGAGAGAGGAGGAATCACTTTCTAGACAGTAGACACTTGTTATGGGAAAGGCAATACGAAATATGGGTGAAGTCAGTACAACTTGACCAAGGTAAATAAAGACACTAAGAAGTACACAAGAAAAAGGGACAACTTCGGTAAATGCTGAAACATACACAATTTTGCAACAACAGTAACAACAACCAAAAAATATGTGTGTGGTTACATAGGGAGATATGGATGCATATATGTGTATAGGAAGGCATATGTGAGTAAATGCACGTGCATGTGTAGGTGTATCTGTAGGCATATGTACATACATGTTTGTGTGTGCTGTATATGTATTCATATATATAACAAAGCACATAGTGGGCACAGTTAAGGAGACTTCCCAGACATATCCAAACAACTTACAGGATTGGTTTACTGGGTTGAAAGGCTTAGGACCATAGTCTCGGGGGACAACTTAGTCAATTGGCATAACATAGTCCATAAAGATAATGTTCTACATACTAGTTTGGTGAGTAGTGTCTGGGGTCTTAAAAGCTTGCGAGCGGCCATCTAAGATACAGCGATTGGTCTCTACTCATACGGAGCAAAAGAGAATGAAGGAAATCAAAGGCTCAAAGAAGAAACTGGTTCACGTGACTAATAGCCGACACGAACCACAGCCTCTTCTAACCTGAGACCAGTAGAACTAGATGGTGCCCGGCTACCACTACCAACCATTCTGACCAGGGACACGATGAAAGTTTCTGGACAGAATAGGAGAAAAATGTAAAACAAAATTCAAATTCCTAAAAAAGGCCAGACCTACTGGACTGATAGAAACTAGAGGAACCCCCAAAACTGAAGCTATTTCTGGAGGTCACCTTTCAGCCCAATGATAGATTAGTTTATAAAATAAACAGTATCACCTGTGAGTTATGTGCTCCTTTAAACAATTAACTATATGAGCAGAAACAGTCAACATTTACCAAAGCAAAGATGAAAAGGCAAGGAAGGGAAGGGAAATAGAACAAACAAAATGGAAATAATGAGAATGCTGACACATTGTAAAAATTGTCACCAATGTCATGGAACAATTTGTAAAAATATTGTTAAATAGGAACCTAATTTGCTATGTAAACTTTCACCTAAAATATAACAAAATATTATTTAAAAAATGAATTAGAGGAGAATATCATAGGATTATATTAATAATATCATTTAAAGACTTAAATATAATCCGACATCTATTTCTAATAAAAACACAAGGTAAAAGAAGAATAGAAACCATCTACTTAAAGACTACTTACCAAAAATTAACAGCAAATATCATTCTAAAGAGTGAAACACTAAAAACATTTCCAGGATAATCAGGAATTATATAGGAATGCTATCGCAATTATTATTCTATATACTCTTAGAGATTCTGATATGGTAAAGGAAGAAAATTATCTATCATAATAAAAATTAGAAAAAAGAATTAAAACTATTTCTGGTTTGAGTATATACCTAGAAAATCCAAGAGACACCAGTAATTAATAAGAGAAGTAAGAAGACAATTTGTCAAGGTTGCTGGATACAAGGTGTCTTGGTTATCTAGTGCTGCTATAACAGAAATACCACAGGTGGATGGCTTTAACAAATAGAAGTTTTTCTCTCACAGTCCGGTAGGCTGGAAGTCTGAATTCAGGGCACCGGCTCCAGGGGAAGGCTTTCTCTCTCTGTCGGCTCTGGAGGAAGGTCCTTGTCATCAATCTTTCCTTGGTCTGGGAACATCTCAGGGCAGGAAACTCAGGTCCAAAAGACACGCTCTGCTCCTGGTGCTGCCTTCTTGGTGGTGTGAGGTTCTCAGGTGTCTCTTCTTGCTTCTCTCTTTTATATCTCAAAAGAGATTGGCTTAAGACACTGTCTAATCTTGTAGACTTCATAAATATAAATGCCGCTAGTCCATCTTACTACATCATAGTGATAGGATTTAGAACACATAGGGAAATCACAGGTGACAAAATGGTAGACAATCATATAGTACTGGGAATCATGACCTAGCCAAGTTGACAGACATTTTTGAGGGACACAATTCAATCCATGACACAAGGTAAATATAAAACAAAAGATAAATTTTCCCTTGGTAGAAATAAGTGCCAATGAATAAAGATAGGGGAAATATTTCACTTACCAAAATGACATAAATTATAAAATACTCCATATGGTGGATTTTTTATTTATTTATTTTTTATTGTACTTCAGGTGAAGGTTTACAGAACAAATAGTTTCTCATGAAACAGTAGTACACATATTGTTTTATGACATTGGTTAACAACTCCACGACATGTCAACCCTCTCCCTTCTTGACCTTTTTTTTTTGGCAAAAATATACATAGCCAAAGACACACCATTTCAAAAATTTCTACATGCACAGTTCAGTAACATTGACTACCCTCTTCCAGTTGTGCTGCTATTCTCACTTTAGATGAAGTTTTACAGAACAAAATATTTTCTCATTAAACAGTTAGTACACATGTTGCCCTACAACAATGGTTAACAAACCCATGACATGTCAACACTGTTCTTACTCAACCTTGGGTTCCCTATCACCAGCTTTCATGTCCCCTTCAGCCTTCTAGTCTTTGTCCCTGGACTGCTATGCCTTATAGTCCCGTTTTGTTTTATGGGGCTGTCCAATCCCCGGCTGAACGGTGAACCTCGGCAGTGACTTCACCACTGAGCTAAAAGG
>NW_004444002.1:201080-225144 GCF_000243295.1 Trichechus manatus latirostris | reverse complement strand
TTTTGCATAGATGCCCTTTATTATGTTGAGAAATTTCCCTTCTATACCTATTTTATTGAGAGTTTTTATCCGGAATGGGTGTTGGACTTTGTCGAATGCCTTTTCTGCGTCAATTGAGATGATCATGTGATTCTTTTCTTTCCTTTTATTTATGTGTTGGATTATGTTGATTGATTTTCTAATGTTGAACCATTATATGGTGGATTTTTAATGAACCAACTTCTTTAGGCTCAACTATGTTTCCCAGAATTCCTTTTCCCTTATGTTTCCAGTTAGGGTAGCCCACAAGAGAGATTCTTTTGGGAAACTTGGAGGACATTAGTGAAGCAGCAGTCATTTTGTAAGTTACACACGTTACCACATTTCTGCTGGTTCTCCTCATTTGTGTGAGACAGCAGCTGGGTTTGGGACTGCTCCACCTTCTCCTGGATCCTCCTTTAGCTTCTATGACCCCTGGGCCAGAAGGATGGCAGTAGATTTCACCTCAGAAATAATGTAAGTGACATGACAGTGGAGCAAACTCTCTTAAGTACTTAAATAAAAAATAACTGTCAACCTAGAATTCTATACTCAGTGAAAATATCTTTCAAGAAAGAAGGTGAAATAATTGCTTATTCAGACATACAAAAGCTGAAAATTTGCAGCACTGACAGACCCAAACTGCAAGAAATGTTCAAGAATTTCTTCAGGCAGAAGGAAAACATTAGACAGAAATACAGATCTACACAAAGGAACAAAGACTACTGGAAATGGTCATGGCAAGGATACATATATATTTAATACATATATTTATATGGTTTTTCTTATTATTTAAATCTCTTTAAACATAACTGACTGTGAAAATAATAATAACATAATAATAAAAATGTGTTGTTGTTGTTGTTAGGTGCTGTTGAGTGAGTTCTGACTCATAGCGACCCTGTGTACAACATAACAAAACACTGCCCAGTCCTGCGCCATCCTCACAGTTGTTGCTATGTTTGAGCCCATTGCTGCAGCCACTGTGTCAATCCATCTCATTGAGAGTCTTCCTCTTTTTCGCTGTTCCTCTACTTTACCAAACATAATGTCCTTCTCTAGGGACTGGTTGCTCCTGATAACATGTCCAAAGTATGTGAGACAAAGTTTCACCATCCTTGCTTCTAAGGAAGCTTCTGGCTGTACTTCTTCCAAGACAGATTTGTTCGTTCTTCTGGCAGTCCATGATACATTCAATATTTATTGCTGACGCCATAATTCAAAGGAATCAATTCTTCCTCTGTATTCCTTATCCATTGGCCAGCTTCTGCATCCATATGAGGTCACTGAAAACACAATGGCTTGGGTCAGGCTCACTTTGGTCCTCAAAGTGACATCTTTGCTTTTGAACACTTTAAAGAGGTCTTTTGCAGCAGATTTGCCCAACACAATACATCGTTTGATTTCTTGACTGCTGCTTTCATGGGCATTGATTGTGGATCCAAGTAAAATGAAATCCTTGAAAACTTCAATCTTTTCTCCATTTATTATGATGTTGCTTATTGGTCCAGTTGTGAGGATTTTTGTTTTCTTTATGTTGAAGTGGAATCCATACTGAAACCTGTAGTCTTTGATCTTCATCAGTAGGTGCTTCAAGTCCTCCTCACTTTCAGCAAGCAAGGTTGTGTCATCTGCATATCACAGGTTGTTAATGAGTCTCCTTCCAATCCTGAAGCTGTGTTATTCTTCATATATTCCAGCTTCTCCAATTATTTGCTTAGCATACAAATTGAATAAGTACAATGAAAGGGTACAGCCCTGACACACACCTTTCCTGATTTTAAACCATGCAGTATCCCCTTGTTCCTTTCAAAGATTGCCTCTTGGTCTATGTACAGGTTCCACATGGGCACAGTTAAGTGTTCTAGAATTCCCATTCTTCAAAATGTTATCCATAATTTTCTGTGATCCACAGAGTCTAATGCCTTTGCATAGCCAATAAAACACAGGTAAACATCTGTCTTGGTCATATAGTGCTGCTATAACAGAAATACCACAAATGGATGGCTTTAACAAACAGAAGTTTATTCTCTCACAGTCTAGTACCTAGCTGTCCGAATTCCTGGTGTCAGCTGTAGGGGAAGTCTTTCTCTCTCTGTCGAATCTGAAGGAAGGCCCTTGTCATCAATCTTCCCTTTGTCTAGGAGCTTCTCCACACAGGAACCCCGAGTCCAAAGGATGTGCTCTGCTCCTGGTGCTGCTTTCTTGGTGATAGGAGGTCCCCATGTCTCTCTGCTTGCTTCTCTCTTTTACATCTCAAAAGAGATTGGTTTAAGATACAAACTAATCTCGTAGAGTGAGTGAGTCATGCTCCATTATCATAATTGCCACTAATCCCACCTCATTAACATCATAGAGAGAAGATTTACAATACATAGGAAAATCACATCAGGTGACAAAATAGTGGAAAATGACACAATACTGGGAATCATGGCCTAGCCAATATGACAGATATTCTTGAGGGACATAATTCAATCCAAAGAAGCAACATCTTTCTGGTATTCTCTGCTTTCAGCCAAGATCCAGCTGACATCAGCAATGATATCCCTCGTTCCACGTCCTCTTCTGAATCCAGCTTGAATTTCTGGTAGCTCCCTGCCAATGTACTGTTGCAACTGTTTTCAATGATCTTCAGCATAATTTTAGTTGTGTGTGATATTAATGATATTGTTTGATAATTTCCACATTCTGTTGGATCATCTTTCTTAAGAATGGCCACAAATATGCATCTCTTCCAGTTGGTTGGCCAGGTAGCTATCTTCCAAATCTCTTGGTATAGAATAGTGAGCACTCCCAGCGTTGCATCCATTTGTTGAAACATCTGAATTGGTATTCTGTCAATTCCTGGATCCTTGTTTGTTGCTAATGCCTTCAGTGCTGCTTGGACTTCTTCCTTCAAAACCATTGGTTCTTGATCATATGCTCCTTACTGAAATGGCTGAATGTTGATCAATTCTTTTTTTGTACAGTGACGCTGTGTATACCTTCCATCTTCTTTTGATGCTTCCTGCATCATTCAAATTTTTGCCCATAGAATCCTTCAATATTGCAACTCCAAGCTTGAATTTTTTCTTCAGTTCTTTCAGCTTGAGAAATGCTGAGTGTCTTCTTCCCTTTTGGTTTTCTAACCCAGGTCTTTGCACATTTCATTATACTACTTTATTTTGTCTTCTCAAGCCACCCTTTGAAATCTTCTGTTCAGGTCTTCTACTTCATCCTTTCTTCCTTTTGCTTTAGCTACTCTACATTCAAGAGTAAGTTTCAGAGTCTCGTCTGACATCCATTTTGGTCTTTTTTTTTCCAACAATATAAATTGCGACTATACACATAGATCTCACCAGATGGAATGCACAGGAATCAAATTGGCTACATCTGTGGAAAGAGACAATGGAGAAGCTTAATATCATCAATCAGAAGGCCAGGAGGTGACTGCAGAACAGACCATCAATTGTGTATACGCAAGTTCAATTTGAAGCTGAAGAAAATTAAAACAAGTCCACGAGAGCCAAAGTATGACCTTGAGTATATCCTACTTGAATTTAGAGACCATCTCAAGAATGGATTTGACACATTACACTAATGACGGAAGACCCAATGAGTTGTGGGATGACATCATACATGATGAATCAGAAGGTCATTAAAAAAAAACAAGTAAGAAAGAAAAGACCAAAATGGATGTCAGAAGAGATTCTGAAACTTGTCTCTGAAGGTAGAGTAGCTAAAACGAATGGAAGAAATGATGAAGTAAAAGAGCTGAACAGAAGATTTCCAAGGGCAGCTCATGAAGACAAAGTAAAGCATTATAATTAATGCGCAGAGTTAAAGTTAGAAAACAAAAAGGAAGAACACTGTAGGCGTTTTTCAAAGCTTAAAAAACTGAAGAAAAAAGTCAAGCCTCAATTTGCAATGTTGAAGGATTCTATGGGCAAAATATTGAATGATGCAGGAAGCATCAAAGGGAGATGGAAAGATTTCACAAGATCACTGTACCAAAAAAATTGGTTGACGTTCAGCCATTTCAGGAGGTAGCATATGATCAAGAACTGATGGTACTGAAGGTACTGAAGTCCAAGCTGCACTGAAGGTATTGGTGAAGGACAAGGCTCTAGGAATTGATAGAACACCAACTGAAATATGTCAACAAATGGATGCAACGCTGGCAGGGCTCACTGGTCTATGCCAAGAAATTTGTTAATAGTTTCAGGGGTTTATCCAACCTTCATGGCTCCAGGAAATGTGGCATCCATGAGAATTTGAAACTGTGTTCTGCATTTTCCCCCTTTTCTTCTGGATTCTTCTATGGAATCTTTGATCAAAATGTGCCCTGAGATAATCTTAAAACCTTAAACCAAAAATTTCCCCTGAAATCTCCTTAAAACCAAATAATAATTTAGGTTAATTAGTTAAAAATGTCTGCCTTGAGCGTTATGCTTTTTTAAGAACTATGGGGTTAAATTGGCAACAGCAACTCAAAAGATTAGATAGAAAACTTAGGGGGCAGTGAGTTTATATTAAAGTGGAGAGGAGCAACCCAGAAAAAGAGGATGAGAATGGTTGCACAACTCAAATATAATCAATGTCACTGAATTGTATATGTAGAAATTGTTGAATTGGTGTATGTTCTGCTGTATATAGTCTCAACAACAACAACAAAATAAATAAAGCAAAAAATTGATGTGCACAATTTGAAAAATATCAAAGTCAAATATCAATGTGAAAAATACAATAGACAAAATGAATCACTGAACAGAGAGTTGTAAAAAAAATCAGCACAATTGAAGAGAGAATTATTGAACTGGAATTTAGGTCAGAAGAAGCTATCCAGATTGAAGAACGTGAAGAGGAACAGTTAACAAATGTAGAAGAGAGATTAAAAGTATAGGTAGATAGTCATAAACTCCAACATACCTTTCATTTGAGTTCCAGAAGGAAAGAAAATAAACAATGGATCTTAGGCAATATTTGAAGAGACAGTGGTTGAGAATTTTCCAGAACTGATGAAAGACAACAATGCAAACATTCAAGAAGCCCGTCAAATTCTGAACATGATAAATAAAATTAAATCCACATATACATGCCAATATAGTGAAATGATAAAGAACCAAAAACAAAGGTAAAAACATAAATTCAACCAGAGGAAACAAAAAAGAGAGGTTACATTTGAAGTAGCAAAAATTGAAATGACAATGTCTGGGTTATGTTCAGGCCTCCTCCAGTTGTGTCTCATTCTGGTCCAGGTGATACTTCTCACCATACTTCCACCTGTGGGATAAACGATACATTTGCTCTCCTTCAATACAACCTATCACACGAGAAGAGGAAAAGCCGACTTCTGTAACCATAGTGTGCATTTACATGGGAGGAAGGAAAAGATGTCTCTGGGAATGCTTCATATGTTTCTTGGTTACTGATATAGACAGCTAATCCTCAGGGCATCATTAGATGCTCTTTCAAGTCCTTGGCAACGGCGGAAATTCTCTATTCAGATCCGAGTGGCTTGAGTTCTTTCTGCTTCCAGTGATTGTCCTTCATGGTCCACTCTCCCCTGCTGAGAAGGCCCTCGGGCTGGCCTCATCCCTGACAAGTGTCTATAGTCATAGCAGTTCTCATCTCTAGTTGGTGCTGGTAGCTGGCATCCTCCCTACACAGCCTTAAGGGATCCCCTTAGGGACTGAGTAAAGCACAAGCCTGAGGTTATTCCCAGACCTCTTTTAATTGTTTCTTGGGCTATATCTCCCACAGAATGTGAGTGTCTTAGTTATCCAGTGCTGCTAGAACAGAAATACTACCAGTGGATGGCTTTAACAAAGACAAATTTATTCTCTCACAGTCTAGGAGGTTAGAAGTCCGAATTCAGGGTGTCAGCTCCAGGGGAAGGCTCTCTCTTTTTCGGCTCTGGGGAAGGGTCCTTGTCATCAATCTTGCCCTGATCTAGGAGCTTCTCAGTTCCAAAGGATTTGTACTCCTGGCTTTCTTGCTTGGTGATAATCAGGTATCCCTGTCTCTCTGCTTGCTTCTCTCTTGTATCTCAAAAGAGATTGACTCAAAACACAACCTAATCTTCTAGATTAACTCCTGCCTCATTAACATAACTGTCTCTAATCCTGCCACACTAACATCATAGAGGTAGGATATAGAACACATAAGAAGATCACATCCAATGACAAAACGGTGGACAATCATACAATACTGGGAATCATGACCTAGCCAAGTTGACACCCATTTTGGGGAGACACAATTCAATCCATAACAGTGAATGAGTTTCCAGGGACACCAAACGTGGCTGCCTTGGCTGCCATCTGCATCTCATCCTCCTGTTCTTCAGAATCAGACCTCCTCCGCTGGACAACTCCTGGAGGAGGCCCCAGGCCTTCGCTCAGTTTCTCTGCAGCCATCATATCTCTCTGCCTGTCCTTCACCATGGGAAACTGTGGTGCTGCTTCCATCTCCTCTCCTCATCTAGTCACAATCCAGCAGTGGCCAGGCCAGACCAATCTCTGAAGTAGCCGCAGCCCCTGCCGGGGGCCTGAAGGTGACATTGGGCTGGCCATACCAATGGATCACCCTCTCATTCTTTTCTCACCTCTTCTTCCTCTCCAAGGCGTGGGGATTGGGTTGACAATGTCATAGAGGCCTGCTCTTTGCTCATCTGATGGAATACTATGGAGACATCCAACATTATGTTTTCAAAGGATATTTAGGATACTGAAAATAGAGGTTACACAACAATATGTGCAATATCCTGCCTTGGTGCAAGTACTCCACAACTTATGACAGGGTTCCATTCTGGCAACTCCTTCATTAACTCATTACTCACATAAGTCAAATACCTCATTTTTTTCAGTCTTCATTATTATTGCCTTTTATTATCAGTATAAATATAATCTTTATTTGTCTTTGGGCATTGGAAACATTACGTATAAACTTACAGATATATTTTAATACTTATATAAACCAAAGCAAACCCATTGCCATCCAGTCGATTCCGACTCATAGAAACACTATAGGACAGAGAAGAACTGCCCCATAGAGTTTCCAAGCAGCGCCTGGTGAATTTGAACTGCCAACCTTTTGGTTAGCAGCTGTAGCTCTTAACCACTACGCCACCAAAGTTCCCCAAAAATACACAAATCGTAAAAATTGACTCCAATGATGAATAAGAGTTGGATGACATTAGCATTTTGTCAGTTGTGGTAATAACTCCACTTGTGGAAGGTTCTGGATCATCTGGACTATCGCTGGGAATGGGGATAATGTTTCTGGTCAGAAAATTAGTGAGAGTTGTCTATATCGTCCTTTTATTTTTTTCTTCATATATTTCACAGTAACATCTCACTGCTTTGCATATCTGCCTATTGACTTTAGCAAAGCGATTAACATTTGGGTCTGCGTGTTTAAGCGATCAAAGCTACTGATTTAGTTTAGAAAAAACTCCAGTTAATCCTTTCACTATGTGCTGCAACAGTATAAGTAGTACATATTACTAATGATAAGATGTAACAAAACAAAACAAAAAAAGGACGGTGTTAAGCCCAGTTCCTGTAACTGGAATGGACCTTAAGTCAGGGACTACACATGTCAATATGTGTGTATATATATACGTATGTATAGTATGTATATTGGAAACACTGGTGGCATAGCGGTTAAGAGCTTGGCTGCTAACCAAAAGGTTGGCAGTTTGAATCCAGCAGGCACTCCTTGGAAACCCTAAGGGGCAGTTCTACTCTGTCCTATAGGGTCACTAAGAGTCGAAGTTAACACGACGGCAATGGGTTAGTATGTATACTATATATATGTATGTGTATATTAAGAAAGTAATACATCAAAATGTAAATAGCAGTCACCTCCAGGTGTTGGGATTCTGGGTGATTTTAATTGCTTTTCCTATTTCTGTTTCGGTGAACATGGTTTACTTTGATAATCAGAAAGAGTCTCAGGAAACTGATTTCCCAATAGAACAGGCTTTCAGTCTCCTTGATTCTCACTTGCATTCTGTACATGGGCGATGACAGGCCCTGTGAGAAGACATAGCCTCCGCTCCAACCAGACACTGGGGCTCTCCCATCATTTGAAACATGTCTCTATTTCAGGAAATTCATTTCTTTTGCATTGTTCACTAGTCCAGTCACCTGGCCTTTAGCGTGCACAGCTCATTCACCCCCCTCCAAAAGGACTGCAGAGACACACTTACTGATCTAATGTTGCCTCCTCCGACACCCAAGAGGTGCTTCTCCATATCCCTGTATCTTCCCACGTGCGGGCTGCAGATGCTGCGACAGGAGGGTTCCAATGGGAAACACCACTTCTGAAGTTGAATGAAACTAGTGGGAGCAAGAGAGTTGATGGCTCGGGGTAACAGAGGGAAGTGGGAGATGTGACCACCACCCCATGCTGCCCCACTTCCTGTGTCTCTGTTATCTGTGGGTATCACTAGGCTGATACCCTTAGGAGCCATGTCCACATTCCTCTTCTTTTCCCACCACCTTCTTTTCTAGCACCAACACTATGCATCGCGAATAAGTCAGACTCTTGTACCACCTCCACCAAATATGTCTCACCAGATCTCCTCCATGACCCAAAGTCCCTGTGTTGCAGTCAATTCTATAGGTCAAGGTTAACTGCTGTGACTTGGTAAGGTTAAAAGATGAAGGCAGTATAGACAGAGCACTGAGCTTGGTGACAGACTGGGTTAGAACTCAGGCTTCACCAACTCCGAATTGAAAGACTTTGGGTAAGCTCCTGAGATGCCATATCTGTAAAAGTGGAGTAAAATAACCCTCCCTGAAGAACTCCCAATAGGGATATCTATTATACCTAAGAGGCCCTGATGGCAAGTAGTTAAGCACTCGGCTGCTAATAGAAAGCTTGGCGGTTTGAACCCACGGGATGCTCTGCAGGACAAAGATGTGGCAGTCCGCTACCATAAAGATTCCAGCCTTGGTAACCCTATGGGGAAGTTCTACTCTGTCCTATAGGGTCACTATGAGTCGGAATCAACACGATGGGAACGGGTTATTATACCTACACTTGAAAGAACTGTCAGAGTCAGCAAATGGGATAATGGACTTCAAGTGTCTAGCACATAGTAGGCACTCAATGGTGGCTCTAATTATCATAAAAAACCCTGACACCCATTACCCCACATCACAGTGCAGAACTCTAAGGCTGGGGGAAAGGAATCAGCACATGTTGAGGCTCAGAGAAATTCAGTAACTTGTTCAGGATCACACAGCTGGTGAATGGAAGAGCAGGTATCCAGCCCAGGTCTCTCTGTCTCCAAATTCCAGGCTCTTCCCACAAGGACTTACTGCCTTTACTTATGTGTGCTCAGCCCAGAACAAAGGGAAAATCGACAGCCAACCAAAATGATTCAGGCCTAAACAGAGAGGTTGCTGTGAAAAAAGTCAGCCCTCTATCATTGGGCCATCACATTGAGCTATATGAGAGGTATGCGTGGGAATGAGTCTGCTTTCACACAGACCTACAGACACCTACAATGGACAGCGGAGCGTACGGTGAAGTCCTGAATGAACCAATCATAGTGAGATCTAGGGAGATTTTTCTACAGTACACTGTGGATTAAAACAAAGGTTCTCAAACTTCAGCATGCATCAGAAACACCCGCTGGGCCCCAGCCCCAAACTTCTCATTCTGGAGGTCTCAGGTAGGGCCAGATAATTTGCATTTCTAGCAAGTCCCCAGGTGATCCTGATGCTGTTGGTACAGGAACCACACATTGAGAACGACCAGATAAAAATGCACCTTAACATTCTCAAGTTTCATCTGAGTGCCACCTTTCCAAAATTCCAGGGAGCTATCAGCACACACAAGAGTAGCACAAAACCAGCACCCAGCCCAGAAATTTTTGCTTTGAGCTTAATGCCCGAGGGTGTCTTTCCTCCCCGGGGCTCCTATTCCATGTAACCATCACTTTCATTGTCTGCCCTCATCCCTGTCCCAATACCAAGCAGGCCACCAGCCTCCACTCCACTTTGATCTTGGAATGTTTGTTACCCCGCAGTCACAGCCTGGTGCTTTCCACAATCCTGAGGCCCTTGATAGGATTATGCATAGGACAGTGAGAGAAGAGAGTGCCTGGGAAGGCAGAAAGATAGGAGGCAAATTTCGACTCACGAGACCTCAGCAGGCCTCAGGTTGACAGCGCGTGAGCGATTGGCTTCTTGGTGCACGTAAGGGGCCGGGACCTCAGGCACTTGGGCTTCCAGCCTGGGCAGAGATGCCTCCTCCCACCAATGCCCCACTGACTCTGGAGCACAGAGATGCCCACCTCCAAAGGACCATGTGGGCGTGGACAGTGAGGGTAGCAGTGGCAACCATGATTGCTTGAAGGCAGCACAGAAGACCTCCAATTCTTTGTTAACTCGCAGGAAGAAGAGAGGCCATCCGGTAGTGAATGAGATTGAATTTTGCTTCACCTCAATGGGATGGAGGGAAGATGCGAAATTGAGCTGTCACCCCTCAGTAAACCAGTCCTGAGATACACACTACACAGAAGACACAGAGGTCAATGAACACTCTTTATTAGAAGTCAGGGCTTTGAACCAAGCCCAAGACAAAACTTGATATTGGTGAACTGGGTGGAATCTCATGGGGGAACCAAAGGCTTCCTTTTGTTCAGACTGGAGGCTGACCTAACCTACCACCTGGGCTCCCCACTGGTTCCGTCTTTGCCTTGCAGCAGCTGCCTCAGGGGAGGAAAGAGCCTGCAGAGAACACATCAAGTAGAAGAGAAGGGATCCAAAAGCATTCCCAAGAGGGCTTGCCCCAATTCAGTTTTCTTACTCTAATTACTCCTCCAAGAAAAGCAGCGTCTTACAGCATTGTGGCCCCATTGTGTGTCTTTGGAATCAAATTTGTTTTTCATCCACCGTTGACTGAAAAACAGATTGGGGTAGGATAGCCCAAGGCCAAGGGCTGGAGTGGGTAGCCAACACTCTCCCAGGCCAGTGGTCTTTTAGACAGACAGGTGGGCAACCCAGAACATAACTATTCCTCTCAGTAGAGGAAATCAGCACAGTCCCAGAAAAGTCTTTCCCAATCTTTACCACTGGTCATTGGTCTCACGTGGGATCAATGACACGAGCAGCTCAGACACTCAAGTCCTTTCATGAAAGTCTCTTTGATGTTGCCCCCAGAATCACATAAGTGGATCCGGATGTTATTTCCATTGCATTTACCTGAAGGCCATTCTACATGCAAGGCAAGGAAAATACCCCTCATCTACTCTGCACCTGAAATTAGGCTCTCTCCTGTCATCTAACCAAACTCCCCAAACCATGTTATAACGTGTGCACCAGATAATAACATCTAATTCTAACTCCTAACCCATACTAGGCAATCAATAACTATTGGTTCAATGAAATTCAATGACCTTGCTATAACCTGTAAAATTTAACACTACCCTTCCCCACCCCCTTGAACTCTGCTGTGTCAATCCCCTTTCCCCAACAGAGGGATTAACGTCCCAACAAGATCTGTCTGCTCTCTCTCTTGTTCCCAAAATGTGTGCCTGAACATCTCCCCTTCCTTATTCCTTGCACTCTTTACGGCTCCAGCCAGTTGAGGTCTCACTGAGGTGTAGGCTGTTGAGAGCCAGGGGGGCATTTTCTGATGATCACATCCTGGAGGCCTGAGCTTCTTCAGCGTCATGCAAAGTTCCTGCAGCTTAGAGACACAAAGAACAAGCTCTCACCTATGAATCTTATAAAAAGTAAAAATTTAAAAAATTAAACTATAAACACTGACGTACTTTATAGCATTCTCAAGGAAAGCAGCGTTCTTAGAATATATTGAACGTTGTGCTCTTAAAGCATGGCCTTCCCAGGCAAATTTTTGCTTGCATGCAGAGAGGCAGTTAAGGGGAATACAGAAAGGAGAAAAAGAGCAAGGTTCATAACTTCAGCCTCTCCAGGGTGTCATCAAAGTGGTAGCAGCCCTCCAGAGTCAACCACCTGTGAACTTAAACACTATTGGAGAAATTTTTATCTAAGGATTAATTGTGATGTTGAAAGAAATTCCACTTTTCTTTAAAATAATAAAAATGACACGCATATACACTTGTATAATTTGAAACTGGGGAAAGCGATCATGTGGAAATAGATATACCGTGTTAAAAATGGTTATTTCTTGATGGATGTTAATTTTCTTTTGTTGGACAGGCAGATTTTCTTGCATTTTTAGCAGTCCAAGTGCCAGGAAAAATTCATGGCACTCTGCCCCATGGGCCATCCCAATCTCTGAGCCTGAGGTCTGCCCCATGGGCCATCCCAATCTCTGAGCCTGAGGTCTGGGGCAGATTTCTCCTGTTCCTGGAATTCAAAGGCTTTCTTACCTTTTGGTGGCCAGGTCTTCTGCTCCTGAAGTTGTTTCCTTGAGTCTCCTTGGCGCCAGCTGTGCCCAGAGGGGTTTATGTAGTTGGGCCTCACAATAGCTCCCTCCTGGCGGTGGCTCCTGCTGTCAACCAGGATATCTGTCTCCTCCGGCCTCACAGCACGTTTCTCCTCGCCTTGGCGTCTCTGCTCCCACAGAGGGACCAACTCCTCCAGCGACCCCACTGCAGCCTGCAGACCAGGGATGTAGATCCTTCCACGAGGCATCTGGGATGGGACTGCTGCTGCTGCTTCTGTCTCCATGCCACCTGTGGGTGGGGGAGGTAGGGTGTATTGGAACGCCATTGGGAATGGTGTGTGGTTTGGAAATGGGTGTGAGCGAGGCATTGGCCAAAGGGGTTGAACAACCTGGGCCCAGGGACTCGGGGATCCTGACATGTAGTGGTTGCCCGCCTGAGCTCCCGCCCGTGCCTCCTCCTCCTGGGCCTCCGCATCCCGCCTGCCCTTTGCCCCCGCGGCCGCCACCTTGCCTTGCTCCTCTGCATGCTGGGGCCGCGCCTCGGCCCACTGCTGCTGGGCTCCCGCACCGCGACCGACCTCCTGGGGCTGTGGATGGAACTGGGCCCACCTCTGGGCCTGGAGCAGCTGCCGGCGCAGCGCTTCATGCTCTTGCAACGACTGCTGCAGGTCGTCCCGTGTGCGGCGCAACTGCAAAGCCATCTCCTCGCGCTCCTCACGCAGCCGCTGCAGCTCAGAGGCCAGCGCCCAGGTGGTTGCCTCGCCCTGGGCCACTTGCTCCTTCAGCCGCCGCCGCTGACGCAACTGCTGCCCCCGCTGCCTGGCGGCGACACGCACGCTCAGGGCCAGAGCGCTCAAGGTGCAGGCCCTCTTGATGGGCCGGGGCAGCTGTGTATCCGACAGGATGGCCCGGAGCCGGTCCTCCACATGGCTCCAGGGCTTCGAGCAGTAGGCCACATAGAAGTCTGGGTTGCTGCAGTTACTGAGGATTTCTTCATTGATGAACATGACCACCTCGCTGTGGCGGAACCCGCTCCTGGGGTCCCCTAAGTTAACGGCCATGGCTGCTGTGGCCTACTCTGCAGGCTGTGCCTCTGGGGACGCTGCCACCACCGTTTCAGACGGCGGCCCCCAACTGGTCAGTCCTGCACCTCCTCGCTCAACCCCAGTTCAGCCCTCTCCCAGTCCTGGCCTCCTGTTCGGCCTACTTTCCCCCTTACTCACTTATTCTCACAAAAACTGAAGCCGATTCCCTCAGCACACCAACTCCTACTGAGGGGACAGCGTGTCACGTGATAGAGAGAGCTCAGTCTTGCCGCAATGCCCGCTGGGACCAACTTTCCTTGGCAGAGCGCCCCCCCTGCGTGGCGGACTGCCTGTGGGGCTGTGTGGGGTGGGGCACATTGAGCCTAGATGTGTTTTAAGAGCTTTTGAAGAATCACACCCAGCCATGAAAAATGAATTTCTAACCTGGTGGTGGAGGTGGATAGGTGTGTCATGAGGGTTGCTCTTGGCTCAGCTCCCTCTCCCATAACTCTTGGTTGTAGTTTCAAACCTTCCACTGGGTCTCAATAAGGAGCACTGATGGTGTAAATGTTAAGCCCTTGGCTACTAACTGAAAGGTGAGCGGTTGGAACCCACCAGCTGCCCTGAGGGAGAAAAGACCTGGCATCTGCTCCCGTAAGGATTACAGCCTGGGAAAATGTATGGAGTAGTTCTACTCTTCATATAGGAATCTACTGGAGTGCACACAACAACAGTAATAGTCTCAAGCTGTCTGCATACTTCATTCCTCACTCAGCCCAAGCAGATGGCCTTGGAGTCCCTGTCATCGAGAGTATCAAGCGATTGAGTCAGGAAGCCTCTCAATTCTCCTTGCTAGACCCTCTCTTCTTGCTTTAGATCACAGTTCTTCCTATTTCCTCAGGGACTTCACTTCACTTTATTCCCCCTGTGTTTCCTTCATCTTTCCCCTCTTCTGTGCTATTGGATATTTTCCTCTCATACAGTAAGCCTGTTCAACTTTTTTCCATGCTTAAAACCATGTCCTGCTTTTCTCAATGTCTCCTTTTCTCCCTTCTCATCAAAGAATAGTCTACACTATATTTAACCTGCTGCATTTTGGTTCTTGTTCCCAAAACATCAGTAAAAATTCTCTGATAAAGTCACTAGCATCCCTACCTCAGTACAAAAGCTAATGGATAGTTTGTAGGTTAATCCATTAAACCTAAGAAGAACTGGTGGTGCAGTGGTTAGGCGCTCAACTGCTAACTGAAAGATTGGCAGTTTGCACCCAGAAGATGCTCTGCGGGAGAAAGATGTAGCAGTCTGCTTCCGTAAAGATTACAGCCTTGAAGAGGCATGGCTGTCTCCTCTGCTGCTGCTGCTGCAATTTCAACTGCTGCCAGGATTAGGGGTGGGGCTCGTGACTGCAGAGGCCGCCATGTTAACCAGGAGGCTGTCCAAGACGGCAGCATAGTAAGACGCCTCATAACGTCCCTCTTATGACAAAGACCCAAGAAGTCAAGTGCATCAGATATCGATGACAGTTTTGGAACCCTGAGCATCAAAGGCAAAGCTGAAGAATCGGACTGAGTGTTAAATGGAAGGAAAGACTGTACAAAAACAGCAGACATGGAGAATTACATATCACCAGCACCCTGCCAGCTGGACTCGCACAGTGCAGCCATATTGAGACAAAGCAAGCAGCGTTCCCAAGCAAAGCCACCACCACCACTCTGCACCCACCTCCAGAGACAGACAGGAGTGTTTCCCACCTGTGAAAGTTAAGGGCACTCACCTTATCCACCGCACTCTTCCCAGCCCCCTGTGCCAGAGGCTGTGGACATCTGGTGCCACCCCGATCCCTCTTATCCATCCCCCTACACACACAATCGTGGTCCAGCGGCACCCACCACTGCCCCGCCCCCTGAGTAGGGGCCCACGGACTGAAGGCATCCACCCCTTTCTTTGCTCAGCCACTTGTGTCAGTGACCCGTGAACTGGTGGTGCCCACCTCTCTGCCTGGCCATGGGTGCCGGGGCCTGTGGAATGGCAATGCCCACTTCTCCACCTAGCCACCTGTGCCAGGGGCCTGTGGAGTGGCGGCATCCCTTCTTTTGCTCACTCTACTGGTGCCCGCTTTTCCGCCCAGCCACCCATGCTGGGAGCACATGGTCCAGTGGCGCCTCCTCTTCCACCTGCCCACCCGCTCCGTGTGCCCACAGAACAGAAGTGCCCACTCATAAGCCCAGCCACTGAAGCCAGGGACCTGAAGACCACCTTCACCCACTTTGATGCCCAGCCACTGGCCCTGGGAGCCTGCGAACTGGAGGTGCCTGCTCCTGTACCCAGCCACCAGCTCTGGGGGCTCACAGACCAGTTTTGCCTCCTACTCCCTCCAGCCATCTGTGTCAGGGGCCTGAGGACTGGAGGCACAATCTCCCCTGTGTTGCACTCTAGTGGACAGGGGCATACCCTCCTAGCAGGCACCTGTGAACTGGCGGCATCCCCCTGCCTCACCCCCTTCACTACCACCCCCCTGAAACTGGAGGCTTGTGCCTGCTCCACCCATCCCCACGCAGCCCTGCCCACCTGGGTTCATCGGTGAGAGTTACCATACCACCCACTTAGTGACTGATGACCCAGGCACCCTCACACCCGTCATGTGGTGACTAGCAGTGTGTACACACCACACCCAACCCAGTGACCTGTGAGAGTGCTCCCTGCAGCCATGCCGAGGCGACCAGCTGGACAGACACATCACCTCACCAGCAACGCCAGCTACATCCTCAGCCACCCAGCAAGACCAGCGAACAGAGAGCGACACTCACACACACACACACACCTGCTGCCCCACCCACCCAGAAACAGATGGTGAGAGCCCCAGTGCGACCATACTAGTGACCAAAGTAACACACCTACTCAGATATATCGAAACAAAACAAAACAAAAAGTCAGGATGCAGCAAACAAACATTCAACAAATAAATAAACATAATTACACCTTAATGCCTTGGAGACAACAGACAACGTCAAATCACGTAAAGAAACAGGGCAAGATGGCTCCAGCAAGCGACCAAAATAAAGAACTAGAAAAACCTTCTGGAGAAAGAAATGGTAATGAAACTACCTGATAAGGAATTCAAAAGACTATATAGGGTTCTCCAAGAGATCAAGGAAAACACAGACAAAACCAAGGAAAACAGACCAAGCAATAGAAGAATTCAGGAAAACAATACAAGAACAAAATAACAATATAAGTACACAATTAGAAACCATGCAACAATGGCAACTATAAATCCAAAAGATTAACAATAAAATTTCAGAAATAGACAACTTGATAAAAGGACATAGAAGCAGAATTGAATCAATGGAAGACAGGATCTGCAAAATAGAGGACAAATCACTTGACACCAATTTGTGGAAATATCAGAAAAAAGAATGAAGAGAAATGAAGAAAGCCTAAGAATTATGTGGGACACTATGAAGAGGAAAAATTTACATGTGATTGGAATTCCAGAATAGGAGGAGGTAAAAAACAAGAAACACAAGGAATTGTTGAAGATTTGCTGGCAGAAAATTTCCCTAATATCTCAAAAGACAAGAAGATATCCATCCAAGAAGCTCAACGAACCAGACCAACCTTATAAAACATATTAAAGGGAGTCCTTTGAATTGTGTCCCCCCAAAATGTGTGTCAACTTGGCTAGGCCATGATTCCCAGTATTGTATGATTGTCCATCATTTTGTGATTTTATGTGATTTTCCTATGTGTTGTAAATCCTATCTCTATGATGTTAATAAGGTGGGATTAGTGGCAGTTATGTTAATGAGACAGGACTGAATCTACAAGATTAGGTTGTGTCTTAAGTCAATCTTTTTTGAGTTATAGAAGAGAGAAGCAAGCAGAGAAACATGGAGACCTTATATCACCAAGAAAGCAGCACTGGGAGCAGAGCACATCTTTTGGATCCAGGGTTTCTGCACAGAGAAGCTCCTTGACTGGGGAAGATTGATGACAAGAACCTTCCCCTAGAACTGACAGAGAGAGAAAGCCTTCTCCTAGAGTTGGCACACTGAATTTGGACTTCTAGCCTCCTAAACTGTGAGAGAATAAATTTCTCTTTGTTAAAGCCATCCACTGGTGGTATTTCTGTTATAGCAGCACTAGATAACTAAGACATAGACATATACAGAACATTCCACCCAACAGCAGTAAAATATACATTATTTTCCAGCACACATAGATCATTCTCCAATAGACCACATTTTAAACCACAAAGCAAGCCTCAATAAATCCGAAACATTGAAATAATACAAAGCATTTTGTCTGATCACAAGACTACAAATAGAAATCAATAACACAGAGAGCAAATTAAAAAATCAAATACATGGAAACTGAATAACACCTTGCTTAAAAACCACTGGGTAATAGAAGAAATCAAAGATGAAATTAAAAATCCTAGAATCAAATGAGAATGGAAACACAACATACCAAAACCTTTGGGACAGAACAATAGCAGTGCTCAGAGGTCAATTTATAGCAATAAGTGCACAAAACAAGAAAGAAGAAAGGGCCAAAATCAAAACATTAACCCTACAACTCAAACAAATAGAAAGAGATCAGCAAAAGAAGCCCATAGTCAACAGAAGAAAGGAAATAATAAAGAGTAGAGGAGAAATAAATGAAACAGAGAACAGAAAAATAGTAGAAAGACTCAACAAAACCAGAAGTTGGTTGTTTGAAAGCATTAATAAAAGTAACAAACTACTGGCCAAAGTCACAAAAGAAAAGGGAGAGAAGAAGCAAATAACCCAAATGAGAAATGAGATTGGTGACATTACAACAGAACCAACTAAAATAAAAAGGATCATAACAGAATAGTATGAAAAATTGTACTCCAACAAACTTGAAAACTTAGAAGAAATGGACAAATTTCTAGAAATGCATTATCTATTGAAATTAATACAAACTGAGATAGAAAAGCTAAACAGACCCAAAACAAGAGAAGAGATCAAAGATGTACGTAAAAAAACGTCCAACAACAACCAAAAAAAAAAAAAAAAAAAACAAAGCCCTGGGCCGTATGGCTTCATTGGAAAATTCTACCAAACATTCAGAGAAGAGCTCACACCAATACTACTCAAACTATTTCAGAACATAGAAAAGGAAGGAATACTCCCAAATTCTTTCTATGAAGCCAGCATAACCCTGACACCAAAGCCAGGAAAAGACACCACAAAAAAAGAAAATTACAGGTCAATATGTCTCACGAATATAGATGCAAAAATTCTCAACAAAATTATAGCCTATAGAATTCAACAGCATATCAAAAAATAATACATTATGACCAAGTGGGCTTCATACCAGGTATGGAAGGAGAGTACAACACTAGAAAATCAATAAACGTAATCCATCACATAAATAAAACAAAAGAATCACATGATCATCTTAATCTATGCAGAAAAGACATTTGATAAAGTCCAACACCCATTCCTGATTAAAAACTCTCAGTAAAATAGGAATAGAAGGGAAATTCCTCAGCATAATAAAGGGCATTTATACAGAAACCAACAGCCAACATCATCTTCAATGGAGCGAGACTGAAAACATTCCCCTTGAGAATGGGAATGAGAAAAAGATGCCCTTTATCGCCACTTTTATTCAATATTATACTGGAAGTCCTAGCTAGAGCAATAAGGCAAGAAAAGGAAACAAAGGGCATTCAAATTGGTAAGGAAGAAGTAAAACTATCCTTATTTGCAGATGATATGATCCTATACATAGAAAATCCGAAAGATTCCACAAGAAAGCTACTGGAACTAATAGAAGGATTAGGCAAACTAGCAGAATACAAGATCAACATACAAAAATCTTTTGGATTCCTCTACACCAACAAAGAGAACTTTGAAAAGGAAAAGGAAAACAGTACAATTTACAGTAGCCCTGAGAAAAGATAAGATACTTTGGAATAAATCTAACTAGACCATAAAAGACCTATACAAAGAAAATTACAAAACACTATTGCAAGAAACCAAAAGAGACCTACATAAATGGAAAAACATACCATGCTTATGGATTGGAACACTTAACATTGTGAAAATGTCAATAGTACCCAAAGTGATCTGTAGATATAATGCAATCCTAATCCAAATACAAACAGCATTATTTAATGAGATGGAAAAACTAATCACCAAGTTTATATGGAAAAGAAAGAGACCCAAAATAAGTAAAGCATTACTGAAGAAAAGGAACAAAGTAGGAGGCCTCATACTACCTGATATCAGAAGCTACTAGACAGCCACAGTAGTCATAATAGCATGGTGCTGGTACAAGGACAGACACAAAGACCAAATGGAACAGAATCGAGAACCCAGAGGTAAATCCATCCACCTATGGACGGCTGATCTTCGACAAAGGGCCAAAGTCCATTAAATGTGGAAGAGACAGTCTCTCTAACAAATGATGCTGGCAAAACTGGATGTCTATCTGTGGAAAAATGGAACAGGACCCGTACCTCACACCATACACAAAAACTAACTCAAAATGGATCAAAGACCTAAATACAAAACCTAAAACTATAAAGATCATAGAAGAAAAAATAGGGACAACGCTTGAGGCCCTAACATATGGCATAAAAAGAATACCAACCATAACTAAAAATGCACAAACAGCAGATGAACTAAATAAATAAGACTTCCTAAAAGTTAAACACTTATGCTCATCAAAAGACTTCTCCAAAAGTCTAAAAAGAGAACCTATAGTTCAGAAAAAAATTTTGGCTATGACATATCCGACAAGGGTCTAATCTCTAAAATTTATAGAAAACATCAACACTTTAACAACAAGAAGACAAACAACCCAATCGAAAAATGGGCAAAAGACGTGAACAGACAGGTCACCAAAGAAGACATTCAGATGGCTAAAAGACACATGAGGAAATGCTCAGGATCATTAGCCGTAAGAGAGATGCAAATCAAAACTACAATGAGATATCATCTCACCCCAACAATAATGGCACTAATAAAAAAAAAAACCAGAAACTAACAAATGTTGGCGAGGTTGTCTGGAGATTGGAACTGTTGTACACTGCTGGTGGGAATGTAAAATGGTACAACCACTATGGAAAACAGTATGGCTTTTCCTTAAAAAGCTAGAAATAGAAATACCATGTGATTCAGCAACCCCACTCCTAGGTATATACCCTAAAAAATAAGAGGAGTGACTCGAATAGATAGCTGCACACCTAAGTTCATTGCAACATTATTCACAATAGTAAAAAGATGGAAACAATCTAAGTGCCCATCAACAGATGAGTGGATAAACTGTGGTACATAGACATAATGGAATACTACACAATGATAAAGAATAACAACAAATCCACAAAACATCTCACAACATGGATGAATTTGGAGGACATTATGTTGTGTGAAATAAGTCAATCAAAAAAGGACAAATATTGTATGAGACCACTATTATTAAAAAAAAAACAAGAAAAAATTTGTGCACAGAAAAAAAATTCTTTAATTGTTACCAGGTTTGAAGGGGGTAAGGAGGGAAAATTACTAGCTAGATAGAAGACACTTGTCAATATTGGTGAAGGGAAAGGCAATATACAATATGGGGGAAGTCAGCACAACATGACCAAGGCAAAGGAAGACACTGAGAAGAAGGCAAGAATAAATGGCAACTACAGTAATTACTATAACATAGACAATCCTGCAACAATGTTATCAACAAGCAATAACTTAGGAATGGATACACAGTTAGATAGGTATGCTAAACAGGTGTGTGAGGGTGTAAGGGAGCACACCCACCTGCAGATATAAGTTTGGTTGCGGATATTTCTATGTACATGATTGCAGGTGCTGCATGTATATTAATATCAACAAAAGAGCACACAAAGGGCCCAGTCACAGAAACTTCTTAGACATAACCAGACACCTCACAGGACGAAGTTCCCAGGATCCAAGGCAAAGGACCATAGACTTGGGGGACATCTATGTCAATTGGCACAATGTAGTTCATAAAGACAGTGTTCTGCATCCTACTTTGGTGAGTATCGTCTGGGCTCTTAAAAGCTTGTGAGCGGCCATCTAAGCTACAAGTATTGGTCTCTTTCTGTCCAGAACAAAAGAGAGTGAAGAAAACTGAAGACTCAAGGGAGCAATTAGTCCAAAGGACTAATGGACCACATGAACCACGGCCCATGACCCCGAAACCAGACAAACTAGATAGTGCCTGGCTACTACTATCAACTGCTCTGACTGGGATACCAACAGAGGGTCCCGAATAGAGCAGGAGAAAAATGTAGAACAAAAAATCAAATTTATAAAAAAGACGAGACTTACTAGTCTGATGGTGACTGGAGGAACCCCCGAGACTATGGCCCTAAGACACCCTTCTGACCTGGAACTGAAACCACTCCTGGAGATCACCTTTCAGTCAAACAATAAACAGGCCCAAAAAATAAACAATAACATCCAAGAGGAACCTGTTCCTTGGAACAATCAGTTATACAAGATCAAAACGGCAACATTTGCCCAAAAGCAAAGATGAGTAGGTAAAAGGAGTAGAAAATCTGCACAAAAGGAAACAGGTAACCCAGGGTGGAAATGGGAAAAGTGCCGACACATTGTGGGAAACGCAACCAAAGTCATGGAACACTTTATGTACAAACTATCGAGTGGGAAATTAATTTGCTCTGTAAACTTTTACCTAAAGCACAGTAATAAATAAATATTACAGCCTTGGAAACCCTATGGGGCAGTTCTACTCTGTCCTATAGGATCGCTATGAGTCAGAATCAACTCCACAGCAATGTGTTATTATACCTACACTTGGCAGAATTGTCACGGTCACAAAAGGGGATGATGGACTTAAAGTGTCTAGCACATAGTAGGCACTCAGTGGCAGCTCTAATTATCGTTAAAATCTCTTACACTCACTGCCCCACATAACAGAGCAAAACTCTAAGGGTGGGAGAAAGGAACCACCATTTGCTGGGGCTCAGAGAAACTCAGTAACTTGCTGAAGACCACACAGCTAGTGAATGAAAGAGCAGGTATCCAGCCTAGGACTCTCTTGCTCCAAATCCCAGGCTCTTCCCACAACGACTTACTGCCTCTACTTATGTGTGCGCAGCCCAGAACAAAGGGAAAATCGACAGCCAACCAAAATGATTCAGGACTAAACATGTAGGCTACTGTGAAAAAAGTCATCCCTGTATTATTAGGCCATCATATTGAGGTATATGAGAGCTATGCATGGGAATGAGTCTCCTTTCACACAGAACTACAGACATTCCAATGGACGTCCTAAATGAGTGTACAGTGTAGTCCTAAATGAACCAACCATAGTGAGCTCTAGGGTGACTTCTCCACATTACACTGTGGATTGAAACAAAGGTTTCTCAAACTTCAGCATGCATCAGAAACACTTGCTGGGCTCCAGCCCTGAAACTTCTCATTCTGGAGTTCTCAGGTAAGGACAGATAATTTGCATTTCTAACAAGTCCCCAGGTGATCCTGATGCTGTTGGTACAGGAAACACACATTGAAAACAACTGGATTAAAATGCACCATATTCCCAAGTCTCACCTGTGTCACATCTTTCCAAAATTCCAGGGATCTAGCAGCACACACAAGAGTACCACAAAACCAGCAACCAGCCCAGAAAACACAATGTTGGGTTTTTTGACCCTGAAGGTCTCTTCCTCCCCAGGGCTCCCTTACCATGTAACCATCACTTTCATTGTCTGCCCTCATCCCTGTCCCTATACCAAGCAGGTTGCCAGTCTCCACCCTCCTTTGCCTTATATAACGTTTATCTTGTTAGCCCACAGTCTGCAGCCTGGCTGCTTTCCACAATCCTAAGCACCTTGATGGGATTATGTGTAGGAGAGTGAGAGAGGAGAGTGAGAGGGAAGAGTGCCTCAGAAGGCAGAAAGACAGGAGGCAAATTTCTACTCATGAGACCTCATCAGGCCCCAGGGAGACAGCACCTTAGGGGATGCAGAGATGCCCCTCACACCCATGCCCCACTGACTCTGGAGCACAGAGATGCCCACCTCCAAAGGACCATGTGGGTGTGGACAGTGCAGGTAGCAGTGGCAACCATGATGGCTTGAAGGTCCCACAGAAGACCCCGAATTCTTGGGTAACTCACAGGAAGAGGAGAGGCCATCTAATAGTGAATGAGATTGAACTTTGCTTCACCTCAGTAAGATGGAGGGAAGATGCGGAATTGAGCTGTCACCCCTCAGTAATCCAGTCATCTTTTTTTAAATGTAATTAAATGAAGTTTACATTTCAAGTTAGTCTCCCATACAGAATTTTTTTAACATACATTGTTATGAGACCCCAAACGCTCACCCCATTCTGCAACAGCACTCTCCTCCCCTCCGCCCCTGATTCCCCATGAACATTCAACCAGCTCCTAACTCTCTCTGCCTTTCCCTCTCACCTCTGGACAAAAGCCGCCTCTTTGGTCTCTTATATCTACTTGTCTAGGAGGCACATGCTTCACCAGTATCACTTTATGTCCCACAGTCCAGTCCAATCCCTGTCTGAAGAGGTGGCTTCGGAAATTGTTTTAGTTCTGGGGTGATGGAGAGACCAGGGGCCATGCTTTCTGGGGCGCCTCCAGTCTTAGTCAGACCATTAAGTCTGGTCTTC
>NW_004444002.1:151634-195559 GCF_000243295.1 Trichechus manatus latirostris | reverse complement strand
TAGCCTCTCTTAAAATTCTCTTTATCTTTGGTCTGGTAAGTTTGATTATAATATGTCTTGGTGACTTTCTTTTGGGATCTACCTTATGTGGGGTTCAATGAGCATCTTGGTTAGATATCTTCTCATCTTTCATGATATCAGGGAAGTTTTCTGTCAACAAATCTTCAACAATTTTCTCAGAGTCCCACATGACTCTTAGAGTTTCTTCGTTCTTTTTAATTCTTTTATCTGATTTTTCCTCAAATAATTTGATGTCAAGAGCTTTACCTTCAATGTCACTAATTTTAACTTCTACTGCCCCAATTCTGCTCCTATGACTTTCTACTGAGTTGTCTAATTCTGAAATTTTATTGTTAATCTTCTGGATTTCTGATTGCTGTCTCTCTATGGATTCTTGCAGCCTATTAAATTTGGCATTGTGTTCTTGAATAACTTTTTTAAGTTCCGCTACTACTGTGTCTGTATGTTGCCTGGCTGTTTCTGCATTCTGTCGAATTTCCTTTCTTACTTCTAGGAGAGTTCTGTATATTAATCTTTTGTATTCTGTCTCTGGTAATTCCAAGTTCTCTTCCTCCAGAGTATTTATTGATTCTTTATTTTGGGAGCTTGCTGAAGCCATCATGGACTGCCTCTTTTTGTGACTCGATATTGACTATTGTCTCTGACCCATCAATAATTTATTATAATTTTATTTTGTGTTTGTTTAGTGAGACCTAGCTTCTTATTTTGTTTTGTTTTGATATGCTCAAATAGGCTGCTCATGTGCACTAGTTTGATTTTTGACACATTTTGATCTCTAATGTCCTGTCACCAGGTAGTTGGTTCTGTACCTAGGTATGTGCATGCTGGAGTTCATTAAAATTTCCTATATGGGATCAGCTCACGTGTGCAGGTAGTCGATCACCAAGTGTGTGATGCAGGCTCTCACCCCCCGTCCTAGAGAGGCATGGGTGATTGGTGCAGGCACTGGACTCTGGCTGTGGTAGGGGATCACGTGCTGAGCCAGGCAGGGGGCCGACGGCTGCCCCTGAGAGTCTGAAAGAAAAGCGTGTCCCTATTCTCTAGGGTGAATAAGTAGGTGAGTTTTTCAGCCGGGCTATGAGCACCCCACTCTGTTGGCTGCAAAGACTCGAGGGCACCACTTTTTCTTGAACTCCTGTAGCAGGTGACCAGGCACTTTAGGAGCTATCACCAGTCCTCAAGCTCCTCTGCAGATTGATAAAAGTGCCTACTTGAGGGGCAGGTCTCTTTCGTGGATCACAATCTGCCCGTTCACAGCTGAGGCAGTTGAAGTTAAACTTCAGGTGCTTGCCCTGTTGTACTGTGGTAGTGAGGGCTAACGCTGTTGAGATGGGTCCCCACAAGTCTATACAGGGGTGTATGGCACTCAGAGTCTGCGGACCCCTGATTTCTATGGTCAGCAAAGGAGTTGTGTCAACCCTGTGCTCCTGGCCTAGGGGAGCCAGCAGCTTATTTGTTCCCTCTCCAAGGCCAGGAGAATGGGTCAGGGCACCTTTTGGGATCTATTTCAGGCACAGTGGACTCCCGGTGCAGAGTGGGTAGGGAGGCGGTAAAAGGAAGAGAGGTTTTTCCCAAATCCAGTGGAGAGCACAGAGGTAGGAGGTAAAAGGGAGAGAGATTTGTCCCAAATCCGGTGCAGAGCGTGGAGGTAGGAGGTAAAAGCGAGAGAGGTTTGTCCCAAATCCGGTGCAGAGCACGGAGGTAGGAGGTAAAAGCGAGAGAGAGGTTTTTCCCAAATCTGGTGCAGGGCACAGAGGTAGGAGGTAAAAGGGAGAGAGGTTTTCCCCAAATGGGCTTTTTTTTTTTTTAACTCGCCACGAAAGGGTGCGTGCGTGTACTTATCCTAGCCTCTTGGGAGCTGCTCTTCACTGGTTTGGAGTGTCCAGGCAGAATCTCTGCTGCCGGGTCTCTCTCGATGTGGAAACTGCTTCTCGAGCGCGTGCACAGAACAGCTGTTTGCCTGCTTCACCGCGGCCTGGCATGGCTGTGTCTCTGCTGTGTCGCCGCCGCAGCTCTAGCACTCCTCACCTCTTCCAAACAGTCTTCCTCTCCGGTTCAGGGCTGCCAGATGTTCACATAGAAGCAAATCACTGGTTTTTCCAGGTCTTTGTTGTAAGAGGGATATAGGAAGCATCTAACTAGTCCATCATGTTGACCATGCCTCCTCAGTAGACCAGTCTTGAGATACACACTACACAGAAGACACAGACATAAATGCACACTGTTAGAAGTTAGGGCTTTGGACCAAGCCCCAGACAAAAGTTGATACTGGTGAACTGGGTGGAACCTTATGGGGGAACCAAAGGCTTCCTTTTGTTCAGACTGGAGGCTGACCTAACCCACCACCTGGGCTCCCCCCTAGTTCCCTCCTTGCCTTGCAGCAGCTGCCTTGGGGGAGCAGAGAGCCTGCAGAGAACATACAAAGTGGAAGAGAAGAGGTCCAGGTGCATTCCCGAAAGGGCTTGCCCCAGTCCAGTTCTCTTACTCCAATTAATCTTCCCAAGAGAAGCAGCATCTCATAGCATTGCAGCCCCATTATGTGTCCTTGGAATCCAATTTGTTTTTCATCCACTGTTGACTGGAATGAAGGTTAGGATGGGGGTAGCCCAAAGCTGAGGGCTCCAGTGGGTAGCCAACACTCCCCTAGGCATTGTCCTTCTTCGAGAAAACCCAGTGGTCTTTCAGCCAGGCCAGTGGGCAGCTGGGAACATAGCTGTCCCTCTCAAGAGAGGAAATCAGCACAGTCCCAGAAAAGTCCTTCCCAATCTTTACCACTGCTCATTTGTCTCACATGGGATCAGTGAGATAAGCAGCTCAGACATTCGAGTCCTTTCATGAAAGTCTTTTTGATGTTGCCCCCAGAATCACATAAGTGGATCCGGATGTTATTTCCATTGCATTTACCTGAAGGCCATTCTACATGCAAGGCAAGGAAAATACCCCTCATCTACTCTGCACCTGAAATTAGGCTCTCTCCTGTCATCTAACCAAACTCCCCAAACCATGTTATAACGTGTGCACCAGATAATAACATCTAATTCTAACTCCTAACCCATACTAGGCAATCAATAACTATTGGTTCAATGAAATTCAATGACCTTGCTATAACCTGTAAAATTTAACACTACTCTTCCCCACCCCCTTGAACTCTGCTGTGTCAATCCCCTTTCCCCAACAGAGGGATTAACATCCCAACAAGATCTGTCTGCTCTCTCTCTTGTTCCCAAAATGTGTGCCTGAACATCTCCCCTTCCTTATTCCTTTGCACTCTTTACGGCTCCAGCCAGTTGAGGTCTCACTGAGGTGTAGGCTGTTGAGAGCCAGGGGGGCATTTCCCGATGATCACATCCTGGAGGCCCGAGCTTCTTCGGCATCATGCAAAGTTCCTGCAGCTTAGAGACACAAAGAACAAGCTCTCACCTATGAATGTCATAAAAATAAAAAAAAAAATAAAACTATGAACACTGACTTACTACGGGTTTAACAACAGCATTCTCAAGGAAAGCAGGGTTCTTAGAATATAATGGAAGTTGTGCTCTTAAAGTCTGGCCTTTCCCAGTCAAAGACTTGGTTGTATGCAGAGAGAGGCAGTTAAGGAGTAGACAGAAAGGAGAAAAAGGGCAAGGGCCATAACTTCAGCCTCTCCAGGGTGTCATCCAAGTAGTAGCAGCCCTCCAGAGTTCACCACCTGTGAATTTAAATACAGTTGGAGAAATTCTCCCTTTAAAGATTAATTGTGATGTTTACAGGAATCCCATCTTTCTTTAAAAAAAAAATTAACACACACATATACATATATATTATGAAACTGGGGAAAGGCATCTGTTATGGATTGAATTATGTCCCCCAAAAATATGTGGTGTAAATCCTAACTTCTATGCTTGTGGTTATAATCCCATTTGGTAATGGTTTTTCTTTGTTATGTTAATGAGGCAGGATTAGTGTGGGGTGTGTCTTGAGTCAATCTCTTTTGAGATATAAAAGGGATTAAACAAGCTAGCAGAGCAGAGAGTGAGGAAGACACATGCCAAGCCACATGAAGATCACCAAGGAGCAGAGGCTCAAAGAGACAAGGACCTTCCTCCAGAGCTGACAGAGAAAGCCTTCTCCTAGAGCCGGCATCCTGAATTCGGACTTCCAGCCTCCTACATTGTTGGAAAATAAATTTCTATTTGTTAAAGCCATCCGGGGCATTTCTGTTATAGCAGCACTAGATAAGTAAGAAAAGGTCCATATGTGCAAATAGATACATCGTGTTAAAAATAGTTATTGCTTGATGGTGGGATAATGGATGATAATTTTTTATGTGATAGGCAGATTCTCTTGCATTTATAGCAGGCCATGTGTCGAGAAAAATTCATCACAGTCTGCCCCATGGCCCATTCCAATCCCTTAGTCTGAGGTTTGGGGCAGATTTCTCCTGTTGCTGGGATTCAAAGGCTTTCTTCCCTTTTGGTGGCCAGGTCCTCTGCTCCTGAGGTTGTTTCCTTGAGTCTCCTTGGTTCCAGTTGTGCCCAGAGAGGTTTATGAAGTTGGGCCTCACAGTAGCTTCCTCCTGGCCATGGCTCCTGCTGTCGACCAGGGCACTCACCTCTTGCCAAATCACAGCACCTTCCTCCTTGCCTTGGCTTCTCTGGTCCCACAGAGGGGCCATCTCCTCCTGCGACCTCACTGCAGCCCACAGACCAGGGATGTAAATCCTTCCACGAGGCATCTGGGGTGGGACTGCTGCTGCTTCTGTCTCCATGGCAAATGTGGGTGGGGGAGGTGGGGTGTATTGGAATGCCATTGAGAATGGTGTAGGGTATGGAAATGCGTGTGAGTGAGGCATTGGCAGAAGAGGTTGAAAGACCTGGGCCCAGGGACTCAGGTGTTCTGGCACGTAAAACACGCCTTCTTGGGCTTCGGTCTGTGCCTCCTCCTTCTGGGACTCCGCATCTAGCCTGCCTTGTGCTCCCGTGGCTGCCACCTTGCCTTGCTCCTCTGCATGCTGGGGCCACGCCTCTTCCCCACGCTGGTTGGCGGGCAACTGGTCACGACCTGCGGGTTGATCTTGGCCCACTTCTCCACCTCGAGCCGCCGCTTGCGAAGCACTTCTCGCTCTTCCAGCGCCTGCTGCAGGGTGTCGCATGTGCAGCGCAACCGCGAAGCCATCTCCTCGCGCTCCTCGCGCAGCCGCTGCAGCTCGGAGGCCAGGACCCTGGTGGCTGCCTCGCGCTCCTCCACCTGCTCCTGCAGCCGCCACACCCGGCGAGTCTGCTGCTGCTGCTGCCTGGCAGCCAAGCGCACACTCAGGGCCAGCGCACTCCAGGCACAGGCCTTCTTGATGGGGCTGGGCACCTGTGGGTCCAACACCATGAGCCGGAGCTGGTCCTCCACCTCATTCCAGGGCTGCGAGCAGAAGGCCAGGAAGAAGTCTGGGCTGCCGCCGTTACGGAGGATCTCTTCATTGATGAACCCAACCACCTCCCTGTGGCGGAATCCATTCCTGGGGTCTCTGAAGTTCATGGCCATGGCCACTGGGCCCTAGTGAGCCGGCCTGTCTCAAAAGACGCCACCAGGCTATTTTTCTAGATGGTGTTCACCACCTGGTCAGCCCCTCACCTCCTCGTTCAGTCCCAGTTCATCCCTATCCCAGTCCTGGCCTCCTCCTTGGCCTACTTTCCCCCCTCACTCCCTGGTCCTCCTCACTAAGACCGAAGCAGATTCCCTCAGCACACCAACTCCTACTGAGGCGACGGCGTGTCATATCACAGAGACGAGCACAATCTTACCTCAATGCCTGCTGGGACCGACTTTCCTTGGCAGAGTGTCCCCCTCACCCCACCGCGTGGCGGGCTGGCTGTGGGACTGGGGCAGGGGGCGGCGCATTGAGCCCAGAGATGACTCTTGTTTCCAAGAGCTTTTGAAGGACCACACCCAGCCACCAAGAATGAATTGCTAACCTGATGGTGGGGGTGGACAGGTGGGTGCACGAGACACCTCGGAAGACAGGCCTGGCGATCTGCTTCTGAAAGGCCTTGAAAACCTTATGGAGCAGTTTCAGTGAGTGTTTCCTAAGAACAAAATCATTTTCTAATATAACAACAGGATAATTATCAAAATCAGGAAATTAAAAAAAAAATTTTTGTAGTTTAGATGAAGATTTACAGAATAAACTAGCTTCTCATTAAACAGTTAGTACACATATTGTTTTATGACATTGGTTAACAACCCTACAACATGTCAACACTCTCCCTTATCAACCTTGGGTTCCCTATTACCAGCTTTCCTGTCCCCTCCTGCCTTCTAGTCCTTGCCCCTAGGCTGATGTGCCCCTTTAGTCTCATTTTGTTTTATGGGCCAAAATCAGGGAAATTTAACATTAATACAATACTATTAGCTAATCCAGAGTCCACATTCATATTTCTTACTTGTCTTTATAATGTCCTTTATGGCTATTTTTTCTTGGTGTGAAGATTCATTTCAGAGTTACATGTTGCCTTTTTTTCTTGACCTTAGCATTTTTGAAGAGTGCAGACCAGTTGTTGTGCATGCTGTCCTTGAATTTATGTGTGATGTTTCCTCGTGATTAGATGTAGTTTATGCATATTACAGACCTGATGATGCATTTTCTCGGTGATCTTATTAGGAGTCACATGATGTTGCTTTGCCCCAATATTAGTGATGTTAACTTGTTCACCTGGTTAAGGTGGTGTTCTCTAGGTTTCTGCACTGTGAAGTTAGCCTTTTTGTTTGTTTGCTTTTAAATAATGGATGATTTGTGGGAAGATATATTTTACGCAAATAATGCATGTGTTATACATTTTTCCCAACCACGCCCTCCTCCCTCCAGGTATTTTCATAAGCGTGCTATGCTAATTTTTTTACAGCAACATGTAAAAAATTATCATAATGCACTTACAAAAATACCTCGGGGGGGAGGGCACAGTTGGCAAAAAAAGTATAACACACGTTATTTGCATAAAAATATATGGTACATTGACACTATATAAATATCCCACTCATCACAAAACTTTCATCCTTTGTCTTTACCATTCATTCATGATTTTCCAACTCCATCGGGCCTTTTAGATTTATTAGTTGACACTTTATTGTAAGAGCCTCTAAGATGGCTCTCAGAAATCCCTGCTCCTGGTATTCCCGCCCTTGTGTCATCTCCTTGCTTTCAATATGGGCTGGACTTATTCACTCGCTTCTAACAAATAGAATGTGTCGGAAGTGATGGGATGATACTTCTGAAATTAGGTTATAAAAAGATTGTGGTTTCCATTTTGGGAGTTCTCTCTCACTCTTTCTCTAGGATCAGTTTCACCGGGAGAAGCCAGCTGCCTTGTCATGAGGCAGCTTGTGGAGTGGGCCATGTGAGAGAACTTGGAAGTAGATCTGAGGCTTGCCAACAGCCATATAAATGAGCTCGGAAGTAGATTCTTCCCTAGTCAAGCCTTCAGATGAGACCATAGTCCCAGCCACAGCTTGACTGTAACCTTATGAGAGACTTTGAGCCAGAGGCACCTAGGTAAGCCACATCTAGATTCCTGACCAACAGAAACTGTGAGATAATAAATGTGTTTTTTTAAGCTGCTAAATTTTGGAATAATTTGTTACACAGCTAAAGATAACTAATACAGCATGTAACTCTGTACTGGCCAATGAGACTTAATAGGAAATCTGTTGGCAGTTTCTGGGAAAGATTTTCCTATGTGATCAGAAAGAGGCCAATGAAGAGAAACTCTTTCACACCCAGCTCCTCCCTTTCTGTTTGGGATGCCAGTTTGAGAGTGTGTTGTTTGGAGCTATGGTAGTTGTCTTGAGACCATGAGAAGAGACAAGGCTGACACACTGCTGATGGTAGTGTGAGAAAGAGTAAGAGAGCTTGGGCCCTTGATGATATAATTTAACCTCTAAAATGACCTTGACACTCTGTGCTCCATACTTCCAGTTGTGCTGAATAATTAAATGTCTTTATGGTGGATAGATGCTTAGGTGGTGCAAACAGTCTGCATTTAACCACTAACCTAAAGGTTGACAGTTCAAATCCACCCAGAGGTACTGTGAAAGAAAGGCCTGGCGATCTGCTTCCATTAAGAATATAGCCAAGAAAACCCTATGGGGCAATCCTATTCTGTAACACATGGGCCGCCATAAATCGGAATTGACTCGACAGCAATGGGTTTGGTTTTGGGTTATGGCTGAGGACAGTTTTAGTTGGACTGACTTGCAATGAAATGTGTGCCTAACTGATACAATGTCAAAGGTACAATCAACTGTAACTATGCATAATTTGTTCTAGTAACTATGCATTATTTATTCTAGGAACACGAAGGTAGTTCAACATAAAGAAATTTATCAACATAATTTTTGACATCAACAGATCAAATGAAACTGTCCTAAGACCATATCAATAACATAACTTTAAAGATATTTGATAAAATTCAGCAGCTATTCCTAATAAAAACAATAGGTTAAAGAATAATAATAGAAAATATCTACTTAAAGACTACTTAGCAAAATTTATCAAAAAACGTCATTGTAAAACGTGAAACAATATAAAAATATATCCATGAAAGTCAGGAATTGCACAGGGATGTTGTCATCATTATCGTTCCATATTGTCTTAGAAATTCTAATGTTTGTTGTTGTTAGTTGCTGTCAAGTCAATTCTGACTCATGGCAACTCTATTTGTGTCAGAGTAGAACTGTGCTCTATAGGGCTTTCAAGGCTGTGACCTTTCGAAAGCAGATCGCCAGGCCTGTCTCCTGAGGCGCCTCTGGGTAAGTTGAAACTGCCAACCTTTTGGCTTAGTAGTCAAGTGCTTAACCATTCGCACCACCTAGGGAGCTCAGAAATTCTAAGAAGTATATTAAAACAAAGAAATGAAATAACCAGTAAGAACGTTGAAAACAAAAAGAGTTAAAAATTTTTCCGGTATGACTGTGTACCCTCAAATTCAAGAAACTCCAATTTAAAAAAACACCAGAATTAAGAGAAAAAGATTTCAAGATCACTGGATATAAGTTAATATACAAAACATAAATAGAGTTCTCTGTACTAGCAAAAAAGCACCAACAAACGGAAATGGGGGAAATACTTCATTCAGAAAAATGACAAAGTATAAAATACTTGGAAATAAATTTAAGAAGAAAGATACACAACCTATACAAAAAAATCTTATGGAAGGAATTAAAACAAAATTTAAACACATGGAGAAAGATGTCAGGTTCTTAGATGCGAAACATGTAATATCATAGCAATGATATTTATCTGAATATTAATATACATATTTAATTCAATGCCTAATAGAATCCCAAAAGTCTGTTCTTTGGGCATAAATAGACCTTTAAGATTGTATAAAAGAATTAATGCCTGAAAATATCCAAGAAAGAATGAAAATGAAGAATGGTGAGGGAAGACTAACCTTACCAGATATAAAAACACAGAATAAAGCCACTGTAATGAAATCCATACAGTACTATTACAGGAATAGACCAATAAATCACTGGTACAAAATAAATCATCCAGACACAGAGAAGGTGTATGTGTGTGTTTCAATCTGTTGACGTTATTAATATTGTTTTATAAAGTAAATGGTCATTTAGATTTACTTATTTATTTACCACTTTCTTTGCTCTTCATTCCTTCCTGCATCCCTAACACTCCAACTGGGATCATTTACTTACTCCCTGATTGACATCGTTTAGAATTGTATTTAGCACAGGTCTGCTGGTAGTGAACTACCTGTTTTTGCTTGTCTGGAAATGTTTATTTTTCTTACATGTTTGAAGGATATTTTCACTGGGTATAGAATTCCATGTTAGCAGCTTTATCTTTCAGCAGTTTGAAAACACTGTCTTCTGGCTTCTATTGTTGCTATTGAGACATTGGCTATCAGTTGAACTTTTATTCCTTTGAAGGTAATCTCTTTTTTTGGTTTCTTCTGCTTGCTTTTATCATTTTCTGTTTGTTTTTGGTTTCCTCCCATTTCGCTATGAGATTGTATACTATGATATGTGGATTTGATTTTATTTGTCATGTTTAAGATTTTCTGGGTTTCTTGAATCTGTGCATTGAGGTATTTTGTCGTATCTGGAAAATTCTCAGCTTTTATATCTTCAAATATTGTTTAAGCCCCATTGTCTCATTCCTTTCTTTCTGGAACACTAGTTAAAGATATGTTGGACTTCCTGACTATATGGTTCATATTTCCTAACTCTCTTTTATTTTTTTCAACATCTTCTCTCTTTATCTCATTCTGTATAGTTTCTTCTAACCTATCTTCCAGTTCAATAATTACCTCTTTAGTTGTATCTAATCTGCTTTTAATGTATCTGTTGAGTGATTAATTTCATTATTGTGTTTTTTACTTTGAGAATTCATCTTAATATTTTTAGTTGGGTGAATCATTTTTTTATAATTTTCATTTCCATACTGAACCTTTTAGGATTAGCTCTTATCTCATTGAACAAGAAGGGAGTATTTATCATCTCTCTCTCATTCCCCAAAGGTCAAGGAATGCCCTCATGGGTTGTTAATTTCCTCACACTTCTAGGTTTGTGCATGCATCAGAGTGACTGAACTAGTTTCTGCAAGCATCCTGTGAGGCAGCACCAGAGAAGCTCCTGGACATGAAGTGAGAAAAACATGATGCAGTTGAGGTGAGGTGCTCTCTAATATACCCGTGTATAGCTGACTGGACCAGTAACACCTGGAGCAAAACACGGCGGACCAAGAATATCTGAGATGGAACACAAGAAATGTTTGATAAAGCATATGATAAGCAATGCTCTTGTACATATCTCAGTAGAAAAACATAACACATCTTCATAAACTTGTGGATATCTTCCTATTTTAGGTAGTACACAGCACTTATTGTTGTTGTATAGGAAAAAATGGAAAACCGAGGTCATTCCTTGAATGATGGATGTTTGCTTCTACTATGCCCTACTGCGCTTTTTCTAGAACTTTCTCTGTAAACATCAACTTTTCATTTCAATGCATAATCATGGTGAAATAACTTTGACAATGTTCTAAACACAACATATAGTACCAACAATGAGCATGTCTCACCTGAAGTGATAACAATATGAACAGCTAAGACCTAGTTTGCAAATGTGCAGACAGTGTTGTCTGTTATATGTGCTACCTGGTCAATGGAAATTATAAGATGCCGTCAATTGTAAAATTCACTCCAATTTCAGAAATGTTAAAATGTGGGGGAGAGCGCATCTTAGAATAGGTTAAATAAGGTGTAAACAGTTGCTGTTGAGTTGATTCCCACTCGTGGTGATTCCATGTGTGTCAGAGTAGAACTGTGCTCCGTAAGGTTTTCATGGGCTGATTTTTTCGGAAGACGAACACCAGGCCTTTCTGCCTGGTCTGTCTTAGTCTGGAAGCGCCACTGAAACCTGTCCAGCATCAAAGCAACATGCTTCAGCCTAGCCTCTGAGTTGAGCAAGGAACTGGAAATATTTCTGTTGTTAACAGCAATTGCCACTAGAGATTTGATCCGAGAGACAGTTTGTGGCCAGATGTGCCCTGTAGCCACCTATCCAGGCTTTCATCAAGCCATTGTAGAATGACTCTTTGGATTTTGGTTCCTTCCCCCAACCTCAAATTTTCTCTTAGTGTTCCTCTGCTATACAAACAGAACAACTTATACCAGGACTGAACCTTGATGACAAAGCAGCCTTCTGAGAAACTGGAGCACGGATGCTGCAAAAGGAAAAATGCTCAGAAATTAAACAACTTTTAGTTTTACTCTGCTGTGGCTAAATCCCATGAGCCAAAAAAGGGAAAGGGAAAAGGAGAAGAAGAAGAAAAACGGGTCTTTAACTTCTAGGCTGTGAGTTGTCATATTTTCTCTCCATATTCCTGTCCAATATTTCTACGGGAAAATCAGTGATGAAGGCTAGAAAGAGAAATCATACATTTTTTTAATTTCGATTTATTGTTGTCAACATCTCCCCAAGACAATGTTAATGTTTTCTTCATAAAGATCCCCAGAAAATAGATGCCTAAGAGAGGTTACTTTAGAATAATAATTCCAGAGGTGTGGGGATGAAAAATCAAAATCAAAATCTAGAATGGACAAAACCATGGAGGTATTTGGAAGTATTCTTTCTCATCGACAACCAAGTAAAACCAAGTGCATTGCAACAGATGGTATATGCACCAGATCCTGGTACAACACAGTATGGGGAACTATTTAAATTAATCTACTGGAAGTTTATTAAACAGTGTTCAATTTTAATGAATATACTATAATATCCAGTTCTGTATAATAAAGCTTTTTTTTTTCCATGTCCCAGTCAACAAATCAAACTATCTTAGCCAACATCCAATACTGCTTTGAAACTGTGGACCTGATGGATTCCATTGACTGAGAAGTACTGTATGACAAAAGATTCATAATACCTTGTCTGATTAATAGTCAACGTATTTAACAGGATATTATATTAGTATAAAATATAGCACCAGTAGTTGAATCCTGTGAAATGTTAACTATTCTAATTCAAATTTGACATGTTTAAAAATGCTTGGGGATATTTTTCATTGATTTTTTAAAAGATAGTACTTCCTTGTAAGCAGCAACTCAGAGTAGAAAGAGCACTGGACCTGGAGTCAGATGCAATGCAGGTTGTTCTCACTAAACGCTCTCTACAATCCCTTCCAGATCTAATGTTCTATTATCTTTTACTACTGAATCTTGAGGGTTTGATTATTTGAGGTAATTTTTAAATGGCTTTAAAGTTGTTGCTGTCTTTAAGCATTTTGTTCTTTTTAAGTTAATTTTGAACATGGAATTTGGTCAGGAAAGGGGTTGGGAGGAGACACGTTCTTGTTTTTCTCTGTTTTCCACAGACCTGCTGTAGTGTATCTTCTATCACTTGTTAATAACGGTTAGCAACCCCACCCCCCTCTACTCTCAATAAGATTTGGGTGGTGTCTGGGGAGGAGATTCCACAGAGCAATAGCAGTCCTTTCTGCTGCAAAGCCAAGGGAAAAATGCTATCTGAGGGACTAGATTGGTGTGGTATGTTTCTATACCTGGCTTAAGTTCCCGAGATTAAACAGCTTAGAATTTCTTAAGAGAGTTCACTTAAGCAAATGTCGCTTGTATTCTCTGCTTTCCTTCTCCGTAACCGCACCTGTGTTTACATCTTCACATCAATGTCTGTCCAGTAGGAATCACAGGCCTAAAATGTCCAAAACTGATCTCAACATCTTCTCCGAACCTACTTCTCTCTTGTATTCCCAGTCTTGATCAACAGTGTCACCATCCAACTCATTCTAGCCAAGCTCAAAACCTCGGAGTCATTCTGGACGCCTCCTCCTTGATTCCCCGTTCCTCAGTCTTGCCCCTCTCCAATCCACCCTTCACACTGTGGCTGCCAAAGTGCTCTTTCTACAATGCAAATATGATCACAGCGCTTCCTTGCTTAAGATGCTTTAATGATTCCTTTTTACCTACCGGATAAAACTCAAACTCCTCGGGAGTCCCTGCCTACCTCTCTAGCCCCAGCTCCTGCCACTCCCTGCCATTCCTTTGAACCCTTTGCACTCTAGCTATGTGAGCTGCTCACAGTTACAACATGGCCTTGTATGATTGTGACTTTGCACGTGAAATTCCCACTGCTACTTTCTCAGCTCGGCTTAGTTACTTTTCCTCATGCTCTCATAGCATTTCCGTGTACAGTAAAACCTGCGAAAGCCAGAACCTGTGTGAAGCGGAAACCTGTCAGAGAAGGAAAACTCAAATATTTTCCACTAAAATGGGTGATAGAAAAGTGGTAAGCTGTACTCTGTCAAAGGTGGAAAACTTGCGAGACCCGGAAAAACACGGCAGCCCCATCGAGTTCCAGCTCTCACAGGTTTCACTGTACTAGTTTTATAACTCTTGTCACACTAGATTGTAGTTACTTCTTTGTCTCCTTCACTAGACTACGGATTCCCTGTTTTGAGAGAAGGTAAACATTTAGAGGCGATCAGGCTCTCGTTGCTTCTAGGCGGCATTTAAGCTATTCTGTGATGCCTGCCTTCTCTCTTTGTCCCAGCCCTCCCCCTGGTGGAGGTGATAAGAAGCAGTGACATGGCCAAAGATAAGGCAAAACAGCCTGGCTGATTCACAACCTGGAGAAACATCTGTCTCAAATCATTTTTAAAGAAAATGCAAAACTGGCTAATCAGCGTTGAGTGTAGGTGGCCTGGCAGGAACTTTCTGTCTTGCCATGTATTAGCTGGAAGACCCTGATTTTAACCACCAGAGCTGTAGCTGGGTGTCAACACACCCATCCCTGATGGTCCAAAAGAGCCTCACACTACTGTCAAACAAATAGTCCAAGAAGAATTAGCTGGGAGAGATATTCCTCCTTGTTTTCTCCTCTGCCTGAAGCTGAGACAAATCTGTTTACAGGAATGTTTGCCTTTGAATGGTTGCATCCTAGAGCAAAGAATCAAGTATCAATCACATCCATATGATAGGTGTTCTCCCCAGTAGCAGCGGGATCCACTGCCCAAAAAAGTCACAGGGAATGTCTTCATTTTTCTATCCCAGAACAGCATCCAGTCAGCACTGCTTTCTGTCCCAGTTGAAGATAACCCAGTCTTCGAATCAGTATATAATTGCCTATGGGAAGACTTGGGTCTTTGGAGTCAGGCAGTGAGTTTCTCAGCACACTTGTGTATAGAGTTCCCTAGGTATGGTGGCTGGAAGTGTATTCTGGGTTGGTCTGATTGGACCTTGCCAGGCAGTTAAAAAAAAAAGTTAGATTATCAGCTTGGTTGGGAGGAATCTCACCTCTAAAAACAACAAACTTTTAGAAAACACGATGGATTTATAATCACCATTGAAGTTCTCCTTCAAGACTATTTTGAATTTTATCAGTGCTTATGTTTACACTACAGTGAGAAGCCTAGCAGCAAGAATGGGTTTTAGTTTTAAGTGGAGGGAAAGGAAATGAATATAATCTATTTGTCATCGGGAGAGACTACCTTGAAAAAAATCAAACCGCTCCCACAATGTCATTTTACACACATGTCAAAAGGCAAGAAAAGATGATCTGGCTGTGTCCTGATTGGAGAAAAAGAATTTGGGTGCTACCAGTGGTAACATGAAATAAAGCAGAAACAGAACTGGTAGAGCTGGCCCCCTGAAGTCCTTAGGTTTCTATGTTCAGGGTAAAGATTACCCTACCCACAAAATGATCGTTGATGACATCGTTTATGATGCCTTTGCCCTTCAGCTGGCACTGCACAGGCACCGCTTGGTTCTTCACCACATCTGTAAAGTGCATTGCCACCAGGGGGGAGGTGTAGTTAACCTGTAGGTGAAAGAGCAATGGATTCTAAGTGTGGGGAGGGCAGGGAAGGCAGGAGGGGGTAGGATGGATGCAGTTGGATATTCAGTGCAGGATAGGATAACTTCCACAAAGGGAACTGAATAAATACCATGATGCCAATTCACAAATGGCTAAGTAACTGATATGCTCTCCTTTCCCTGTGAAAGCAAAGAAAGTACACATTTCTCTCAGAAGTCACTGTAGGGAAACCAATTCTGACTCAGCATGCTATGATTTTCTGGCTATCAGACCATGAATCAAACCAGAACTAGTACTGATCGACTCCTTATGCTGGAGATGAGTCCTTTACTGCCCCAAGGCTTCAAATGGCAGAAACATGGAAGTGTGATTATTTGGGCATAATTGAGAACCAAGGCAGTAATTTGTCTACTCCTGGCTCGGCCACTAATTAGCTGGGTGACCTTGGGCAAGTTACTTCCTCTCTTTGATCCTCAATTTCACCATCTGTAAATTGAAGACCAGACCATATCTGAGGACCCTTCCAGATCTGGAAAGAAGTAGTTGCAGTAGGAAGTGGTAGAGGAAGCCCCTGGCCATGACCAGAGGTCATTCACCCCTCTGTTACTCCTTGCTGCTTCCTAACTGCTATAGATCCCAAAGCCTTTCCTTTGCCTCCAAGCCCTTTCGGACTGCAAGGACTGAAGGGATACATGCTTACATGATGACTGAGGGGGATATAGGCTTACGTGAGTGAGTTTGCCGTAGTAAGGGTAGTAGCGGAGGTCAAAAGAAGCCGACTCTGGGTAGTAATGGATGGATCGGATGTCGTTTTCATCACCTCTCTGTAAGTAAAAGCAGGGATATGTGGGGTGCAGGGTCACTCAGTGGGTTAAAGTATGAGCTAAAGGGCCCGTGCCACAGGTGAAATCACTGTGTTGCCCATAGCCAAGAACGATCCTGAAAGCGGGATGACCCATAGCTCAGCCCAGACCTATCCCCAGAGGAGCGTTCGAGGGAGAGACTGTGCATTGGCTTTTCAGTTCAAAGAATACTGAATAGAAAGCCTGGACTGAGAAGGCCAAAGGTGCTCAGGATGGCTCCAGGACACAGACAGAAGGGTTCCAAAGGGCTTATAGTACCTGGTGCTGCTCTAGAAAGAGGGGCCACCCCTCCAGCACCTCTGCAAGGAATCAGGCTGGGCCTGGCACGCAGTCTTGGGCTTTGGAGGTGAGGCAGGTATGAACTGGAACACGTTTAGTGAATCTCCACAGCAACTTGCACACTGTAGGTACCGTTCTATTGGAAATCAGACCAGGTGCACAGGGACTCAATGCACAGGGACACCACCTACACAGTTGGCTCACCTACACTTATGTCTCTGACCACATCCTCTGTGGCCATCAGTTACAGTATGTAGAGTCAGAAGGATAAGCAAGAGCCCAGGTACTGGAAATGGTGCGAGTAAATGGTCTCCTCTTATCACATCAGATCAGGTGGGGAGCGGCCCATTCTGCCTATGCATTAGGCTTGTCAAATAACAGAGGTCTTAGGTGGCACAAACGGTTTATGCTCAACTGCTAACCCAAAGGTTGGTGGTTCGAACCCACCCAGCAGTACTGCAGAAGAAAGGCCTGGAGATCTCTTTCCGTTAAGATCACAGCCATTGAAAACCCTATGGAGCAGTCCTACTCTGTAACACGTGGGGTCGCCACAAGAATTGACTCAACGGCAATGGGATTTGTTTTGGTTTTTTGGAAGCTAATAAGGACAAGTCATTGCTAGCAAATTACTCACTAGGGTCGTGTGATTACTTCTGTCAATAGGCTTTAATCATTCTTAGTATAAACTGATCTCTCCTTGATTTATTCTAACTTTATCTCCTCCTGCAAGAGAAAAATATGTGCTTGATTTCCACAAGTGGGTGTGAATTTGACCAGTATTGATTATTATAGAATGTACAGAGACTCTTAATATTTCTTTTTTTTTTTAAAGGACAGTTCTCAGCAAAGTTTGATGTAAGCTGATAAATGAACAGCTTCCATTAGGGAGGTACAAGCAGGACTCTATCCAATTAATATGCTAGTTTAAGACTGAGTTGGTCTTTATGATTTGTTATTCTTCTAAAAAGCAACAAAATTTATTTTTTGTGCATGGCCTGTGGAATCAATTCCACTAGTTTGCTGTCACAGCTCACATGTCTGTAGATTTACATATGCATGTAAACAGAATGAATGTCTTCCTTTCTTGTTCACCTGGCAAACCCTGCCTGACCTTTCCAGATGCATATTCAGCATCACCACCTCCCAAGTGGAACGGACCTTTCCCTCTTCAGTGGTCACAGTGCACCTTTCATAGCACCTGTAATACTTGATTGCCTTGATTCCAGCGACTGAGTCCTCTTTATCTCTGCACCCCCAATATCTAGCAAAAAAACCAAACCTGTTGCTGTCGAGTCAATTCCGACTCATAGCGACCCTGTAGGACAGCGTAGAACTGCCTCATGGGGTTTCCAAGGAGCAGCTGGTGGAGTCAAACTGCTGACGTTTTGGTTAGCAGCCGAGCTCTTAACCACTGCACCACCAGGGCCCCTCACCTAGCAAAGTGCCTGGCATATAATAAGTGATTAATAAATGCTTGCTGTATGTGGAATGCTGGCTGAATAAATGCTGCTTTTTGCTATTTTCTGATCTGCCACCATCAGGACTAGAGTTGTGAGCTGTATTTCTAGTACTGGGAGTGGCTTTACCTGGCCTCGCACACTTGCGAGACAACCCCCAGAGCTGGGGGTGCAGTTAATGTTATCAGACAGGAGGAGGCTACTGCCATTTAAGAAGCAACCCCAAGATTTAGGGCCTTTTTCCTACAAAGGAGCTAATTGGTGCAGATGAGATAGGAGTTAATGGCCCCTCCAAGGACAGTTAATTAGCATATTAATGGAGTTCTGTTTATACTTCTGTTGTAGTCTCTTGTTATTGCAACACCCAGTGCCACTGGTCATTGCTGCTAAGTGTGAATTCAGTTTTAAAAGCAGGGACTAATGACTCTAATGAAAGCCGTTTGTTTAGTTCAAAGAAACAATTTAGAGCTAAAAGCAAAAGTGTAAACAGAATCCCAGTTAATGGCTTGGCACGTTGTTTTTCCTTGCTGTGGCCTTAGCAGAGGTTCAATCTTTGGCCTTCACAGGTATAAATCATAACACACACACACACACACACACACACACACAAGAATTAAATGCTTTATGGAAATAGGGAGGCCTGAAGGCACTAAAGGGAGGTCTAGCTATAAGAAGATTAACCCTTTCCCTAACCCATAGCCAATCATCCATGTGTACAGTGTTTGGAAGGGATGAACTACCTTTTTGCATGAAACAGATGTGCTAACAATGCTTACTCAAAAAGGCACTTTACCTGAACTTTGCAGGAAACCTTCACAGGATCTCCAAGCTCAGGACGAAAGCCTACAATCTATCAAAAGAAAACCAGTGGTTTTTTTTTTTTTTTTTTTTTTGATAGACAAAAAAACAGATTTGACAGTAAAAATGGGCTTTTCCTAAGTTCTCCTTGAGTCATTCTTCCTCAGGCATAAGCTTTGTCTATTTTGCCCCCCTCAGAAGGGTTACAGAAAGCAGAAACCGCAAAATATCCTCAGAGTTGTACAACCCAGCTTACTCCTTATGTTTGTGTCTGATATTCATACACAGTGGAAATTGCAGCAAGATAACCCCAAAGATGTAAAGAACTTTCTAGTTTCAAGAGGGGTGTGTTTGGTAAGCCTCTGTCAGACCCCTAAGACATGGCAGGAGAGAAGGAAAATGCATATTTTATAATATAAAAAACTACGCTTGACCCCACCCAAAGCTGTGTTTAGGGAGAAGAGGAAATTACTACTTGGTAGGTTTGTCTGGTTGGTTGTATTACTGATGCTGTTGGTAAAAATGGCCGAACCTGTAGTGTGTGAAGACAGAGCTCATAGAAATGGAGTGGCCAGAACCCTCCTACTCAGCTCATCCACTTATCACCAGCAGAGTATCAAGGGCCAATGTACCCGGTTCATCTTTAGAAGAATGCAGGGCTGTCCAGTAGAGTAGCCAAAAGTAGGGTCCTCCAAACCAGAGCAGTTCTTCAGAAAGGAACGCTTAAATTGGCAGGCTTTCTTGTCCTCATCCTCATTGCCATCTTGGATGAAGTACTGTCCTGGCGGACAATCTACGTTCATTTCCTCTTGAAGACTGTCATTATAACCTAAAGTGTGTGTGGGTGGCAAAAGCTCATGTTAGATAGGTGGCACAGGGGACCAGCATGTTTCCAGTAGTCTTCCGTCCCTGACTTCCTTTCTCCAGCTTGCTTGCACTCCATTGAAAGCCCACTCAGTCCATCCTGGCCCCTGGGACCTGAGATCAGGTGCCCAAGGCCTTCATCTGCAACACCACTCCAGGAAGCCTTCCTGGCTAATCACCTCAGCCCACTTTGATTGCTGCCCCCTCACTTCTCATTCCCTCAGAACTTCTGGATATCCATCTCTGGGTCATTTGGTGATTACTTGACATCTTTTCTCTATTTTCCATGATTTTTTTTCTTCCAGATATAGTAACTGTTCACATGAAAGGCTGCCTCTTCTACTTCTGGGAGAGAAATAGGCACATAGTAGATAGATTTAGGAAGAGGGACTGAATCATGTCAAGGCATGGTGTATCTAAGGAGGCTAAAGTTCTGGGTTAAATCTCCTTAAGTTCAGCCTAGGAAACAGCTCCCTTTGAGGTCAATGAGAGGCACCTGATGCAAGAGAGTGGGGGAAGTGTGTGTTGTGGACTGGGAGGGAGAGGACTGAGGAAGAGGAGGGAAGAAGCCAGTTCCTCATTCTGTACAAAAACAGAAGCTTAGGTTGAAAGATAGAAGCCAATGACAACCCCAGGGTCTTCACCGAGAGAGTGAGGGGGTGGAATTTTGTATACCACGGCATGAAGCACCCGGAGCTAGTGTCTCTTTACATTTGATGGAATGGAACATGTGTCCAAGGTACATACCTACATCAGGAAGCGAGTGAAAGTGGCTGTCCGTGAGCTGACACTTTGGGCTACCAGATGCCATAGAACTGGCCTTTGGAAATTACTTCATTATTCCCGATTTGGTTCTAAGTGGGTTCATGTTTCAAGTAGCTTGGTCTTTCAGAGGAGATTGTGCACCTATGATCCACCAGAGGCAAGACTCCAAATGTGCTGCTGGGCCCTCATCTAGCGAGGTTGAAGCTTGGGTTTTATATTATTAAGAGGCAACTAGAGCCCTGGTGGCACAGGGGGTAAAGGGCTCAGCTGCTAACCAGAAGGTCAGTGGCTCGAACCCACCAGCCGCTCTGTGGGAGAACGATGATGTGGCAGTCTGCTTCTGTAAAGATTTACAGCCTAGGAAACCCTAGGGGGCAGTTCTACTCTGTCCTATAGGGTCGACTATGCTTTTATTTTTTCTTTGACAAAGCTACATTCAGTTCAAGGTTTTGTTTTAATCTCTTTTTCTTTTTAGAACAAGAACTTTGCTCACCTCATAACTTTCTAAATAGAAGCTGCAATCACGTACTCATTGTTTCTCTTGAGGTAGTTCCATTAAAAATAATGTGACATGGGCATGACCCTTATTGCAAAATCCCAGTCCTCATGGGAATGAAACTGATACTCCGGGATGTCTATTCTGGAGATGTGTTCCTTTTTAGCAGGACATATTATCTATATCTGGGAGCTAAGAATCCAATGCTTTTCCTAAATGCTCCTCCCCCCATTAGGTCAGAATTAGTCTTTGTCCATCTACTAGCTTCTCAGTGGGCTTTCCTAAGCAGAGATTCTGGCAATATATTTGTAATAGCTGACAAGCATTTTGAAAGCAAATATTGTGCCGGCTATGATGCCCAAAATATTTTCTTTTTCTTTTTTGCCACAAACGGAACTGCATGGACTCAGAAAGAATCTAGCCCCCTCGTTTTACAGGTGAGGAATCTGGAGCTCAAACTTACCCAAAATAGCACTAGGCGTTAATGATAAAGTAGAATTTATAATTCCTGGTCATATGGCAGGAGTCCCCGGGTGGTGCAAATGGTTAAGCGCCCGACTACTAACTGAAAGGTTGGTGGTTCGAACCCATCCAGAGATGCCTCGGAAGAAAGGCCTGGTGATCTGCTTCTGAAAGGTCACAGCCTTGAAAACCCTATGGAGCAGTTCTACTCTGCACACATGGGGTCACCATGAGTCAGAATCGACTCAACGGCAACTGGTTTGGTTTGGTTTTGGGTTTGGTCATATGGCAGCAGCATAGAGTTATGTAAAGCAGTGCTTCTCAAGTTTCAGAGTTCGTACAAGTCACCTGTGGATCTTGTTAAACTGCAGGTCCTGATTCAGTAGTTCTGGAATGAGGCCTGAGATTCTGTCTTTCTAATAAGCTTCCAGACGATGCTCATGCTGTTGGTCCTTGGCTCCCACTTTGAGTAGCAAGGGTGTCAAGAACACGGACTTGGGTTCACATGCTGGTTCTGCTTCTGATCAAGTTACTACCCCTTTCTGAGCCTCAGCTCCTTCATTTGTAAAAAGGGGACTATAGACTCTACCATGCAGGGTTACACTTAAATGACAAAATGTATGCACTTAAGTAACGCTTCCTGGCACCTGATTAGAGATTGTTCTCCTTCCAATTCAGTGCGCTTTCTACTAGCCTCCGTTCCCCTCCCTCCCCTCCCCTTTCAGCCAGACCAGGTCAACCCAAACAGTCTGACTGGCTTTTTTCCACAAGTAATAGTTGCGGCAGTGTAAAGCTCACCAGGGCTTCTCTTTGATAGCTGGATAACTACAGAACCTGTGTGCTTTGTGTTTTACCTTACCCTAGAGGAAAATCTGGTGGCGTAGTGGTTAAGAGCTACAGCTGCTAACCAAAATGTCAGCAGTTCGAATCCACCAGCTGCTCCTTGGAAGCCCTATGGGGCAGTTCTACTCTGTCTGACAGGGTCCTATGAGCCAGAATCGACTCGACGGCAACGGGGTTTTTATTTTATTTTATTTTTTTTTTTTTAAGTCTCTACCTCAGCTTTCACCATGCGGAAGGGCCTCCCACAAACCATTCATTTGTCCCTGAAAAGGTATCTGATGAAGCTATAGAGATAGGCATCTTGAAAACACTTAGGATCAAAATGTTGGAATGGCTACCAGCCAGGGAGTCATCCTCTAACTTCCTTCTGGAATGTTGTTAGAGACACTTTCTCTCTCCTTTCAAGGTAGCCTATATCTGAGAAATGGATTCTCTTACCTTGAAAAAGTGTAGGAGGCAGGAAGCTTCCAGCTCCGGAGAACATTCTCCATTTCTCACCACCACCTCCCCCCAGAATTATCTTTCATAATTAATCATTGCATGTATTTAGCAAACCCTTATTGAGACACCAGGGTGTGCCCAGGTCTTAACTAGGTGCTATAGGGTGTTCAAGAAGAGAAAGCAAGTCCTTTGCCCCAAAGAGCTTATAGTCTTGCTGGAGAATTGGCTTGTATGCTTTCAAGGCAGCATACAATCACAAACTAGAGCAGTTTCAATTGTTTCTACAGGTGCTGAGGGGATGCAAGGTAAAGAAAGACCATGACGGGCTGGGATTAGTAAGGGTAGGATTTCTGGGCCAGGTGAATTTTGAATCCCCATCTATTACTTTTCAAAAGAGCTTTCCACTCTTCGGAGGAACTTACTTACCCTGGAGAAAGCCATTTAGGCTAATCACATAATGCTGCCAAGTGTCAGGTTCAGAGACGTTGAAGTTGAAGTTAAGGCTATGGGCGAAGGGTCTGATCATAACTCCTGGCAATGAAAACAGGTCTTGGATATATTAACCCGTTCTTGGGATAATTTTTTTTTTTGTATTGATTCCCATGAAACCATTTCCCCCCAGGCAATCAAAATGAAAAGGACCATAATTTGCCAAGTACCATTTTACGTTTACTCTTAATAATTGAATCCCTAAGTCATTACCGGAAAGAGCCAAAGTTAATTGAGGCTGAACATGCTGTGCAAGCAGATATCTGTCCAGCGAGTTCCGACAACGCAGGACATTTGGGCACTCACCAGCAGGCTTCACCCTCTCAGTGAAGGTCGGCATGTAAGCACTGATGGTCAGAAATAGCGTGTACATGCAGACAGTTATCACAGCAGCCAGAGAGGCATAGAAGAAGAAGTAAATGACCAAGATCAGGCCTGCAGAACAATCAAAGATGAGAGCGGTCACTACTTGCCAACAAACCCTGCTTCCTCCGCCCTAGCACTTGAACTCATGAACCAGGACCAACCCAAACACCAGCGATGGCTTTTTAAAAAATCTTATTGCCCAGGTTCAGTATGTCCTTGCTCATTCAGATTTCACCAATTTAGAATTGGCGTGGATTGTGTCAGGGGTCTGATTACAGTTTACCTTTACAGCATCTCCGATGGAAGGGCTTGCTGAGCAAATGATGACCATGAACAAGATTACAGGGGAGTGGAGTTTAAAGTACTGCCGAGGGCAAATTGCTTACGAGCCCTCTGGGCAACGATTGATATCCTAAGTACAAATCATTGTTCGCTATTCATTAAAGCAGGTGCCCTGAAGAGCCCCAGCAGCTTGGCTCCGGTGATTATATGTATTTGCCAGAGATGAAAACAGCATTTCTTTTCGCGTGGTTTATAATTCAAACTTCTGATTAATTTCCACTGGACTTGCCTCTAATCAAAGCAGAATGAGATTTGACCCTACTTATTTCAAACCTTATTCATCTTTAGCAAAAGTTTAAGTGGTTCTGCTGTTCAAAAAGAACACTAACACAGGGTGGGGGAGGGAGGAGGAGGAAACTGAATTTAATCGCTGCCACTTGCTACCCGTGAGCTTGGGCAAGTTACAGAGCCTCTCTGGACCTCCGATTCCTCACAGGTAAAATGGGTATAAGTTTAGCACTTACTGCATATCTTTAGCTGTATCTCTAACAATATCGGAAATTCATCATTTCCTCACATCCTATCCTGACTATACCACTTCCTAACTGTTTAATCTTGGACATTCTGTTCACCTCTCTGAGCCTCAATTTCCTCATCTATAAAATGAGGACAATAATAGTACTTACTTCTTAGGGTTGAATAATGCATAGAAACAGCATAGCACAGAGCCTGGCAGATAGTAAGTGGTCTATTAATGACAGTCATTGTTATTATTACTAATAGTATTGTTATTGCTATAGGTCCAGAAGCAAGGTTGTGTGGATTCCCACTCCGTGGGCTTTAGTGAGACTAGGTTGGCCCCAGGATTAGTCAGTACTGAGTGAGGCGAGTGTGTGTGAGGTGGCTTCTGGGAAGCTCTTTTCAAGTTCTCCTAGGGGCCCTGTCAGGCAACAATACCTGGCTCTGGCTCACAGCAGCGAACTGCAGATTTGAACTGAATCATGAACTAGAATCCGAAACAAACCACATAACTTTGCTGTACCAAAAACTGAATCCAAATATTAATTTTTTAATTGAACCATGAACCAAATAAAATTAACCAAAAAAAGAGGAGGGGGGACTAGGGGAGAGGGGGAGAAACCCTTAGTAATCCAACTGGAAATGGAACTGACCCTTTATGTTTTATCAGATGAACTAAAGCAGAACTGGAACATGAACATATTGATCCAATTGGAGTCCCTAGAGAAGAAACAGCAGTGCCTGTGTGCCTGTGATATTTGGCTACTGCCCACTGGCTATCCCAGTGCTTCGTGCCTCCTCCTCCATTCTTCCTCCCCCATCCTAATCCTGGGAATGAACTCAACAGCTGGAGCCATCTTGGGGTACTGGAAGACTCAGTTTTCATAGATGAAGGGAAAACAATGGAATATGGGTACGTTTCCTTGGAGATAGCTTCCTTCTTGCCCAGGATGTGTGGCCAGGAAGCTGTAGATGGGAGAATGGCACTAGCAATCAGTCCCCTCAGCCTCACTCAGGAGGGGATGCCTCGGAGTCTGGGATGGGTTAACTACCTCAGCTAACCCGACAGGCAAAACCCAGCACTGTCTCCATCTGAACCCATTGATCCCTCCAACCTTTTCTGCTCCAGATGTCCAAGTTTTATTTGGGTCTCTCTCAGAGGAAATCCAAGGTTCCCTCCTGCAATACCCCACCCAGGCTAGGATAGACCACTAGGTACCAGTGCTCCCAACTCTTCACTCCTCCCACCAAAGCACCCCATCCGGTCCTGGTGTCTTGGTAAGAGAATGAACTCTAGTGTTCATCCAACCTGGGTTTGAATCCCAGCACTGCCACTTATTAACTGTGTGACTTTAGACAAGTTACTTACCCTCTCTAAGCCTCAGTTTCTGCATCTGTAAAATGGGGATAATAATATTACTAGCTCATACGGTTCTTGTCAGTATCCAATAAAATAACATATAGGTTGTCCTGAGAATAGGGTTTGCCCAGCTCCCAAAGGGAAAGTCCAGAGTATAGCTGGCTGGGGGAACGTGTTGGATACATTGAAGTCCAGGCTGGGACAGGGTTATAGTAAAGTGCCCAAAATAGGCAACTAGCTCTCAGGCAAGAGGGCAGAAATGCATGTGCTTGGTGGTCTAGGCATTGACATCACTATTTGCCCTTTGCCTAGGGGTAGCCCAACAGAAGAAGCCTGAATCCCTGAACTCTCCTTAGACCTGCTACCCAGTGCCCTGGTCATGGCCTACTTATACGGTGTCCTCACTGCCATATTCTTCCTGAACACTGAATCTTTCCCCTTCATTCCCACTTATTGGCCTATGTACTGTCCTCCACAGGAGCAGTTTGGATCAGCTCATTGGGTGAAGTTCCGGTGGCTAGCTGTTTAGGGGTTAATGTAGGGCTCCCCCTCCCATAATCACACTTGCATTTTCGCAGGGCCTGTTTTTCTATTCCCTTTAGGCAAGGGAGAAACAGCTGTGTCCCCTTTGGAGCCCCAGTGGGTGTCTAGCATTTGTCTGCAGCTTCCAGAATGTTGGAATGTCCCTTGAATGGTACATTTGTTCCAGTTGAGAGTTAGAGGGATGGGAAGGGGTGGGGCTGGGAACTGAGGAGGAGTTAAGGGAGGTGGGTATTGTTCAGAGCCCCACACTTGCTATTTCTAATTCCAGGAAGCAGGCCTGGCTGTTTCACCCTGACTGAGCTGAATTAAAACATAAACCATGAGAGAGAGAATTCTCAGCCAAAGGGGCCTTTAGAAGGCTCAGCCATCAACTTCTACACCCTTAGCACTAGGTTGACTCTTATTTCATCCATGGTGCCCTCTATCTTTTTCCTTTTCCTGCGGATTAACTGAGTTCCTAACCAGCAGCTGCTTTTTTTCTGGGCTGTGCAGAGAGTGTGACAAGTGTGAATTTTACCACAGGCTACATCTCCTGAGGAGAAGGCTCAGCATTAATAGTTTAAGAGGTGTGTAGGACCCTGGGAAGGGAGTGTTGAGGAAGTTGTGATGGAAAAGTGGTGGCAGCATGTGGTACAAAGAGGAAATACGAAGGAATACAATTCTGCCATTGACCAAGCTGTATGAGGTTCAGTCTTCATCTCTAGCAATGATCCCCTTAAACCTAATCCCTATGTGTCCACCACGGGACAGTGAAGCACACGCAAGCTGGGGCCAGAGGTGGGCCTCCTGGGTTTCCTTTTCTGATGTTAGTAGGTGAAGTGATGAGGCTTTATGAACCCTTGGCTGGGTTAGCAAGGACTTGAGTCTCATATCCTAGAAATAGTCTTCTGCATAGTACTTTCAACTTGACAATTGTTATCATCTCCTTGGAGCCTCACACTAATCCTGCGAGAAAGGCAAGGCAGGGATTATTTCCCTCATTTGGCAGGTGAGGAAACTGAGGCTTAGAGAGAGTAAATGATGGGCCCAAGGTCACATGGGTAGAAAGTGATGGGGCTGGAACTTAAAATAAATTCTCTGCTTTTCCAACTCATTCTCACTGCCTCTCTGCACTGCAACTGATATTGGGTCTAGTGGATTTCAGCCACACAACCAAGTTTGTTCACCCACTTGGAGTTTGTTCTGATGGGATCTCATAGTCCTGGCATTTCCCTAGGCACTGGTCCCTTTAGATGAAATGCTAAGAGATGTTTGCAGACAAGCCCATCCAGCGTATGGTAAAGGAGCCCTGGACACCAAGCCAAAAGCAAAGGACAGCCGACTGGGACATTGGGACAACTGGGACTTACTCCAACTCTGACCTGTTCGGGCCAGAGACATCCTTTGCTCCGGATCCCACAGGTATTCGTTCATGAGCTGCAATTTCTGCCACCAGGTATTGCCTGTTGGCTGACCCTGACCCTCTTCCTCCTCCTTTTGCTCCTCTTCTTTCTCTTCCTCCTCCAAATTGGGTACCCTCATCACCCGAGCCTCTTCCTCTGCTTCCTCCTCTTCATCTGCCAAGTAGTTCTGGTTCACTTCATCCTGATCATCCTGGAACAGTGACAAATCACAACCCCCTTTCTTGGTAGAAATATTTCCAATGGAGCATCCCACCAGCCAAAAACAAATGGAAAAGGACTCAATATTTGGAGACATTTCAAATTTCCACTTCCTCATAAACATACCAGTTGTTACAGAGGCAGGTTTTCCTTCCCTTTGTTCCTTTTGGGGAAATCTTTATACAACCTACTTTGACTCAGTATTCTTTCCAGAGAGTGCAGATTTTATTCTCAGCTTCAGGCATTTAGTCTCTTTCCCCAAGACTGCTCATGTCACTACCTTGTCCTGGGGCCTTGACCTCCTGCTTGACTTTGCCTGGCCTGTCAGGGCAGAGCTGAGCTCAACACTGGAGGATAGATAGTCGTTTTAGACACTTGTTTGCATGATGGAAACAAGTCTAAGCTGGTTTCATCCTAACACCCAGTAAACTTTCAGCTGCCCACCCTCACCATCCTAAATTGTATCTAAAAATAGCCTGGGTCAGCCATCAGGAGGAGAGGCAAGCTGCTGTATCCTTCCTCAAAACGTAGACTGCCTTCCTCAAAGAAATAAGACATGGGGGATTATTTGCTGCTTCTCTGCTGTTGCCCTAGCTGGAAACTAGGTTGGACAGACTGGTTGGACAGACCACCCTGAGGGCTGGGACCCCAACAGATACTTCCTTAGTCTCCCCCTGTACCCTAGGCAAAAAGCTGGGCATGTAGTACACGCTCAGCAAGTATTTGTTGATTGACTGATTACTGCTGATTACTGATTACACCATTACTTGAAATGGAAACTGTAACCTCTGAGTGGTTCTATGCAAATTTAACAAAAGAAAGAAAAAGAAAAACTCAAACTTCACCAAGTGGTGTTTCAAATCCCTCCCAGCCACAGTCTGGAGAGTTGTATCTTTGCTCTTTGGGGGTCTGCCAAGGCTCACTGCAGCAGCAGAAAATGAAGCCACCCTTCCTTCTCTCTGCTGTCCAAATCTGAAGAGTGGCAAGGCCTCTGCACCTGTTTGGGGCTGGATGTGTCAAATGATAGGACCAGGGGCTCTGTGCTGCCCTCTCCCTGCCTGATTCATCAAAGGCCACGTAGAGGGCACTCAGCTAGAAATGCTGCACTTGGCGGGGGGATTCAGGAAACTAGGTTGTTTAGAATCAGTAAAAGTGATACAGAATGACAAGGCTCTACTCTTAGCTGCTCAGTACTATCTAGCTCTTGCTTGTAAGCACTCTTGAATTGTTCTCTAACTTGTTCAAATGTACAGCTTTATATCACACATCATATAAGAACTGACAGGGATCTTCAAGATTTGCTTGTCCAACTGAGGCCCAGAGAGGGGACATAATCTAGTGAAAGCCACATAGTAAGTTCATGACAGAGATGACAATCTCAGAACCTCTATCTCTTGATACCCTGGACAATAATGTTTTTTTTCTCTATCACATTGAGCGTAAGTGCTTAGGGGTGGTTTAGCAGATTTATGAAGCACAACAGTGTGTTGTTAGATCATGTTCCCAAGAGATTGGAGGCGCTTACAATCAAGGATTTCCGACTTTGACATGGGCTCACAGTGTAAGGCTTAGGAGAATAAACCCCATCACTCACTGTTGAAAGCATTAATAAATGTTCTTAAATCTCCTTCACTTGTGTATGAACCTAGGTACACATTTGACCTCCCAAGCTACATTCTGAACGCCCAGGGGGCAAGGTATTTATTTTCTAACTCCTTGATGGACCTCCGTGTGTGAAGCCCAGAGCTAAGTACACAGTGGGTGCTGACTAAATGTCAATGATGATTGCCTGATTTAAAGCTCTGAGCCAGGACTCTGGGGAATGCTGTCATGGAGCTTGTCACCCTGACCTCAGCAGTCATGTGAACTGTAGAGGGTAGTCATCATGGCCCCCAGAGAACCTGCCGCAATTAAGCTCGGAGAATTTGAAGTGTAACATTTTATCATGGAGTAATTTATATTCCCTTTATGTTTTCTGAATAACTTCATTTTTTCTCTTTGTTAGCCGTGCATGCCTGCCGCCTCCGCTCCACAGAAGAGGCAGTTGGCCTTGGCATTAGCCTGATCTTGTTTGTAGATATGAGCTCTCATGATAACTCCATTAAAGATGGCTTGTCATTAAAGCCTTGCTGTTCTGGGAAGAATGAATCTTCTCAGAGCTAATTTCCCCACAGCTCTCACACTGCCTGAGCCTTCCTTCAGGAACCTCAAATACCCGTTTCCTTCTCCCCTGCTTCCAGGTACAGGGGAAACCTCATGTTATGCAAGAGCTGCCTTCCTAAAAAGTTCCTCATTGATTAAATCCTGTGTAAAATGCAGTTTTCACGAAACTATCTAATGAAATCCAGTAGAGAATCCTTTGGTAATGAGAATGTTTACCCCCAGCCTTCTGTTTTTGTCAGTTTCTTAAAGTGGCGTGGTTCTCATGTGATCATGTATGTGAGTATGCTGGGATATGGAAGGGGGTGGGTGCTGGAGTCATCATGTTGCCCTAAAAGGGAAGAGTCTGAAGGGCAGAGGGTGGCTCCATTTTGAGCAATCTAAATATATAAACATATAAACAAATACATAAACAATATAACCCAAAGGATAAATTTGGGCCCTGCATTGAGTAACACCTTGTAAACATTTAATCAGTTGATGATTTTTAAAAGATAAATTAGCACACGGTTATTATACACTGCCTCAAATAATTTCTTTTTAACTCACTTGAGTATTCCCCATAAGAAGCCAATTCCCCCGATGCGTTTAAAACCAAACCAGTTGACAACAACTGAAATCATACACACTTCAGAAACATTCCACAGAAAAGAAGCCAGGTAAGGAATAGTTATATGCTCCACAGATTATGACTACTTTGAGAGCTAGAAGGGACTTTAGGGAGTGTCAAAAGAAAGAGTCTACACATTGTAGCTGGAAAGCTAAGGGAAGCCCTTTGTAGCTTGTTATGAGGTTAGAAGTATTCGTGTTTCCCTCTCTTGGCGGTTGATAGTCTTTACTCAACTCCCTGAATATGTAATCGCTGAGGGAGGTTTCAAGACTACACACCCCACCACCACCGCCACTGAAAGTACTGTGTGTGGCATAGATTAATGATTTATATCAAAGTAAATGCAAATAAACTTTTGGATAAAGAAATTTATAATGCATTCTGGAAATGAGTGGTGACACCAAAGGGTTGTGTGTATGTGTGCGTGCGTGCATGCATGTATGTGTTGGGCAGGATAGGGTGGCAGGCAGGGTGGCAATGGGTGGGGTGGATTGGGGGTTAGGGGGTTGCATACTTCACAGTGTAATGGAAAGAGCACAAGACTAGAAGTGAAGAGACTTGCATTCTCACTTTGGCTCCTCCACTAACTTGCAAGTCACTCCCGGGTTCTAAGCCCCAGAAGCCTCCTTTACATAATGAAAGGTTCTGGAGAGATGATCTCTAGGATTCCTCCCAGCTTCCTATATCGAGGATTCTATGATTATAGCCAGAGTTTGGAATTTCTGCGTTAGAAAAAGAGCAGCTGTGTTCCTAAGAACCTACCACCCGAAGGGATTGAGACAGCTGGGTAGGCAGTCTTTCCTTTCCTCTTCTCCTCCCCTTCTCTCTTGGTTAAATTTCTTGCTATCAGAATGAAACCCCTACTTGCAGACTCCAAAGGTCTGCTCAAATTCTGGACTTCCAAGGAAAAAATTTAGAAGGCCCCTTATTCTCTGGCATCTCCCCCTTCTCTCATCCTTATCTTTGTTTTCCAGGAAGAAGGGCTTCCTCCTTCCTTCCAGCAATGTGGGGTGCCCTGGGGTGCTGGGAGCCATCGCTCCCACTTGAAGCCTGGGCGTTCATAAACTTCACCGTTCCTGCTAAGCACAAGGAAAAGCAGCCATAAGCCTAGACCTACACAGCCCCCAACCTACCCCACCAGAAAGGGACAGCAAAACGTTCTGCTCCCTAGGACTCACAAGTCTGTAGCGATAGCCATGGGGAAAGGTTGGAGCCCTTCTGGACCGGAGTTGCTGTCTCATGGCTGCTCAGTGGGCAAAGACGTGGCAGAAGCAGACAAGTGGATGAGAGTTCTGGAACTTCTGCTGGTACAGGAGACACTGGCTGCTGGGGACACTTGGCACCTAGTAAAAGTGAACCCTCCTGGCATGAGCCCTTCCCCAAAATAATCCAACATGCCCCTCTCTCATTGGTTGGCCACTTCCCCGAATCAAGGGAAAGCCCTTATGGAAAAGCAAGCTCATCATTACAGAGAGTGGGTGATATTCTGGGTCACGAGGATGAGCGACTCACCCCTTCCACCTTCATGTCTCTTCCCACCCCCTGCCCTTCTCCAGTGCCTGAGATACAGTGGGCCCAATGGAAATCTTAAGTTGTGTTCTTCTCAATTGTGAGTTGGATATCAGTGTGTGCAGGGGTTAGAGTGTGGGTGGGAGTTGGGGTGAGGAGAGATGGCTAGGAATAACTTGCTTTTTTCATAAGGCTGATCTCATGCAAAAGGATCCAGAGTGTCAGGAAAGATTCCCTTTGCTCTCCCCGCACACGCACACACCAAGCCACCTACAATATTCCTTATTTGTGTCACTCTATGAGCCTCTTAAAATAAGGATTATGCTTTCTGATTTTAGAGGCTAGGACCACCCTTTACTCCCCCTGCCCCCCAAAGAGGGTCTTGGACATAAAGAAGGCTTTTTCTAGCCCACATGTCAGAGTGGCCCATCAGTCACTGCCCCTCACACACACACACACACAGACACACAGACACACACACACACATACACACATACCCCTTGGAATGCTGGCCAAATTTCTGTAGTGGTTGAGATCTATATTTATCACTTAGCATCAGGGCAGGGAACAAGCCAGAACTTTGCAGTGTCAGTTTCCCAGACATATGTAACTCCTGAAGCCAGTGTGGGATACAACAAGAGAACAATTAGTAGAAACAGCCAAAATACAGCATTTTTGGTCTGTTTGGTCCACCCAACTGCAGGCTGGGTAGCTAGGAGGGCTGGGTGGAGTTTGTGACCTTTCCTTCACAAATTAACCCCTCCCCCCATTACATCCAGGTGGCTGGTTATGTTGCAGATGTTGAGATTCTGGGCATATATTCACAACAAAGCACAGTAGCTTAGATAGGTAGATTTATTCACAACTCCAAGTCTAGGCTATTCTGATAAAAACAGCATCAATTGTGGTTAATTTTAAATTAAGATTCCGTTTACTGGAACATTACTAATCAGCACTCTTCCTTAACAGAGTCTCTCTCCATACCTTCTTTGAAGAGAAGGAGGCCACTTTGGAGTTTAACAAAAGCAAAATATATTCCAGGGGATAATCTGGTCTCAGTAGATATCAAGCTCTATCTCTTACATCTTCTCCAAGCCAGTCTTTGACATGATTCCCGAGACCCTCGGAAGTCTCAACAACCGAACCAAGGGTAGGTTAACTGGACTTGCCTTACTAAGGCAGAAAAGAGAGTATGGTCATTTTAGCAGCATTCAAAATCCAAGACTGGGAGGACAAAAGGGGACGTGAAGTGACATCACGTAACTCTCAGGTGTAACAAAAAATTCCATTCTCCAGAATCTCCCATTCCCTAGGTTCTGGGTAACTGAGGGTTTGATATATACTTAATACATTTGCAGTGTATTTTGACTATAGCCCAGGCTGCCTTCTGGAATGCCAACTGTTGGGTGGGATAAAATAACCAAATCCCCTAGGATCTCAAAGACAGAAATCTGTATGAGTTCACACTCAGAAGACTCTAGTTAAAGGAGAAATCATTCCTGCCAATTTTGAAACAAAGCAATATACTTAACAGTGCAGCAAAATGGAGCCAGAAGAAGTGGCCAAGGGGGCTGCAAAGGAAGCAGGGGCTACAGAGGCCAGAGAGGAGGATGAAAGGGGAGGCTTTGAATTTGAGAACAGATTCAAAGGCAAATGATTCAAGTTTCTAAAACTACATGTCCAGTCCTTGGGTACAGGTGTCAGCAGCTGCTTCTATAAACCTGTTATCCTGGTTGCCTGCTCCAGTAAAGCCACATGTTTGCTGGCAATGGCAACTAGGAAAAGAAACATTCTTTTGGGACTGGATCCTCCTGTTCCCAAAGGAAGAAAGAAATAGCAGCACCTTTCAGAGCATCTTTGACTTTACCATGAGATAGGCTAGTTTATGGCATCTGTTCTTGCGGGTCATTTCTACAATTGTGGGGAGGGGGTTCAGTGTGTCCCTGAGCCATAAAGGAGCAGTTGTGTACTTTCCCTACCCGGGGATTGACTAAGTCCTCCGGGAGTCTCTGGGAGGCCATGTGCAATGGAGTTTAAGGGTTGTTAGTTGTTGGATTCACGCAGGCATTACTGAGTATCCCCTAGAACCCCAGGCCCTTCCAGTATTAGAGACCCTGTGGACTTTGAAGTTGTAGGTAAGGAAGCTTCAGGCTGGGCCAAGGCCTAAGGCTGCCTGTGAATGCTGCCCAGCATAGGATGTCCTCTCTGAAGCGCACGGAGGAGGGGGCACTCACTTGGGGCTGCAAAGATCAGGGAAGGCTTCCTGGAATAGGCGGGGCTTGGGCCGGACCTTCAAGGGCATTCCTTCAAGCTGGAAAAGCGACTGCCCGACTTTGATGATGCCAATCTGGTCCCCAGTGCCCAAAGTTCACCTCCCTCCTGAACAGCTAGCTTCTGAGTAGTGGCCAGCAGGTATAGCCAGCAGGCTCACTGGCTAATGCCAGAGGGTTTCCTTGACCTGAATGGTTCAGATAATGGTCCTAGGTCCCTACTTCGCTGGGTTCCGGGAAGAACCCTTAGTGCATCACATTCCTGAGCAGAGTTTCCATCTGTGAAGTACAGTTGTACGGTGAGCGATGCTTTCACTTCCAGGGACTGAGGGTCATGGTTTTGTGACTGTATAAGCCTAGACCCCTAGGGGATAAAATGAAGGCTTGGGAAACTGTGAGGTCCTTGTGGAGATTCAAGCCTATTTCCAGTGGCTAAAAGGCACTAATGAGTATAATGCAGGCAAGAGACTTTGCTTCAAACAAACAACTAATTGGAATTAAGAGAAGAAGTGTGCAGAGACCCCTAATGAATGGATATGTTAATTGGTCTTCTTTGCTAGCCCCTTGGGCTTTGGCTGTGACATAGACTAGCCTATTAGATGTCTGCTCTGTAATAGCTGCTGAACGCTGGGGCCCTTTATTGCCATGGTAACATTGATGTCTAGAGTCTAGCTGAGCCCCGGATCTCTTAATTTACTACTCAGGCGGCTACAATTCTTTGGGTTTTATTATTCTTTGTGCCCCGGTGCCAGAGTGGCAGTGAATCATGCTTATTCATCCTGTGCACCGCCCACGGTGTCTTTGAATAAGTCAGGGTGTCTCTTACTGTGTGTGATGAGCAGATTATTAAGTTACAGCCTATTTCTGCCTTAGCTAGACTGGTGCCTCTCAGAAACCCAATGCATTTCTCCAACTGCTTGCTTACCTGCTGCATCGAATGACTTTTGGCAAGCAGAGTGATGGCACTGCAGTGGGCCCCGCAGAGGCCCAGCCTCAGGAGCCTGGTGCTTGCCTGGTGGGCAGGGAGGAGTGGAGCAATACAGGTGGGGCAGGATCTGCTAGGAGGATGGACCTCGGAGACATATGCCATTAAAAGGAGGCAGCTGGAGTCATCACTGGGAATGTGGTGCTGGCTAGGTGCTAGAAGTTTCAGTCCTTCTAGGATAAGGGGTTGGGCCTATGTGGAAAAGGAGCTCCAGAGGAAGGAAGTAGCCCTACAAGGCTGGAAGCTACAGTGGTGGGGTGAGGTGACGTGGAATGGACTTTACCTTATTTTATAGAAGATCTTTGTTATAAGAGCTGGTCACAGAGACCAGCTGCCTCTGAAAGTTAGTAAGCAACTTGTCACTAAAGGTCCCCAAACTTTGGTAACTCAGTATGTTGTTGTTAGTTGCCGTCCCGTCAATTCTAACTCATAGCGACCCCACGTGTGCAGAGTAGAACTGTGCTTCATAGGGTTTTCAAGGCTGTGACCTTTCAGAAGCAGATCGGAACATCTACTGCCAGGGGATAAGGAGCAGGATGGAGTGCTTTACTAGATGACCCCTCAGGACTCTTCCAGCCTTGAAATCTTGTGTGTCTATATATGACACTGTTTACTTGATCAGGATATATGCTAGACTTGGATGATACTTTATATGTACATGTGCTTGCTTCCTCAGCATATAGTGCTAAAATTGGGATGATACTATATCTGCGTGTGTGTCTGTGTCTGTCTTCAGCCATAGATGGAACTTCGTAACAGGTACAAAGATCTTTTCCTGACACCTCTGTAGCTGAAAAATGGACAACCTGAAACTAAAGATAAATTTTGCAATTAATCCCGAAATTACAAACAATTCTTGCTAGCAGGAGAGAGTCTTGAGGTGCTTGGATTTTGTGGTTTTGTTTTTTTCATTTCACGGCAGTTTGGCTGGGCATTCTCATGGGAGAATTGGCAGACTATAGAGAAAACGGTGGGCTAGTGGCACAGTGGTTAAGAGCTCAGCTGCTAGCCAAAAGGTCGGCAGTCTGAATCCACCAGCCGCTCCTTGGAAACCCTATGGGGCAGTCCTACTCCCTCATATAGGGTCACTATGAGTCGGAATCTACTCAGCGGCATTGGGTCTGGTTTTTTAATTTTTATTCATATTTGGAGCAGCTTTACAAGGCTTTTTTTCTGTTTGTTGGGAATGGAGGGTATAGGGAGAGATCTTCTTGAGCTAACTAGATTCTAAGAGGTAGAGGTTTGCCCTGTTACAGGCTGGGCAGAAAGCTGTAAGCCTAAGGACAGTCAATCAAATGTGCCAAGCACAGAAGGGGCTATTAGGTAACATTGGTCTTTTGCACCAGCCCCTGCAAACCTGTTTATTATCAGCAGCAGCATTTCTCCACGCAAAGGACAGAGATATTAATCCAACTCAAACCCACTCTGGATTCAGCAAGCACCAGTCAGAAATCACATTGGCTCCCAGCTGCCTCTTAAATCAAAGTCAAATTTATAAGCAGGAGCTTAAGGTCTCTCCATCAACAGCCCTGCTCAGTTATGCACTTGTTGTGAGACCACAAGAATGCCAACTGATTTCTCTGTTTCACTGTCTGCCCACCTTGAAAGAGGTCCAGGTGTTCCTGCTTCCTCACTCTTAAGAATGCTGTGGGCCTGAAACTCCTCAGAAGAAAATGGCAAAAGACCTCTGAAGTCAGGTGAAATTTGTGCCTATTAGGGAGGATAGCATTGTGTTTCAAAAGTGTGGGCTTTATAATTGGAACTGGGTTTGAATCCAGTTCTTACTCTTAACACCTTAATAGCTGTATGACCTTGGGGAGGTTACTTCACCTCTCTGAGCTTCAGTTTTCCCATATATAAAATCATTGGATTGGTATAAGGAGTAACCAATTTTTTTAGGGTTTCCACATTTTTATTTTTATGTATATATCTTTTTTTATTGTACTTTAGATGAAGGTTTACAGAACAAATAGGGGATTAACTAATTTCACTAACAGTGTGTTTGGTCTAGTTCTCTCAATAAAGGTGACGATTATTTTCTTATCAGTATAATTGTTATAGGTCTTAGGTGGATGTTGTTAGTAAAGTGATTCCTAGAGCACATGGTTTCTTAGGACTATTCTTTGTCAAGAGAGCAATTGAATCTTAATCCAATAGCATGGGGGTGGGAGTGGGGATGGAGATAAGAGGGAAGCTACTTGCACTTCTGACAATTATTCAATGTGGAAATGGGAACAATGATGTCTGGATCCATTCCCCAACTAGGAATTCTGTGCAGAACATAATCGGGTGGAGGTTTTCCTATCTTCACCTTGGAGCCAAACAAACAAAAATACCTTGTCCTTTCTCAAGGGCACTTTTAACAAGTCAGTGACCTGAGTGGTAAAGGGAGCAAGCCCTCTTGGGATGGAAGTAATGTCTCCATGGGCTGCTAATGTCTCTCATGTTAGGGATTTGGGGCCAGGCAGGGGCAGGAGTATTTGGGGGTGGAGTGGAGGGAAATGGTGAAGGTAGACATGCTAAGCCTGGGATGGAGCTGTGTTTTAGGGGATAGATAAAGCCTTTGAGAGTCCTCACTCACATCATACCATGCAAAATGGTGGTTCCAACTACAATGCACCCAAGAATCACCATGAGAGCTTGTTAAACATACACATTCCCAGGCCCTAACTCCAGAGTCCTAACTGAGTAGGTCTGGAGTGAAGCTCAGGAATTTTCATGTTTAACAGATGACTCAGAAGCAGGGGGTTTCTTGAACTATGCTTTGAAAAATATCATCTTAATTGGAAGGGGTTTCCTTAATTTTTCATTAGAGCAAGTACCCAACAGAAGAAAAGCATGAGTAGTTTAGAACATAGACTTTGGAGTCAGATAGAGTCAAATCCTCACTCTGCTCGTGGTCCCCGAGCTCCTTGCTCTTCCTGCTCTCATCACCATTCCCATAATGGCACACACTCAATTAGGTATTTGTATATTCTTCTCCCTCTCTTGGCAGCAAAATCCCCTTGCTCTGACTGGTCCCATTTCATCCCCACTGTCTTCCTGCATATGTACACCTATCTTTTTGGCAGTCATTTCTCTCTGCCTCCAAGCCCGGTCCCCTTTAATGAAGTGGCCACCAGTTCTCCTCTCTAAACACGGTTACTGTGAGGTTTGAATTCTCTGCTCTGCCTAATTAGAGGCGCAATGTTAGTTACATTGTTTGGGATTTTTTTCTAATTTATAACCCTTGTAGCAACCTCAAGGAGCCCTGGTGGCACAGTGGTTAAGCGCTTGGCTGCTAACCGAAAGGTTGGCAGTTTGAACTCACCAGGTGCTCTGTGGGAGAAGATGTGGCAGTCTACTTCCCTAAAGATCTACAGTCTTGGAAACCTTAAGGGACAGTTCTACTCTGTCCTAGAGGGTCGCTATAAGTCAGAATCGACTTGACAGCAATGGGTTTTGTTTTGGGGGTTTTTTTTGTTTGTTTTTTGGTAGCAACCTCAATGCAAGTGTACAAACTCAGGTTCTAAACACATAGCAAAACATAAATACTGACATTCTTGTAGCAATAAGCACACCTGGGACCCAGATAGTGGTTTCTAAATACCATTCCCCATTAAAGTAATGACAGCTCTTTGAATAAATGGTTGATTCTGGGGCTGGGGCAGGGAAAGTACAAGTTGAGCTAGAAAGGAAGGCTATGCTCAGACATGTCCAGAGGGCACAGAATCTATCTTGAAGGGACTCCCACTGGCCAAAATATGAGCATTAAAATAATAATGATGATAATGAAGCTTAACACATTGAATTAAAAAAAAAAAGAATCTATGAGTTCGTACTGATAACAAAAAGGCGGAGGGAAGTGGAAACTCTTCTTAGCAGAAGAATGCCAGAAAAATTATAATAGAATTAGAAAATTGCTATCTTATAACCACCAATTTAATAATAATACAGGCAAAGATCTTCAATGGATGCTAAAACCATTGGCGAAAGATTGTGGCAGAACAGGATGTTCATGCAGTCTCAAAGTATTACCCCACAGACTACTTGCAAATTTTTTAAAAACGTACCTTTACAATGAAGAGTTCTAGCAATATCACCTTAGCTAAGTGATCAAATTTAGCATCACCAACAACAGGGCAATGACATATGTGTCTCCTGATGTGATACAATAAGAAGTACACAGCATTACTTCTGTAGTACTCTTGCCAAAAATATTTAATCTGAATCTAATCATGGGGAAACAATCAGACAAATCCAGATTGTATATAAGACTTGGACTCTTCAAAAATATCAATATCATGGAGGAAAAAGGCCAAAATACTGTTTTAGAATGTAGATTAAAGGAGACTAAAAAAAGATGATCAAATGAAATTCATGGTTCTTGATTGGCTCCTGTATCAACATAAACAGCTAGAATGTTTTGGAGGTAATTTGAGAAATTTTAGTATGGACTTGATATTGGATGATATTATCCTATCAATGTTAAATTTCTTAGAGGTGATAATGGTATTATGATTATGCAAGAGAATGAGAAAATATTCTTATATTCTTATTCTTAGGAGATACGTGCTGAAGTATTTAGATGTGAAGTGGCATGATGCTTGCAATTTAATTTCAAGTGGTTCAGACAAATACATACAAACAAATATGTGTATTACATATGTGCATGTATGTGTATATATATAGAGAGAGAGAGTAGAAAGAGAGAATGAAGAGAGAGAGCAAATGTAAAATGCTAACAATTTATAGGTGAAGGGTATGTTGGTATCCATTAGAGTATACTCTCAATTTTTCTGTAGGTTGAATATTTTTACAAATAAAAAGCTGGGAGAAAAACATAACTCCTTCTCTTCAGATCCATCTCAGATACGCCTTCTCATACCCCCAACACTCCCCTGCACCCCAATTTTTATGCCCCCGACATTCCCCATCCCAAAGCAACAGGAGAGAGTTGGAGGTAAGGAGACATGTAATCAGGGAAAGCTTCATGGAAGCAGCTACATCTGAGCTTGGCCTCCAGGGATGGGGTAGAATTTATCCAAGCAGGGATGGGAGGGAAAGAACTTTCCAGAAAGAGGCAACAACTCAACAAAAAGCTTGAAGAATATTGAGCAGAGGTTCTCAACTTTAGTGTGCACAGAAACATCCAAGGAACTTATTAGCTGTTCAGATACCCTGATCCCAACCCCAAAATTCTGACTCTGCAGGTCTGAAGTAGGCCCCAGAAATTTGCAGTTTTAACAAGCACTAAGATGAATCTTAGTCATAGCCACCACAACGGACTTAACATACCACCGATCATGAAGATTGCACAGGACCGGGCAATGTTTCGTTTTGTTATAAATAAGGTCACCACGAGTTGGAGCCAACTTGACATTAACTGACAACAACAACAAGAAGATGAATCTGGAGCTGAAGTCCGAGGACCATGACTTGGAAAACATTAGCATGGGCAGTTGCTTATTCCACACACATAGAGAATGGGTCCTGTCTCAATCCTACTCAGCTGAATCTCTCATACGTGGGTTGTCACCAGGGCTGACATAAACCTTCAGAGGGAAGTCCCCTGTACTAGACCTGTTAGTCATGCTTTCTGCCATGTCCAATACTCTGGTCACTGCCCCCTCAGGCATGGGGAAGTAACCTTGACTGTACCAGGAATGGGCCTCACAATTTGGTGACAGATAAGGTGCTGGCACAAAGAGCTCGTCCTGATAGGATTGATATAAATAAGCTAAGCCAGTCAGACTAGCACCCTCTGGAACTGTTCCTAGAGACTATGGAGAGCATTTTTCAGTCAGTGGCAAGAGGAGAACAGAACAGACTTACGGAGAGAAGCAGGGACATCATGAAAGACCAAGAAAACAAAAGCTGATGCCTAGAGCTGCCTTGGAATCTTGTGGTTTTCCAGGCCATATGTATCTTCACTATAGTCTTTCTTTTCTTGAGATATCCTAAGTGGACTTCTGTTCTCTATGATAAATTAATGCACCTTCTATGAAGTCCACAGTTCTTAGAGAACTCCTATTGTCCACACTGCAAAGGAAAATCTCTCTAAGACATGCTGCTCCCTACCTGAGAAACTGGCAGGACAGAAATAAGCCGATTGTTTCCTTGTCTCTTGTTTCTTCAAACAGACATACAAGCCAAGAAAGGATACCCCAAGACCACTTCCTCCAGACTCTCGCTACCTTCCAGGTACCTGTGCCCCCAAATGCCTCCCTTTCTTACGTCCAGTCCTCCTTGTTTGGTTCAGGCTAGTGGAAATCCCAATCTGTGTAGTCCTTTTCTGAACTGTTTTCTTTCTGCTACCTCTGGCTCCAACCCAAGCAGAGCCCAGCTTGGTAAATCTATGCCTCAAAATGAGGAATTTAAACAATTATCCTCTGTTCAGACAAGAGCAACAGCTGCTGGAGAGGGTCAGAGAAGGGAGAGCAGGAGGCGGTGGGGAAGTCATTTCCACTAATCGCTATGCCAGTGGGCCATTCAGCCAGAGGGACTAGCCATCTGGTTGAACTCTAGGTGGGAAGATTACCATTTCAGGCCCAAAAACACCTATATCTCACAGATTTTGGATGCAGGAGGTAAAAATAAAAGTTCTGGTCCAGTTAGACTCTGGGGCTCCCAATCTCCAGCTCCTTATAGGATACCAGTCTTTAAGCCACCCAAATTATCCTTCCACCCTTCCTTTGTGAAGGGAAGCACAGTTTGGCTTGGCATTGACTTTGCTCTGCCCTTTGCCCCCTAAGATTCTATTTTCTGAGCAGGATGACCAGAAGCTACCAAAAGTAAGAATCCTCATCCTTATGTGCCTATTCCTCTATCTTCTTAAAACCAGGACACCATCTTCTGAACTCACTAAGTATCCAAGGCAAGGAGAGGGATTCTAGCCTCAGATTTGCTGTAAGTACATTCTGTGATGTTCTAGTTAGTCGCTTATGCTCTCTGAACCTCAGTTTCCTCAAAGGACTGCTGTAAAGATACCATGCAATCACATCGGTGAAAGTGCTAAACAAATCATCAGACCTTCTTGCACAGCAGTCCCCTGGAGGAGACATGATGAGTTGGAATGGCCTTACTCCCCCACAGCCTCCTGTTTCTCCCCTCCTCAGCCCCATGCTGGCAGATGTTGTTCCAGCTTCAGTGAATAGAGGGAATGATTATCTAACATCCCAACATTGTTGAAGATAAAAAGGGTTTGCAAACAATGAAAGCAAAAGGCTTATATGAACAAAAGAAATACTTGAGACTACTGAGATTAGAAATATCTACTGAAACCTCTTTATACAATTAAGTGGGGTTAGCAATATATGGAAAATGTGGTCTTTGGATCTCACCATTGTACACCTCCTGAACTACCATCTAGGTGTCCCAGTGCCTTTTGATGTAGATTTCGGCAAGGATCCCCCAAAGAGTTAAATCCAGCTGGTTATTTACGAAGTGTCTAAGGAGCTTCAGTTGCTGTGTCCTCTAGGAATTCTTGTTCATCAGTATGAATTTGCCTGACAAAAGCCTGACTAAGAAAGTGGGGTGATAGATTAAGGACTTCCATTAACCTAGGGGAAACCCTGGTGGCATAGTGGTTAAGAGCTACAGCTGCTAACCAAAAGGTCAGCAGTTCAAAACCACCAGGAGCTCCTTGGAAACCATATGGGGCAGTTCTACTCTGTCGTGTAGGGTAGCTATGAGTCGGAATTGACTCAACGGCGATGGGTCTGGTTTTGGTTTTTGGTATTAACCTAGGAGACAGAAGGAGGTAATTCATCAGATGCTTTAAACATCTTCTCTTCTCTGCTTAATGAGACATGCAAACCATCCAACTTGAAAAGTAAGGTCAGGTCCAGTGTCTTATAGTCATAGGGGAAGGGCAGGGAGAAATGATGCATCATATGGTACAGCAACTACCCCTGAGCACAGCTCGGGAGGCAACACCATCCTGAGGAAAAAGTGTGGATTCTGTAGTCAAACAGACATGAGTGCAATTTCCAGTTCTGATACTTTTCATCAGTGTGACTGTCAAGAACTGTAAAGGCTCTGAGATTTTCCCTTACTTGCAAGCTAACAAGTTAGCCTGCCACATTTTCATGGATGCTGGCAGAAGACGTGAGACTCCTGGGTCAGACACAAAGGACTTTATTATTCCCAGCAATAGCAGTAGCCAGAGTATAAGTATTTTCTTGCATCAGTTCCCCTTGCCCTGAAGCCCCATGCTGCGGGATGTGTTACAGAAGAGCAGAACTTACAGAAATGAATCTTCCATGGTGGGCAGTAAGTAAGTGGTTCACTATGTAAGTATCCTCGGAAAGATAGTCTGGAACAAAGGCAGTAATGCCTCTGCTCATAGGATGTGCAGAAACATGAGAGACCCACGAAGAATTGTATCACAACAGTGACCACGAGCAAGTTATCTAACCTCTCTAAGTCTCATTTTTTTCACCTGTAAAATGTGTATCACAACAGTACCTACTTCATAGAGCTGTGAGGATTAAATGAGTTCGTATACATTAAAGTGCATTAAAGTGCCTGGCACTTAGAAGATGCTAAAAAAAATTAGTTTCATTCCTCCTACTTTTACTTTCTCACCACCATTACTAGAAAGCCCTTGTCATGGTTTGAATTATGTCCCCCCAAAAATGTGT
>NW_004444002.1:140816-151534 GCF_000243295.1 Trichechus manatus latirostris | reverse complement strand
AGATATAAAAGACAGAAGTGAGCAGTGAGACAGGGGGACCTCATACCATCAAGAAAGCAGTGCCAGGAGCAGGGCGTGTCCTTTGGACAGGGGTCCCTGTGCCGAGAAGCTCCTAGTCTGGGGGAACCCTGATGAGAAGGCCGACAGAGAGAGAAAAAGGCTTCCCCTGGAGCTGACACCCTGAATTTGGACTTTTAGCCTACTTTGACTGTGAGGAAATCAACTTGTCTTCATTAAAACCATCCACTCGTGGTATTTCTGTTATAGCAGCACTAGATGACTAAGACAGCCCTACTATTCTACGCTTTCCATTCTGTTCTGCAGTCATACCATGCCTCCCAATGGAGACCTTGGTTTATTTCTTACAAACTTTATGCACTCATTTGCTAGTTTCCACTCACAAACTGTCAGGATTTAAGTCCCACTTAGTTAATTAATTCCTTAATTTGTCTATTTAACAAATATTTACAGAGCACCTACTATATGTCAGATACTGTGCTAGGTGCTGAGGATGCAGCAGAGAATGAAAAAGACTTCCAGTCCTACCTGTGAAAAGCTTGGAAGTCATCACTCCCATCTTCACAACAAGATAAAACCTGGACAAACTGAAAATCAACAACTCGTCTAGATTTATCAGAGTATTGAACTCACACGGCAAACGGCTACCCCAGAAACTGGAGAGACAGATGAATACAGAGAACCACAGTTTACCAGGAATGGAAGCCAGCCCACACTGGAGCCAGCAACTGATAGGAACATTTAAAGGGTAATTGATTAATTGCTGGAGACGGAGCAAGGACTAGCTTGAGAGGTTAAAAATTCCTGCGGCCTCAGTCTTAAAGGGGCCCAACACTTTTGTGAGTTTCACTTCCAGGAACCCCCCCAGCTTCTCAGGATGAAGAGTGGAGAACAAAATCCCTCCTTGCTTCTGGCAGGGGGAGGAGAAAAGTAATGATTGTGATATACACCCAGGTGTTCTCTTCTCCTTAACAAAGTCCCGACCTCCACAGAAGCTATTTTACCAGAGCCTAACTGATCTGGAAGAATAGAAATACCAAACACTGGCCCCCTCTAGCCTTCAATGTGGGAAAAGGGAAATACCTCCTCTAACCTTCAACATGAGGGAATGTATTGTCTATGCTGAAAATACCAAAGAATTAAAAAAAAAAAAAAAAAGAAATTCCTGGAACTAAGCAATTATAAAAAGATTGCAGGATATAAAATTAATATACAAAAGACAATTGCTTTCCTATATACCAGCAATGAACAATTAGAATTTGAAATTAAAAACACATCATTTACATTAGCACCAAAAAAAAAAAAATTAAAGACTTAGGTATAAATCTAACAAAATATGTACAAGATATATATAAGAAAAACTACAAAACTGATGAAAGGAATCAAAGAAGATCTAAATAAATGGAGAGATATTCCATGTTCACAAATAAGGAGACTCAATATTGTTAAAATGTCAGTTCTTCCTGATTTGATCTATAGATTCAATGCAATCCCAATTACAATCCCAGAAAGTTATTTTGTGGATATCAACAAACTGATTCTAAAGTTTATATGGAAAAGCCAAAGACCCAGAATCATCAACACAATACTGAAGAAGGACAAATTTGGTGGGCTGACACTACCTGACTTCAAAACTTACTATAGAGCCACAGTAATCAAGACAATGTGGTACTGGCGGAAGGATAGACAAAGCAATGGAACAGAAGAAAGAGCCCAGAAATAGGCCCACACAAATATGGTCAACTGATTTTTGACAAAGGAGTAAAGGCAATTCATTGGAGAAATGATAGTCTTTCCAACAAATCGTGCTGGAACAACTGCAAAAAACAAAAATTGAATCGAGACACAAAGCTTATGCCTTTCACAAGAATTGGGCATAGACCTAAAGGTGAAATGCAAAACTATACAACATCTAGAAGATAATATAAGAGAAAACCTAAATGACCTTGGGTTTGGTGATGACTTTTTAGATACAACACCAAAAGCACAATCCATGAAAGAAAAAAGAAATTGATAAGTTGGACTTCATTAAAAGGAAAAGCTTTTGTTCTGCAAAAGACACTGTTAAGAGAAAGAAAAGACAAGTCACAGTGTGGGCGAAAAATATTTGAAAAACCTGTATAAGATAAAGTACTTGTATTCAAAATATACAAAGAACTCTTGAAACTTAACAATAAATAAACAAACAATCCAACTAAAAAGCAGCAAAGCATATGAACAGACACGTCACCAAAGAAGATGCATAGATGACAAATAAGCATATGAAAAGATGTTCAACACTATATGTCATTAGGGAATTGCAAATTAAAAAAAAATGAGATACCACTACACACCTATTGTTATTGTTAGCTGCCATTGAGTCGGCCTTGACTCATGGCGACCCCACATGTGGCAAAGTAGAGCTACGCTCCATAAGGTTTTCAATAGCTGATTTTTCAGAAGTAGAACACCAGGAGTTTCTACTAAGGTGCCTGTAAGTGGACTCGAACCGCCAACTTTCTGGTTAGCAGCCTAGCACTTAACCATTTGCCGCACCCAGGGACTCTATTGTACAATGGCTAAATTCTAAAACACTGACAGCACTGAATGTCGGCAAGGATGTGAAGCAACAGGAACTCTCATTCATTGCTGGTGTGGATGCAAAATGGTACAGCCACTCTGGAAGACAGTTTGGCAGTTTCTTACAAAGCTAAACATTGTCTTGCCATATGGTCCAGCGATTGCATTCCTTGGCATTTATCCAAGTGAGTTGAAAACTTACGTCCACACGAAAACCTTCCCATGAATGTTTACAGCAGCTTTATTCATAATTGCCAAAAATTGGAAGCAGCCAAGATGTCCTTCAATTGGTAAATGAATAAACAAACTGTGGTACATCCATATAATGCGGTATTATTCAACACTAAAAAGAAATGAACTATCAAGCCATGAAAGACATGGAGGAACCTTAAATGCATGTTGTTAAGTGAAAGAAGCCAGTCGGAAAAGGCTACATACTGTAAGCTTTCAACTATACGACATTCTTTAAAAGGAAAAACTATCAAGAGTAAAAAGATCAGTGGTTGTGAAGGGTTGGGGAGAGGAAAGGAAGGATGAATAGGTGAAGCACAGTGCATTTGTAGGGAGGTGAAACTATTCTGTATGATATTGTAACGGTAGATACATGACATCATGCATTTGTTGAAACCCATAGAAATATACACCATAAAGAGGAACCCTAATGTAAACTATGGACTTTAGTTAATAATAATATATCAGTATTGGCTATCAGTTGTAACATATATACCACATGAATGCAAGATGTTAATAATAGGGGAAACTGTGTGAGTAGAGCGGGGAAAGGGGATATGTGGGAATTCTGTACTTTCTGCTCAATTTTTCTGTCAAACTAAAACTACTCTTAAAAATTGAGTCTATTAATTAAAAACAAGACATAGTCATCACCCTCATGGATCTTACCTTCTAGTAGGGGAAACAGACATTAAACAAATAAATCCCATGAAATTATTGGTCACCAAGAAAGCAAAACACATGGAACTGTTCCCATCTCTCTCATCTGAGAGTCAGACACTGTCCACATAGGATCATATCTCTCACTGCTTTTCCTTGAGTCAAACTTCGCTCCTGAGCCTTAACTAGGTGAAAGGTCAATCTAAACTTGTGGACCAGCTAGAATGTAGAACACTGTCCATGGAACAGAGTCCTATTACCTTCCAAGACAGGCGGCAACACTGCTGATAGAACGGGGGAGGGACGTCGGGGAAATAAGACTTAGAATCTGCTGAGGACTTGAAAGAACAGCTCCCATTAGCAGAGCCATTCTTTGAGAGAAAACACGGCTGCCAAAGTGTTGTTTGAAAGCAAATCTGTTGGCCTTCTTCACTCTTAAGTAACTCACACAATACCCTCATTTATCACTAATAATTAACTCCACAAACCTTCCTCCTCTTCCTCCAAGGTCATCCTCACCTCTGGCATATAAAGAAATGACCACCTACTCCAAATTAGAGAGATATTTCACTGGTTTGCTTCCATCCATCCTTCTCCTTCCAGATGAGTATTTTCTCTCTCCAATAGGCTTGCAAGAATTTTGAAGGCAAGGCCCATATCTTACACTTCTTTTGTGACCCACCTTCACTCCTTCCCTTCCCAGCAAAGCCTGCATCTGTTCAACAACACAAACAGTCTCTTCTTAAAAAATAACTTGCTAAAAAAAGGAATGATGCTGTGGAATGGCATGGTGTTTACAAGCAGATTCTCAGTTATTTTATTTTTAAAACTTCCCAGACTCCTTTGGTCAGTCATCCTTATGATATCAACAAAAACATTTTCCCCATGTAATCTGTGATCCCAAACAGATTGGTCACCCTAGTTTCACGGACAGAAAGTTAGGTGTTAACTTGAACCAATCCCGTGCTAATACAGTACTGCTAGGAATAGAAGCAAGGAAACGTTATCTCTAACTCCCACTTTAACCATTAGCTAGTCCTCTTTCTTAGTCTATTCCCCTGGATCAGGAGTGAGGGACCTTTCCAAGTGGTGTGCCAAAGCTTCTGCCATTGTTTCTCCACTGGGCTGGGGGCAGGGGGTGATAAACGTCTGGATAAGGGGGGCGGGAGGAGGTTGTTACTGCTTAGCTCTTGTAGTTTGGGTGCAAGGGGAGAAACCAACTCTTTGGAGATGGTGGGACTGAAAGGAACTTTCAAACCTGGCACAAAGGAGACAGTCACAAGTAGAGAAGAGAGGGAAGATGTGGCAACCACAAAAATCAGCCCAGGTGCTAATTTGGTTGTTTAATTATCACGACTGGACCTATGAGACCTTACCAGTAAAAAACCAGTTGCCATCAAGTCCATTCTGACTCATGTGTGACCCCATGTGTGTCAGAACAGAACTGTGTTCCATAGGGTTTTCAATGGCCGATTTTTCAGAAGCAGATTGCCAGGCCTTTCTTCCAAGCCACCTCTGGGTGATCTCAAAAGAGACATTGGGAGGTCAATAATTCCTAACTTCATTCTAGAGAGGAAGTATGGTGTAGTGGGAAAAGCATGGAATGCAGAGTTTGATAGCCCAATATACTTAGCTAAGTCTAAAGTTAATATATTGACCCACCTCCTAAAAAATGCAAGAACCTTAAAGCACTATAATCGTAATCACGTCCCTTCCGACATTTTCTCCTTTTTTTAAATCGTGAAATACACCATACATACAAATTTGATGTATAAAATATTGTGCAGCCTAATGAAAAATTATAGAGCTAACATCTTGGCGGTAAGGTGCGCCTTAGTCCTTGAAGTGACGTCTTTGCTTTTTAACACTTCAAAGTGATCTTTTGCAGCAGATTTGCCCAGTGCAATGCATCTTTTATTTCTTGATGTCATTCCACAACTCGTCTGGTCTTCGGTCATTAGTGTTCAACGCGTCAAATCTGTTCTTGAAATGGTCTCTAAATTCAGGTGGGATATACTCAAGGTCATATTTTGGCTCTCGTGGACTTACTCTAATTTTCTTCAGCTTCAGCTTGGATAGGAGCAATTGCGGGTCTGTTCCGCAGTCGGCCCTGGCCTTGTTCTGACTGATGATATTGAGCCTGTCCATTGTCTCTTTCCACAGATGTAGTCAATTTGACTCCCGTGTATTCCATTTGGTGAGGTACACGTGTATAGTTGCTGTTTATGTTGTTTATGAGGAAGTTGTTGGTCTTGCAAAATTCTATCATGCAACCTCCAGCATTGTTTCTAACACCAAGGCCATATGTTCCAACTACTGATTTTCGTTTCCAATTTACGCATTCCAATCACCAGTAATTATCAATGCATCTTGACTACATGTTGATCAATTTCAGACTGCAGGAGTTGGTAAAAATCTTCAGTGTCCTCATCTTTAGCCTTAGTAGTTGGTGCATAAATTTGAATGGTAGTCGTGTTCACTGGTCCCCCTTGTAGGCTATGGATATTATCCTATCACTGACAGCATTGTACTTCAGGATAGAACTTGAAATGTTCTTTTTTCTTTATTATTGTATTTAGATGAAGGGTTAGAGAACAAACTAGCTTCTCATTAAACATTTAGGACATATATTGTTTTTTGACATTGGTTACCAACCCCACGACACGTCAACACTCTCCCTTCTCAACCTTGGGTTCCCTATTATCAGCTTTCCTGGCCCCTGCTGCCTTCTAGTCCTTGCCCCTGGGCTGTTGTGCCCCTTCAGTCCCATTTTGTTTTATGGGCCTGTCTAATCTTTGGCTGAAGGGTAAACCTCAGGAGTGACTTCATTACTGACCTAAAAGGGTGTCCAGAGGCCATACTCTCGGGGTTTCTCCAGTCTCTGTCAGACCAGTAAGTCTGGTCTCTTTTTTGTGTGAGTTAGAATTTGGTTCTACATTTTTCTCCAGCTCTGTCCGGGACCCCGTGTTGTGATCCCTGTCAAAGCAGTGAGTGGTGGTAGTCAGACACCATCTAGTTGTACTGGACTCAGTCTGGTGGAGGCTGTTGTAGTTGTGATCAGTTAGTCCTTTGGACTAATCTTTCCCTTGTGTCTTTAGTTTTCTTCATTCTCCCTTGCTCCCAATGAGGTGAGAACACTGGAGTATCTCTAATGGCCCCTCACAAGCTTTTAAGACCCCAGATTATGGTCACCAAAGTAGAATGTAGAACATTTTCATTATAAACTACATTACGTCATTTGAGCTAGATGCTCCCCGAGACGATGGTCCCCACAGCCCTCAGCCCTCAGCCCAGCAATTCAGTCCCTCAGGGAGTTTGGATATGTCTATGGAGCTTACATGACCTTTCCTTGTACAAGTTGTGCTGGCTTCCCCAGTATTGTGTACTGTCTTACCCTTCACCAAAGTTACCATTTATCTATTATCTATTTAGTGTTTTTCCATACCCACCCCTTCCCTCCCTCTTAACCATCAAAGATTGTTTCTTTTTGCCTGTAAACTTTTTCATGAGTTTTTGCAGTAGTGATCTCATACAGTAATTATCCTTTTGTGATTGACTTATTTCACTCAGCATAATGTCCTCCACATTCATCCATGTTGTGAGATGCTTTGCAGACTCATTATTGATTTTTATGGTTGTGTAGTACTCCACTGTGTGAATGTACCACAGTTTATCCATTCATCTGTTGATGGGCATCTATGCTGTTTGCATCTTTTTGCTACTGTAAACAATGCTGCGATGAACATGGGTGTGCATACATCTATTTGTATGATGGCTCTTATTTCTCTAGGGTATATTTCTAGGAGTGGGATTGCTGTATCATATGGAATTTCTATTTCTTACTTTCCAAGGGACCACCATATCGTTTTCCAAAATGGTTGTACCGTTTTGCATTCCCACCAGCAGTGCATAAGAGTTCCAGTCTCCCCGAAGCATCTCCAACATTTGATATTTTCTGTTTTTATGATTTGTGTCAGTAATCCCGGGGTGAAATGGTATCTCATTGTGGTTTTAATTTGCATTTCTCTAATGGCTAGTGATCATGAGCATTTCCATGTGTGTTAGCCACTTGAATGTCTTCTTTGGTGAAGTCTCTGTTCATTTCCTTTGCCCATTTTTTAATTGGATTGTTTGTCTTTTTGTCGTACAGGAGCTGGATTTTCCTGTAGATTTTAGAGATTAGACGTTTGTCGGATTTGTCATAGCCAAAATTTTTTTCCCAGTCTGTAGGTTCTCTTTTTACTCTTTTGGTGAAGTCTTTTGATGAGCATAAGTGTTTAATTTTTAGAAGATCCCAGTTATCTAGCTTGTCTTCTGGAGTTTGTGTGCTGTTAGTTACGGTTTGTATCCTGTTAATGCCGTGTTTTAGGGCCTCTAGCCTTGATCCTGTTTTTTCTTCTATGGTCTTTATAGTATTTGGTTTTATATTTAGGTCTTTGATCCATTTTGAATTAGTTTTTGCGTATGGTGTGAGGTATGGGTCCTGTTTCATTTTCTTGCTGATGGGCATCCAGTTTTGCCAGCACCATTTGTTAAAAAGACTGTCGTTTCCCCATTTGATGGACTTTGGGCCCTTATCGAAGATCAGGTGACTGTAGGTGGATGGATTTACATCTGGGTTCTCAATTATGTTCCATTGGTCAATGTATCTGTCGTTGTACCAGTACCAGGCTTTTTTGACTACTGTAGCTGTATAGTAGGTTCTGAGGTCAGGTAGTGCGAGTCTTCCTACTTTATTTTTCTTCAGTAGTGCTTTACTTATCTGGGGCCTCTTCCCTTTCCATATAAAGTTAATGATTCGTTTTTCCATCTCTTTAAAGAATGTTGTTGGTATTTGGATCGAGATCGCATTATATTTGTAGATTGCTTTGGGTAGAATTGTCATTTTCACAATGTTGAGTCTACCTGTCCATGAGCATGGTATGTTTTTCCTTTTATGTAGATCTCTTTTGTTTTCTTGCAGTAGTGTTTTGTAGTTTTCTTTGTATAGGTTTTTTACATCTCTGGTTAGATTTATTCCTAAGTATTTTATTTTTTTAGGGGTTATTATAAATGATATTATTTTCCTGGTTTCCTTTTCCTCCTTCTCTTTGTTGGTGTACAGGAATCCAACTGATTTTTGTATGTTCATCTTGTATCCTGCTACTCTGCTGAATCTTTCTATTAGTTCCAGTAGTTTTCTCATGGAGTCTTTTGGGTTTTCTATGTATAGTGTCATATCATCCGCAAATAGGGACAGTTTAAATTCTTCATTACCAATTTGGGTGCCTTTTATTTTATTTTCTTGCCTTATTGCTCTAGCTAGGACTTCAGTACAATGTTAAATAGGAGTGGTGATAAAGGGCATCTTTGTCTTGTTCCTGTTCTCAAGGGGAATGTTTTCAGCCTCTCTCCATTAAGAATGATGTTGGCTGTTGGTTTTGCACAGATGCCCTTTATTATGTTGAGAAATTTCCCTTCTATACCTATTTTATTGAGAGTTTTTGTCAGGAATGAGTGTTGGACTTTGTCAAATGCCTTTTCTGTGTCAATTGAGATGATCATGAGATTCTTTTGTTTTGTTCTATTTATGTGGTGGATTACGCTGATTGCTTTTCTAATGCTGAACCATCCTTCCATACCTGATATGAATCCCACTTGGTCATGGTGTATTATTTTTTTTTTGATATGATGCTGAATTCTATTGGCTAGAAATTTGTTGAATTTTTGCATCTATATTCATGAGAGATATTGGTCTGTAATTTTCTTTTTTTGTGGTGTCTTTGCCTGGTTTTGTATCAGGGTTATGCTGGCTTCATAGAATTATTTCAGAAGTATGCCTTCATTTTCTATGTTCTGAAATAGTTTGAGTAGTAGTGGTGTCAGCTCTTCTCTGAATGTTTGGTAGAATTCTCCAGTGAAGCCATCTGGGCCAGGGCTTTTTTTGTTGGAAGTTTTTTTTTTTTAATTACCTTTTCAATCTCATCTCTTGTTATGGGTCTGTTCAGATTTTCAACATCATTTTGTGTTAGTTTGGGTAGGTAGTGTGTTTCTAGAAATTTGTCTATTTCCTCTAGGTTTTCAAATTTGTTGGAGTACAGTTTTTCATGGTACTCTGTTATGATCCTTTTTATTTCATTTGGGTCTGTTGTAATGTCCCCCATTTCATTCCTTATTTGGGTTATTTGCATCCTCTCATGTTTTTCTTTTGTCAATTTGGCCCGTGGTTGTCGATTTTGTCGATTCTTTCAAAGAACCAACTTTTGGTTTTGTTGATTCCTTCTACTGTTTTTCTATTCTCTATTTCACTTATTTCTGCTCTGATCCTTATTATTTCCTTTCTTCTGGTGGCTGTGGGCTTCTTCTGCTGTCTTTCTATTTGTTTAGTTGTGTAGTTAATGTTTTGATTTTGTCCCTTTCTTCTTTTTTGATGTGTGCATCTATTGCTATAAATTGTCCTCTGAGCACTGCCTTTGTTGTATCCCAAAGGTTTTGATATGATGTGTTTTCATTCTCGTGATTCTAGGAATTTTTTTATTCCATCTCTGATTTCTTCTATTACCCATTGGTTTTTAAGCAAGGTGTTATTCGGTTTCCATGTAATTGATTTTTTTTTCCTTGCTCTTCCTGTTGTTAATGTCTACTTTGATGGCATTGTGGTCAGAGAAGATAATTTGTATTATCTCAATGTTTTGGATTTTGTTGAGGGTTGCTTTGTGGCCTAAGATGTGGTTTATTCTGGAGAACGTTCCATCTACGTTGGAAAATAATGTGTACTTTGCACCTGTGGGGTGCAGTGTTCTATATATGTCTATGAGGTCAAGTTGGCTGATTGTGCTCTTTAGATCTTCTGTATCTTTGTTGAATTTCTGTCTAGAAGTTCTGTCCTTTACTGAGAATGGTGTGTTGAAGGCTCCTACTATTACTTTGGAACAGTAAATTTCTCTTTTCAGTGCTGTTAGAGTTTGTTTTATGTATTTTGGAGTCCTGTCATCGGGTGCATACCTATTTATTATGTTTATGTCTTCATGATGGATCATCCCTTTAATCATTATATAATGCCCTTATTTGTCTTTTAGGATGCATTTTGTTTTAAAGTCTATTGTATCTGAAATTAGTATTGCCACTCCTCTTTTTTTGGTAGCTGTTTGCTTGATGTATTTTTTTCCATCCTTTGATTTTTAATAAATTTACGTCTTTGTTTCTAAGGTGTGTCTCTTGTAGACAGCATATTGATGGATCCTGTTTTTTTATCCATTCTGTCACTCTCT
>NW_004444002.1:36887-140575 GCF_000243295.1 Trichechus manatus latirostris | reverse complement strand
TTTTTTTTAGATTTTGTGATTACTGAGACTTTATGTTTTCCTTCTTTATTTTTATGAGTGTGTTTGTTAACTTTCTTTGTGGTTACCTTGAAATTTACTCTTATCTTCCTAGGTTTGAACCAGTCTATTATTACTTGGTATCACCTTGCCTTCCTCTCCATTAGAAGGTTCTATACCTACACCGTTTGTTCCCTCTTTTATTGTTCTGATGCTGTTGTCAATTACAGATTAACCTCTCCGGGTCCCTGTTGTAATTCTTTTGGTTTTGGATAGTCTTTGAGAGTTCATTTCCTAGATTGGTATCTGGCTGGCACAATCCTGTGTCCTAGATTCAGCTTGTGGTCTGATGTTGTTTGTTCTCAAACCAAAGGACTCCCTTAAATAATTCTTGTAATTTTGGTTTGGTTTTTGCATAATCCCTTAATTTCTGTTTATCTGGAAATGTCCTAATTTCACCATCATTTTTGAACAAGAGTTTTGCAGGATATATTATTTTTGGTTGGCAATTTTTTTCTTCCAAGGTTTTATATATGTAATCCCATTGCCTTCTTGCCTGCATGGTTTCTGCTGAGTAATTAGAGCTTAATCTTATTGTTTCCCCTCTGTATGTGACTTTTCATTTTTCTTGAGCTGCTCTCAGGATTCTTTGTTTGTCTGAGGTTTTAGTGAGTGTGATTATAATATGCCTTGGTGATTTTCTTTTGGGGTCTATCCTATATGGGGTTCGTTGAGCTTTATGGATGGTCAGCTTTTCATCTTTCATGATATTAGGGACGTTTTTGGTCAGCAATTCTTTAATGATCCTCTCTGTGTTTTCTGTTTTCTCCCTCTGTTCTGGAACTCTGATCACTTGCAAATTTTTGCTTTTGATTTTATCCCACATCATTCTCAGGGTTTCTTCATTTTTCTTCATTCTTTTTTCTGATTTTTTCCTCAAAGTGGTATCCATGTATTTGTCTTCAATTTCACTGATCCTCTGTTCCATTGTTTCAAACCTACTTCTCACTGTCCATTTCTGAAATCTTGTGGTTTGTCTTTTGGATTTCTAATTGCTGTTTTTGTATGATTTTTAGTTTTGAATTTATTTTGACATTTTGTTCCTGTATTATTTTCCTAAATTCTGCCATTGTTTTGTCTGTTTTTTCCATGACTTTGTCTATTTTTTCCTCATTTTTGTCTGCTTTTCCTTCAACTCTTGGAGAGCTCTGAATATTAGAGATTTGAATTCCCTATCAGGTAGTTCCAGTGCCTTTTCTTCTATTGGAAAGTTATCTGGTGTTTTATTTTGGATGCCTACATGAACCATCGTGTCCTGTTTTTTTTAATATGTTTCGATATTGAATGCTGTCTTCGGGACATTCAGTAGTTATTTTCTTCATTTATTGATTGTAGATTTGTTTGTTTTGTCCTGCGTTTTTGTTTTATTTGGTTATGTCTGAGCAGGCGGGCTGTGCATTGTTTGTTGTTTGCTCGTCTGTGGGCACAATACTTCTTACCTCCTTGTCCAACGGGCAGGCCAGTCGTTCAGCTATAGTGCAGCAGAGCAGGTCCAGGTGAAAGAGAGGGGCTGGGATGGGTTTTGGTAGCATGTACTGGGGCCAACGTGGTGGGGCTGGGGTCAGTGCAGGGCAAGTTCTAGTAGACTGTGTCTGTGCTGCTCAGGGGTGCAATGTTCAGCGCACAGTGCAGATAGGCAGAAGGGAGGGGGGAGGTTGTGATGTGTGGAGCTAAGTGGATGTGGGAAAGAAGAGAAAGAGGAGAGAGAAACAGGAGCCAAAAACAAAAGATGATGAGCGAGCCTGCTGTTGGCATGACACAGACCTGGGAAGCCATGTGCCAGTGGCTTCTAGCCAGGCTCACAACCTGTCAAGAAGGGACAGAGACGGCACACGTAGCTAAATGGATGGGAGAAAGGAAAGGAAAGAAGGGAGAGAGAGCTAAGGAACTAGATTAAAAAGGGAGAGAGAGAGGAAGGCACACATGGATAGGTGGTTGGGGGAAAGGAATGGAAGGAATGTAAAGAGAGACAAGAAACCAAGAAGGAAAAAAAAGATGCCAAGCGGTTGGAGGAAAGGAAGTAAGGGAGGTAGAAAGAGACAAGAAACTGAGAAAAAAGAAGAAAAAGGAATGAAAAAGAAAAAGTCCCAAGGGAGCCCAATGGAAGCAGGTCCCCAGCCAAGTGGCACTGTACAGCCCACCAAGAAGGAGTCGAGATGGCACACAGCATCAGGTATTCAGGAGAAGGGTAAGGAAGGAAGATAGAGGGAGACAAGAAATCAAGACAAGAAAGGGAGAAAGGAAAAGAAAAAAATGCCCCGAGGGTGCCCACTGGTGTGGTAGCATGAACAGTGGAAGTGGCTCCCCAGCTGAGTGGCACTGCACAGCCCATCTAGAAGGAGCATAGATGGCACGCATTGCCAGGTATTCAGGAGAAAAGAAGGGAAGGATTGTAGAAAGAGACAAGAAACCGAGCAAAGAAAAAAAATCCCAAGGGACCCCACTGGTGTGGTGGCACAGACCAGTGAACTAGCTCCCTTACAGCGTGGCACTGCACAGCCCATCTAAAAGGAGCAGAGATGGCACTTGGCACCAGATGTTCAGGAGAAAAGAAGGTAACGATGGTAGAGAGAGACAGGAAATTGAGAAAAGAAAAAAAAATCCCCAAGAGAGCCCACTGGCTTGGCGGCGCAGACCTGGGAAGTGACTCCTAAGCTGCTAGACACTGCACAGCCTGTCTAGAGGGGCAGAGATGGCACACAGTGCCAGGTATTCAGGAGACAAGAAAAGAAGGAAAGTAGAGAGAGACGAAAAACAAAGAAATGAAGGAAAACAAAAAGGAAAAAAGAAAAAAATAATAAAAATTAAAAAAAAGAAATGCTCCCAGGGATCCCACCAGTAAGTGGAGAAGTGGCTCACAGTCCTCAGGGCACAGCTCATCTAGAAGGGGTGGAGATGGCACATAGTGCTAGGTATTCAGTAGACAGCAAAAGAAGGAAATTAGAGACAGATGAGAAACTGAGAAATGAAGAAAAACAAAAAGGAAAAAATAATAAAAAATAAAAATTAAAGAAATATCCCCAAGGATCCCACCAGTGCAGTGGCGCAGACCAGGGAACTGGCTCCCAAGCCTCGAGGTGCAGCCCGTCTAGAAGGGGTGGAGATGGCACACAGTGCCAGGCATTCAGGAGGCAGGAAAAGAAGGTAAGCAGAGAGAGACAAGAAACCAAGAAATGAAGAAAACCAAAAAGGAGAAAAGAAAATGAAAAGAAAAATGACCCCAGGGATCCCACCAACCTGGCAGCGTGGACCAGGGAAGCAGTTCCCCAGCTGAGCAGTGCTTCACAGTCTGTCAGGAAGAAGCGGAGATGGCACATGGAGCCAGGTGTTTGAAAGAAAAGAAGGGAAGCAGGTGAGAGAGAGGGAAGAAACCAAAAGAAGCTGAAAAAAATTAACAACAGCAACAAAGAAATGGCACTGAAGGAGTTGGCCCTTGTGGGCTTGGCAAATCCAAGTGGCATGGAGCTGGCGCCTGCCCAGCAAGCGACCTCGGCCTGCCAGGAAGCAGTGGAGGCCAAGCAGGGGGAAAAAGGGTGGGGGTGGGAAAGCATGTATCCATGGTTACCAGGTGCTCTGTCTCCTGCTGGGAGCTCTGTGAAGCTGCTTTCCCATAGTCCCTGTCCACTGATCTTTGACAGGAGTCCAAAATGACAAATCCATGCTTCATTAGCTGATAGGGGACCTCCACACAGTATCTCTCCTTGCTCTCTGTTCTCTGTCAGTTTCTTATTCCATTCGGTGCTTGGTTGAGTTCTTTATCTCTTCATTTGACACTTAGGGTTCCAGGATTGACGTTTGTCTGTGTTTTACTTAGTTTTTCGGGTCTTTGCCGTGGAGGGATGGCGTGGTGCTTCTGTCTATTGCACAGTGTTGGCTCCGCCTCCTCAAGCCTAATCTCAAAATGCTTTTTTTGACGATGAACACAATGCCATTCCTCTTCAGTGTGTGATCCTGGAATAGTAGAGCATATGATTGTCCAATTCAAAATGGCCAATACCAGCATCAAATAGAGAATGTCAATAAAGAAATACAAATCATAAAAAAGAACTAAATGGAAATTCTGGAGATGAAAAGTACAATTCCTGAAATTTGAATAATAAATAGAGGAGATCAACAGTAGATTTGAACTGGCAGAAGAATTAGTTAACTTGAAGGTAGATCAATAGAGATTATGCAATCTGAGGAAGAGAGGAAAAAAAAGATGAAGAAAAATGAAGATATCCACAGAGAAATGTGAGACATCATTAATCACAGCAACTTACATTTAATAGGAGTGCTAGAAAGAGAGACTAGAGAAAGAAAGGAGTTGAAAAAATATTTGAAGAAATATTGTATGAAAATTTAATGAATTCAAAGAAAAACCTTAGTCTATACATTTAAACAGTGCAACAAAGCCCAAGTAAGATAAACACAAAAAGATCAGCAAACACAAAGATCCTAGTAACAGTGCTGACAGTCAAAGACAAGGAGAAAATCTTAGAAGCAGCAAGAGAAAAATGACTCATCACTTATTAAAAAAACAAAAAAAGAAAAACCAAACCCATTGCTGTCAAGTCAATTCTGACTCAGAGCGACCCTGTAAGACAGAGTAAAACTGCTCCATGGGGTTTCCAAGGTTGTAATCTTTATGGAAGCAGACTGCCTCATCTTTCCCCCATGGAGTGGCTGGTGGGTTCAAACTGCCAACCTTTCGGTTAGCAGCTGAGGGCTTAACCACTGCACCACCAGGATTCGTCATCACTTATAAAGGAACCCTAATAAGATTAACAGCTGATTTCTCATCAGAAACAACGGAGACCAAAAGACAGTTTGGTAACATAGTCAAGATACTGAAAGAAAAAAAAACTGTCAGCCAAGAATCCTATATCCAGGAAAGGTATCTTTCAAAAATTAAGGAGGAAAAAAAGACATTCCCTAATACACAAACACAGAGAATTACTAGCAGACCCACCTTACAGGAAATACTAAAGGAAATTCTTCAGGCTGAAACTAAGTGACCTCAGACAGTAATTCAAATCCAAACAAAGAAACAAAAAGCACCAGTAAAGTTAATTATGTGATCATAAAACACAGTATAAATGCATATTTTTTGTCTCAACTGATTTTAAAATCAACTGTGTAAAACACTATATATTGCTGGGTCTATAACATATAGAAATGTAACATATCTGCCAATAACAGTACAAAGAAGCTGGATAAGAGAAAAGCTGTATTGGGCTAAGGAAATGACTTCAGATAGCAACAAATCCACAGAAACAAATGAAGAGATCAAGAAATGATAAATAATAAGGCTAATATAACAAGTGATATAAATATATACTTGCTCTCCTTCTTTCAGCTTCTTTAATAGGCATACAATTATCTAAAGTAATAATTATAGCAATGTAATGTTGGATTTGTAGCATTTATGCAAATCTGAAAAGGCATCCCTATCTCTTCCTCAAGACAGTTTACACCACCTGCTGGGAATTTTTCATATTAAAAAATACAATAACAATAATATCACAAAAAGGGAGAAAAGGAAATACAGCTATATGGGAATAACATCTCACCGAAAATAAGTTAGTATAAATCTGAAGCTGATTTTGATAAGATATGTATGGTAAGCCATAGAGCAATCACTAAGGAAATAACTCCAAAAATAAAGTGAAAAAAATCATTAAAAAATTAAAATACCACATTAGAAATTATTCACGAAAAGCCTTGAGAGATATAAAAAACAAAAAGTAAAATGGCAGACGTAATTACAACTATATTAATGTTGTGGTTAGGGGCCGTCAAGTTGGTTCTGACTCATAGCAACCCTGCACCATCCTCACAGTTGTTATGTTTGAGCCCATTGTTGCAGCCACTGTGTCAAACCATCTCACTGAGGGTCTTCCTCTTTTTCCCTGACCCTCTACTTTACCAAGCATGATGTCCTTCTCCAGGAACTGGTCCCTCCTGATACGTGAGTATGTGAGACGAAGTCTCACTATCCTCGCTTTCAAGGAGCATTCTGCCTGTACTTCTTCCAAGACAGACTTGTTCGTTCTTCTGGCGGTCCATGGTATATTCAATATTCTTCACCAACACCATAATTCAAAGGCATCAATTCTTCTTCAGCCTTCCTTATTCATTGTCCAGCTTTCGCACGCATATGAGGCCATTGAAAATACCATGTCTTGGGTCAGGTGCACCTTAGTCCTCAAAGTGACATCTTTGCTTTTTAACATGTTAAAGAGGTCTTTTGCAGCAGATTTGCCCAATGCAATACATCGTTTGATTTCCTGACTGATGCTTTTTTCACTGGTCAATTTCTTCCAAAGTAGACTGCCAGGTCCTTCTTCCTAGTCTGTCTTAGTTTGGAAGCTCTGCTAAAACCTGTCCACCAAGGGTGACCCTGCTGGTATTTGAAATACTGGCAGCAAAGCTTCCAGTATCACAGCAACACTCAAGGCACCACAGAACAACAAACTGACAGATGCATGGTGGAACTATATTAATAATGACATTACATCTGAATGGATTAAATAATTCAATCAAAAGGCAGAGATTGTCAGACTGGGGAAAAAGTTACAAGATCCAATATATGCTGTCTAAGGACTGTACTAGTTTTCTAGCCTGCCATAACAAATTACTACAAACTGGTTCAGGAGGCCAGAAGTTGAAAATCAAGGTGTCAGAAGGGCCATTCTCTTACTGAAGGCTCTTCAGGTGGATCCTTCCTTGCCTCTTTCCTAGCTTCTGGTGGTTGCCAGCAATCCATGGCAATCCTGGGCTTGTATCAATCCAATTTCCACCTCCATCTCCATATACCCTTCTCCCTTGTATGTCTGTGTCTTCACATCTCTCCCCTCTGTGCATTTCTCTGTGTCGAAATTTCCTTCTTAAAAAGACACCGGTCATATTGAATCTGGGGCCTTATTTTAAAAGAGTCTTTGTCTGCACCTTGAGTTTTTTAGTGAGTATAGGCCAGTTATTTTGTATAATGTCCCTCTATTTTTTTTTTTATGTCTTCTCACTATTAACTTTAAGTTATGCATTTTTGTCAGGAGTACCACAGAAGTGATGTTATGTTCTCAGTGCATCATATCAGAGGCACCTGCTGCTGCTTTGTTCTATTGCTCGTAATGTTAACTTAAATCCCTTGGTTAAGGTGGTCTCTGCCAGGTTTCTCTGCTGTAAAGTTACCCTTTTACCCATTGTAATTGATGCATATCTTTTGGAGAGATACTTTGAGATTATGGCGATGATCTTTTTTTTAAATTATACTTTCACCCATTGGTTTTAGCATCCATTAATGACTCTTGCCTGAAACAAATACTATGGTGGCCGCCAAATGGTGATTTTCTAATTCCATCATGCTTCCTACACTTACTAATTGGAATTCTACTGTAAGCAAGTGCTTTTATTTATTTATACTTATTTATTTATGGATGCGGGAATATTTGTTTTATTCTATGGGTTATAATCCATTACTGTCATTATTTATTTTCTTGATCAAATTGTCCCATATTTGGTCCATGGGAGTATTTTCAAGCTGGCTCCTGTGTTCTTTTGACACGTACCCAGCATTCTTTGAGCACTTCCTTTCTTTCTCACATCACAAGATATTTTCCTTGCCCCAACCCTGAATCAAGCATTTCTCCAAATGGCCCTGGTTCCTTTTATTTAGATACCAAGATCAGGGCATTAGGTTGCTCATTGTTATTAGGGAATTATTGCTACTCGGCGTCATCAATGGACAGAGCAAGAGCATATGCAAGTAATATATATTAAGAACCATGAGTTCATACTGACAACTCCAATTCCAATCCAACCCCACAGAGTTTATTCTAGCCTGTCCCTTTCCATTTTATAATTCCCTTCTCTGACACCAAGAAACCAGGATTTTATTATCTACACTATATTTACTTATTCACTCAATTTTAGAATATACATAAAGTAGCTTCAGAACTGTTAACTCATATACCGCAAAAACAAACTACTAACTAGTATACACTATGTGTTTATAGTTCTTTTTGTATTTAACCTGACATTACATAGTCAAAATATTCTGTTCAAAAGTTTCTTGAGTTAGTTCTACCCCCACCTTGGAAAACTCTTAGGTTCATTTATTTCTGTTCGTATTCCATTTTGGGCTTTTGTCCCACACCTGCCCTTGTGGATTTTATTTATTTACTGAATTAGTTAGTTAGTGAAAATAGAGTAAAGCAAATGGTTTTTGTATATTGATTTTGTATCCAACAACCTTGCTAAACTTCTCCTAATTTTCATGCAGTTATTGCCCAGTATTTTCATTGTATTCTTTTTTTTTCACACCACTAATTATACACTTGCTGATGTCACATGGATCCTGGCTGAAAGCAGAGAATACCAGAAAGATGTTTACCTGTGTTTTATTCACTATACAAAGACATTCGACTGTGTGGATCATGACAAATTATGGATAACATTGCGAAGAATGGGAATTTCAGAACACTTAATTGTGCTCATGTGGAACCTGTACATAGACCAAGCGGCAGTCTTTGAACAGAACAAGGGAATACTTAGTGGTTTAAAATCAGAAAAACTGTGCATAAGGGTTGTAGCCTTTCACCATACTTATTCAATCTGTATGCTCAGCAAATAATCTGAGAAGCTGGACTATATGAAGATGAATGTGGCATCAGGATTGGAGAAAGACTCATTAACAACCTGTGTTATGCAGATGACACAAACTTGCTTGCTGAAAGCGAAGAGGACTTGAAGCACTTACTGATGAAGATCAAAACCACAGCCTTCAGTATGGATTACACTTCAACATAAAGAAAACAAAAATCCTCACAACTGGGCCAGTAAGCAACATCATAATAAATGGAGAAAATATTGAAGTTGTCAAGAATTTCATTTTACTTGGATCCATAATCAACACCCATGGAAGTAGTAATCAAATGACATAATGCATTGGGTGAATCTTCTGTAAAAGACCTCTTTAAAATGTTAAAAAATAAAGATGTCACTTTGAGGACTAAGGTGTGCCTGACCCAAGCCATGGTATTTTCAATTCCCACATGCATGTGAAAGCTGGACAATGAATAAAGAAGATTGAAGAAGAATTGATGCCTTTGAATTATAATTATGGTGTTGGTGAAGAATATTGAATATACCATGGACTGCCAGAACAATGAAGAAACCTGTCCTGGAAGAAATACTGCCAGAATGCTCCTTAGAAGCGAGGATGGCGAGACTTCATCTCATGTGCGTTGGTCATGTTATCAGGAGGGACCAGTCCCTGGAGAAGGACATCATGCTTGGTAAAGTAGAGGATCAGCAAAAGTGAGGAAGACCCTCAATGAAATAGATGGACACTGTGGTTGCAAAGATGGGCTCAAACATAGCAACGATTGTGAGGAACGCACAAGACCAGGCAATGTTTTGTTCTTTTGTATATAGGGTTGCTATGAGTCAGAACCAACTTGACAGCTCCTAACAACAGGCAGAAGAAAGAAAATGATAAAGATAAGAAAAAAAATTCAAGAAAAAGAAGAAAAGAGAAAATGAATGAAACCAAGAGCAATAAAATTGGTACACCTCTAGCCAGACTAATAAGAAAAAAGGAGAGAAAACACAAAACATCAATAACAGGAGTGAAGTGGGTGACATATTTACAGATCCATACGAACATTAAAAGGATGATAGGAATATTGTCAACAAGTTTATGTCAGTAAGTCAATGATTTAGATGAAATGGAAAAATCCATTAAAAGACACAAATTATCAAAGAAGAAACAGATAATCTGAATAAGTCTATATCTATTAAAGAAATTAAATATGTAGTTAAAAACCCTATGACAAAGATAATTCCAGGTACAGATGGTTTCACAAACAAATTCTGCCAAACCTTTAAGGAATAACAGTTCTACACAAACTCTTCCAGAAGAATGAAGAAGAGGTAGTGCTTCTCAACTCATTTTATGAGACCAGCATTACTCTGATACTATAACCATACAAATACATCACAAGAAAAGTACAGGTGAATACTCCTCAGCAGCATAGACACACAAAAAATTTAGCAAAATTCTAGCAAATAGAATCTAACAATAACTCAAAAGGATAATGCATCAAAACAAAGTAATATTCACCCCAGGAATCCAAAATTGCTTTAACATATGAAAATCAATCACTGTAATTCACCATACTAACAAACTAAGAGCAGAAAAATATTTGACAAAAGGCATCATCCACTCCTAATAAAAGTTCTCAGAAAACTTACAAGAGAGCTTCCTCAACCAAATGAAGGCAACTGCAAAGAACCTAGAGATAACATCACAATTAATGGTGAAGGAGTAAATACTCTCCTCCTAAGATAGTAACAGAGCAAGTATGCCTGTGCTTACCATTTCTATTCAGTATTTGCTTGGAGATTCTAGGCAGTGCAATCAGGCAAGAAAAAGGAGGGGAAAAAAAGATATACAGATTAGAAAGGAAAAGGTAAAACTCTTTATTCACAGGCAACATGATGGTCTGTGTAGAAAATCCTAAGGAATATATAAAAAAAGTTATTAGAACTAATAGCTAAATCCACCAAAGTTGCAGATCACAAGGTCAATATACAAATATCAATGGTATTTCTGTGTAATAGTAATAAAGAATTGAAAATTGAAATTTAAAAGCAATACCATTTATAGTAACATCAAGCATAGATTTGACAGAAGATGTGGAAGACATTGACAGTAAAATTATAAAACATTGCCAAGAGAAATTAAAGAAGACTTAAATAAATGGAGCGATATACAGTGTTACTGGATCAGAAGACTCAGTGTTGTTATTTCTCTCCAAGGTGATCTGTAGATTCAGAGCAATTCCTATCAAAATCACAACAGTCTTTTTTTTTTTTTTTTTGCGGAAAATGACAAGCTGATTCTAAAATTAATTCAAAAATTTAAAGGAGGTCTAGGATGTCCCAAACAATTTTGAAAAAGAACAAAATTTGAGGATTTACAACTACCGGATTTCAAGACTAATTATAAAGTTACAATAATCAAGACAATGTGTAACTGGTGTTAATATAGACATAGAGATCAATAGAGCAGAATAGAGAGTCCATAAATAGACCCATATATATATGGTCAATGGATTTTCAACAAAGGTGTCAAAGCAAGTCAGTGATAAAAAGGATAATCTTTTCAACAAATGGTTCTGGGGCGACTGAATAGCCATATGATTCGAAATAAATCATAAATCTAAACGTAATAATTAAAATTATAAAACTTCTAGAAGAATACATGAGAGAAAAATCTTAGTCTCCTTGGATTTGGCAAAGATTTCTTAAATATGACACAAAAAGCACAAATGCTATAAGAAAACTCTAAAAGAAAAAAAACAATAAACTGGCACTTTTATTAAAATTTAAAAAATGGCTATTTAAAAGCTGTTATGAAAATAAAAAGGCAAGCGACAGACCACGAGAAGATATTTGCTAAACATACATCTGACGAGGAAATCATAACTGGAATTTGTAAAGAACTCTTCCAACTTAATAAGAAGACAAATCACTCAATAAAAAAATGGGCAAATGATTTGAACAGACACTTTACCAAAGAAGATATATGAATAGCTGGTAAGCACATGAAGATATGCTCAACATCATTAGTTATCAAGGACTTGCCAATTAAAACCTCAATGAAAAACCACTGTATACTCACTGTTGCTAGTTGCCATCTAGTGGATTCTGACTCCGTAGGGCATTCAAGGCTGTAACCTTTCAGAAGCAGATCTCCAGGCCTTACTTCTGGAGGTGCCTCTGGGTGGCTTTGAATCACCAACCTTTCAGCTACTAGTTGAGCACTTAATTGTTTAAGCCACCCAGGGACTCCTACGTACCCACTTGGTTGTTGTTAGGTGCCATCGAGTTGGTTCCGACTCATAGTGACCCTCACACACTGCTGGGGCGGAGGGACTGTAAAATTTTACCACCTTTTTGAAAACAATTTGGCAGTTTCTTTTTTAAAAAATTACTATACGCCTCCGATTCAACACAGCCATTCCAATCCTACATATTTAACCAAGAGAAGTAAAAGCATACGTCCACACAAAGACTGGTACACAAATGTTTAAAGGAGCTTTATTTGTAATATCCCCAAACTAGAAACAACCAAAATGTCCATCAATAGGCAAATAGATAAACAAATTGTTGCATATCCATACAGTGAAATACTATTTAGCAATAAAAAGAAACCATTTGCTAATATATGTAAAAATATGAATGACTCTCAAAATAATTTTGCCAAGAGAAGCCTGACTGAAAAAGAGTTGATATGGTATTATTCCATTTATATAAAATTCTAGAAAGTGAAAACTAGTTTATAATGACAGAAAACAGATCAATGGTTGTCTGGGGATGAGGGAGAAAGTGTATATTGAAAAGGTGCATAAGGAAACTTTGGTGGGTAATAGATATTATCTTGATTATGGTGATGAGTTCACAGGTGTATACATATGTCAACACTCATCAAGTTGTATGCTTTAAATATGTGCAGTTTTTTGTACGTCGATTTTATCCCAATAAGGTGATTGATCGATGTAGATATTGTTGTTGTGTGCCATGGAGTCGATTTCCGACTCGTAGCGACCCCATGTAACAGAGTAGAACTGCCCCATAGGGTTTTCTTGGCTATAATCTTTACTAGAGCAGATCACCTGGTCTTTCTCCCACGGAGCTGCTGGATGGATTTGGACCACCATCCTTTCAGTTAGCAGCCTAGCGCTTAACCATTGCACAATCAGGGCTCCTCAATGTAGATATAAATATATAGATAGTGCTTTAAAAATTAAAAAGAGCTTTAGGGAGCCAGCATCAAGGATAACCATTGCTTCTTCTTTAATTCATTTCAGAAGGCTTATAGAGGAGCCAGGATTTGACTGGCAGTTGAAAAGATCAGTAAGAGAAACAAACTGAAGCCTGGTAAACCTGATGAATGACCTGAGGTCTCTGTCCTGCAGTGAAGAATAGAGAAGTTCTAAGGCATCCTGCTGCTCCCAGGCTAGGTGAAAATACTAGGTATTCTATGTGGGCAAGAAACAAGAAGGGAAAAAGACTGGATTTTAAATCATGGAGATTTTAAAAGTGTCCTTTAAAATAGAGAATAGAAAAACAATAGATAAAATCAATGAAACTGAAGTTGGATCTTTGAAAAGACCAGCAAAATTGATAAACTTTCAGCTAGACTGATCAAGAAACAAAGAGGAGAGAAAACTCAAATTACTAAAATCAGAGATAAAAGATGGGACATTACTAATGACATAGAAATAAGAAGGATTATAAAGGAATAATATGAAAATTTTTATGCAACTTTAATCTATCTCAACAAATTTGGTGTTGTTGTTAGGTTATGGTTTATTTCTCTGCAGAGCAGACTTAGAGGAGTTGTTAGGTGCCATAGAGTTGGTTCCCAGTCATAGTGACTCTACGTACAACAGAATGAAACACTGCCCGGTCCTGCGCCATCCTCACAATCATTGCTGTGTTTGAGCCCATCTTTGCAGTCACTGTGTCAATCCATCTAGTTGAGGTTCTTCCTCTTTTTCCCTGACCCTCTACTTTACCAAGCATGGTGTCCTTCTCCAGGGACTGGTCCCTCCTAATAACATGTCCAAAGTACGTGAGATGAAGTCTCACCATCCTTGCTTTTAAGGAACTTTCTAGCTGTACTTCTTCCAAGACAGATTTGTTTGTTCTTCTGGCAGTCCATGATATATTCAATATTCTTCACCAACACCATAATACAAAGGCATCAATTCTTCTTGGGTCTTCCTGATTCATACTCCAGCTTTCGCATGCATATGAAGTGATCAAAAATACCATGGCTTGGGTCAGGCGCACCACAGTCCTCAAAGTGACATTTTTGCTTTTTAACACTTTAAAGAGGTCCTTTGCAGCAGATTTTCCAAGTACAATACGCCTTTGATTTCTCGATTGCTGCTTCCATGGATGTTGATTGTGGATCTTACTAACATGAAATCCTTGACAACTTCAATATTTTCTCCATTTATATGATGTTGCTTATTGGTCCAGTTGTGAGAATTTTTATTGTCTTTATGTTGAGGTGTAATCCATACTGAAGGCTGTAGTCCTTGATCTTCATCAGTAAGTCTTCTTCGATTTCAGCAAGCAAGGTTGTGTCATCTGCATAACGCAGGTTGTTAATGAGTCTTCCTCCAATCCTGATGCCCCGTTCTTCTTCATATAGTCCAGCTTCTGGAGTTATTTGCTCAGCATACAGACTGAGTAAGTATGGTGAAAGAATACAACCCTGACACACACCTTTTCTGATTTTAAACTATGCAGTATCCCCTTGTTCTGTTTGAACGACTGCCTCTTGGTCTATGTACAGGTTCCTCATGACCACAATTAAGTGTTCTGAATTCCCATTCTTCGCAGCGTTATCCACAATTTGTTATGATCCACACAGTCGAATGCCTTTGCATAGTCAATGAAACACAGGTAAACATCTTTCTGATAGTCTCTGCTTTCAGCCAGGATCCATCGTACATCAGAAATGATATCCCTGGTTCCACATCCTCTTCTGAATCCAGCTTGAATTTCTGGCCGTTTCCTGTAGATGTTCTGCTGCAACCATTTTTTAATTATCTTCAGCAAAATTTTGCTTGTGTGTGATATTAATGATATTGTTTGATAATTGCCACATTCTGTTGGCTCACCTTTCTTTGGAACGGGCACAAATATGGATCTTGTCCAGTTGGTTGGCCAGGTAGCTGTCTTCCAAATTTCTTGGCATAGACGAGTGAGGGCTTCCAGCGTTACACTCGTTTGTTGAAACGTCTTAATTGGTATTCCGTCAATTCCTGGAGCCTTGTTTTATCCAATGCCTTCAGTGCAGCTTGGATTTCTTCCTTCAGTACCGTCGGTATTTGATCATATACTACCTCCGGAAATGGTTGACTCTCAACCAATTCTTTTTGGTACAGTGACTCTGTGTATTCCTTCAATCTTCTTTTGATGCTTCCTGCATCACTCAATTTTTTCCCTATAGAATCCTTCAATATTGCAGCTCGAGTTCTGAAATTTTTCTTCAGTTTTTTAAAAAGGGAGAGAAATGCCAAGCATGTTCTTCCCTTTTTGTTTGCTAAATCCAAGTCTTTGCACATTTCATTATAATCTTTGTCTTCTTGAGCCACCCTTTGAAACTTTTTGTTGAGCTCTTTTCATCATTTCTTTCATTTGCTTTACCTACTCTACATACAAGGGATCTCTTTAAACGGTTAAAAAGCAAAATAATAATAATAAAATAAAGTGTTAAAAAGCAAAGATGTCACTTTGAGAGCTAACATGCACCTGATCCAAGCCATGGTGTTTTCAATCTCCTCATATCCATGCAAAAGCTGGACAATTAATAAGGAAGATGGAAGAAGGATTGATGCCTTTGAATTATGGTGTTGGCAAATAATATTGAATATACCATGGACTGCCAGAAGAATGAACAAGTCTGTCTTGGAAGAAGTACAGACAAAATGCTCCTTAGAAGCAAGGATGGTGAGACTTCGACTCACGTAATTTGGACATGTTTTCAGGAGGGACTAGTCCCTGGAGAAGGACATCATGCTTGGTAAAGTTGAGGGTCAGAGAAAAAGGGGAAGACCCTCAACAAGATGGATTGACACAGTGGATGCAGCAATGGGCTCAAACATAGCAATGATTGTGAGGATGGTGCAAGACCAGGCAGTGTTTTGTTTTCCAGGGTGGCTACGAGTCAGAACTGACTCAGTGGCACCTAACGACAACAACATAGACACAGAAAAGCATTTCACAAAAATCCAACATCCTATTATGATAAAATCACTCAACAAACTAGGAATAGAAAGGATTTTCCTCATCCTGATAAAAGGCGTCTACAAAAAGCCCACAGCTAACATAATACTTAATAGTGAAAGACTGAAATATTTTCCGCTAATATCTGGTACAAGACAAGGATTCCCGTTCTCACCACTTCTGTTCAGCGTTGTACTGGAGGTTCTACCCAGGGCATTTAGCCAAGAAAAAGTAATAAAAGTTTCCCAGATTGGAAAGGATGAAATAAAATTATCTGTATTTTAAGAAAGTATGATCTTGTAAATAGACAATCCTAAAGAATTCACAAAAAAATTGCTAGATATAATAAACAAGTTCAGAGGGTCCCAGGACACAGGATGAAAACACAAAAATAAACTGTATTCCTATACACTTGCAATGAACCATCAAAAAATAAAGCTAGGAAAACAACTAAATTTATAATAGCCTCAAAAAGAATAAAATAGTTAGGAGTAAATTTAACAAAAGAAGGGCAAGACTTGTCCACTGAGGACTACAAAACACCAGTGAAAGAAATTAAAGATCTAAAGAAATGGAAAGACATCTATTTTCATGTACTGAAAGAGTTAATATTGTTAGGATGGCAATACTCTCCAAATTGATCTAAAGATTCAATGCAATCCCTATCAAAATCTCAAATGATTTTTTTTTTTTTGCAGAAATTGACATGCTGATCCTAAAATTTCTATGGAAATGCAGGGGACCCAGGACAGCCAAAACAATCTTGATAAAGAACAAAGAGGACTCACACTTACCAATTTCAGAACTTACTACAAAGCAACAGTAGTCAAGACTGTATGGTACTGGCATAAACATAGTCATACAGCTCAGTGAAATAGAATTGAGAGTCCAGATATAAAACTCAATTTTCGGTCTATTGATTTTCAGCAGGGTGCTAGGACAGTTCAATGGGTAAAGAATAGTCTTTTCAACAAACAGTGCTGAAACAAGTGGATATCCACAACAAAAGTATTAAGTTGTGACCTCTACCTCACAACATATACAAAAAATAACTCGAAATAGATCAAAGATCTAAATGTAAGATCTAAAACTTTAAAACTCTTAGAAGAAAACATAGGAGTAAATATTCATGACCTTTGATTAGGCAATGGTTTCTTAGATATAACACCAAAACCACAAGCGACAGAAGAACAAAAATAAATATATTGGACTTCATCAAAATAAAAAACTTTCATGCTTCAAAGGACACTATCAAGAAATTGAAAATGACAACCCACAGAGGGGGAGACAATGTTTGCAAATCATCTATGATAAGTGATTTATGTCTAGAATACATAAAGAACTATGAGACCTCAATAACAAAAAGACGCATAACTCAATTTGAAAGTGGGCAAATTCATTTCCTTGTCTGAGAAAAAGAAAATATTCAGAACTCTGCCTTCATTACAAAGGGAAATGTTAGCTTCTGCTTTTAATTAAACATTTTATACTGATTTCCTTCTTTGGCCATAAAAGATACCCAACTGCATATTTTCTAAATGATCCGTGCAAATCTAATAAACAATGTTTTTCCAGTTAAAAAAAATAATAAGCGAAGGATCTTAATAGACAGTTCTCCAGAGAAGATATACATATGGCCAATAAGCACATGAAGAGATGTTCAACGACATTAGCCATCAAGGAAATACAAATCAAAACCATAACAAGATACCACCCCGCACCCACTAAAACAAAAACAAAAACAAAACAAAAAAAACCCGTTGCCGTCCAATCGATTCCAACTCACAGCAACTCTGTAGGACAAAGTAGAACTGCCCCATAGGGTTTCCAAGGCTGTGACTCTTTACCGAAGCAGACTTCTCCCTGGGAGTAGCTGGTGGGTTCCAATTGCTGACCTTCAGGTTAGCGGCCGAGCACTTAACCACTGCACCACCAAGACTCCTTCATACCCACTAAGATGGCTATTACCAGAAAAACAAAATATAACAAGAGTTGGCAAGGATGTGGAGAAATTAGAATCCTCATATATTGCTGGTGGAAATATAAAATAGTATAGCCACTTTGGAAAACAGTTTGGCAGTTCCTCAGACTGCTAAATATGGAGTTACTGTTGTTGTTACTGTGTGCCATTCATTCAATTCTGACTCATAGCAACCCTACAGGACAGAGTAGAACTGCTCCCATAGGGTTTCCTAGGCTGTAATCTTACGGGAGCAGATAGCCAGGTCTTTTCTGTTGTGGAGTGGCTGGTGGATTCTAACTGCCGACCTTTCGGTTAGCTGCCAAGGGCTTAACCATTGCACCACCAGGGCTCTGGAGTTACTTTAAAAAAAAAACAAAAACAAAAAACCATTGCTGTCGAGTCTATTCTGACTCATAGCAACCCTACAGGACAGAGTAGAACTGCCCCATAGGGATTACAAGGAGTGGCTGGTGGATTCGAACTGCCAACCTTTTGGTTAGCAGCCAACCTCTTAACCCATTGTGCCACCAGAGGAAGGGGTAGAGGGGAGGTTCGAGCTAGGTAGGAGGGAGAAAGAAAGGAAGAAAGCGGCAAAAAAGAAAAAACAAAAGAAGTGGTGTGGCGGATCCAGCGTGTAGGGGCGGGTAGGACCTGGGCTGGCAGTGGCCACTGTTACTCTAGCCAAGGAGGCACGGCGTGCCCCGGTGGGAAGGGGTAGAGGTGCGGTACTGACATATGTTTTCAAATTTCTTGGGTATATGCCTAAGAGTGGAATAGCTGGGTCATACAGTAGTATAACGAGAGTTACTGTATGACAGCCGGGTCCTCCTCGCTCCCACCTGCTGACTTCTACCACATCACTTTTTTAGTTATTATTTTATTTTTTCCCTTTCCTCCTTTTTTTCTCCCTCCCACCTAGCCAGTACCTCACCTCTACCCCTGCCTGCTGGGGCATGCAGCACCACTTTGGCTAGAGAGACACCAGCCCACCACCAGCCCAGGTCCGGCCCACCCCCACCCGCTAGCTCTTGCCACGCCATCTTTTTCCCTTTTCTTTCTCTCTCCCACCTAGCTCCGTACATCAGCTCTACCCCCTCCCACACTGGCAGGTAGAGAGCTACTAGCCCACCACCATCCTGGGTCCTGCCTGCCTCCACCCATCAGCTCCCACCATGCCATTTTTGTTTTGTCCTTCTCCTCCTTTTCTTTCTCCCTCCCACCTATTCCCATACCCTACCTCTAACCCTTTCTACCGGGAAACACTGCATTGCTGCAGCAATACTAATCTCAGACAAGATAGACTTTAAGGCAAAATCAACCATAAAAGACAAGGAAAGACATTATATAATAATTAAAGGGACAAACCATCAAGAAGACATAACCTTAATAAATATCTATGCACCCAACAAAAGGATTCCAAAATACATAAAACAAACTCTAGCAGAACTGAAAGGAGAAATAGACAGTTCCACAATAATAGTAGGAGACTTCAACACACCACTCTTGGTAAAGGACAGAACATCTAGAAAGAAACTCAGCAAAGATACAGAAGATCTAAACGCCAAATTCAACCAACTTGACCTCATAGACATATATAGAACACTCTACCCAACACCAGCAAAGTATACATTCTTTTCCAACACACATGGAACATTCTCCAGAATAAACCACATTTTAGGCCACAAAGCAACCCTCAGTGAAATCCAAAACATTGAGATAATACAAAGAATTCTCTCTGCTCACAATGCCATAAAAGTAGAAATCAATAACAGGAAGAGCAAGGAAAAAAAAATCAAATACATGGAAACTGAATAACACCTTGCTTAAAAACAAATGGATATTAGAAGAAATCAAAGAGGGAATAAAAACATTCCTAGAGTTAAATGAGAATGAAAACACATCATACTAAACTTTTGGGACACAGTGGTCAGAGGGCAATTAATAGCAATAAATGCACACATTGAAAAAGAAGAGCGGGTCAAAATCAAAACATTAGTCCTACAACTTGAACAAATAGAAAGAGAACAGCAAAAGAAGCCCATAGCCACCAGAACAATGGAAATAACATAGAGCAGAAATAAATGAAATAGAGAACAGAAAAACAAATAGAGAGAATAAACAAGACCAAAGTTGGTACTTTGAAAACATCAACAGAATCAACAAACCCCTGGCCAAACTGACAAAAGAAAAACAGGAGAGGAAGCAAATTACCCAAATAAGAAATGAGTTGGGGGACATTACAACAGACCCAACTGAAATAAAAAAGATCATAACAGAACACTATGAAGAATTGTACTCCAACAAATTTGAGAACCTAGAGGAAATGGGCAAATTTCTAGAAACACACTACCTACCTAAACAAACACAAGATGAGATAGAAAATCTGAACAGATCCATGACAAGAGAAGATGTTGAAGAGCTAATAAAAAAAAAAAAAAAAAAAACTCCCAACCAAAAAAAAGCCCTGGCCTGGACAACTTCACTGGAGAATTTTACCAAACATTCAGAGAAGAGCTCACACCAGTACTACTCAAACTATTTCAGTGCATAAAAAAGGAAGAAATACTCTCTAATTCATTCTATGAAGCCAGTATAACCCTGATACCAAAGCCAGGCAAAGACACCACAAAAAAAGAAAATTACAGACCAGCATCGCTCATGAATATAGATGCAAAAATTCTCAGCAAAATTCTAGCCAATAGAATTCAGCATATCAAAAAAAAAAAATCACGACCAAATGGGATTCATACCAGGTATGCAACGATGGTTCAACATTAGATAATCAATCAATGTAATCCACCCACCACATAAATAGAACAAAAGAAAAGAATCACATGATCATCTCAATCGACATAGAAAAGGCATTTGGTAAAGTCCAACACCCATTCCTGATAAAAACTCTCAATAAAATAAGAATATAAGGGAAATTACTCATCATAATAAAAGACATCTATACGAAACCAATAGCCAACATCATTCTCTACAGAGAGAGGCTGAAAGCATTCCCCTTGAGAACGGGAACTAGACAAGGATGCCCTTTATCACCACTCCTATTTAACATTGTGCTGAAAGTCCTCGCTAGAGAAATAAGGCAAGAAAAAGAAAGAAAGAGCATCTATATTGGAAAGGAAGAGGTAAAACTATCCCTGTTCACAGATGATATGATCCTATACATAGAGAACCCCAAAGATTCCACGCGAAAACTACCGAAACTAATAGAAAGATTCAGCAGAGTAGCAGAATACAAGATAAACATACAAAAGCCTGTTGGATTCCTATACGCCAACAAGGAGAACTTTGAAAAGGCAATCAGGAAAACAATACCATCTATAATCGCCCCTAAAAAGATAAAATACTTAGGAATAAATCTAACCAGGGATGTAAAAGACCGATACAAAGAAAACTACAAAACACTATTGCAAGAAACCAAGAGACTTACATAAATGGAAAAACATACACACTCGTGGGTAGGAAGACTCAATATTGTGAAAATGCCAATCCTACCCAAAGAAATCTACAGATATAATGCAATCCCAATCCAAATACAAACAGCATTCTTTAATGAGATGGAAAAACTAACCACCAACTTTATACAAAAAGGAGAGAGGCCCCGGATAAGTAAAGCATTATTGAAGAAAAAGAACAAAGTAGGAGGCCTCACACTACCTGATCTCAGAACCTACTAAACAGCTACAGTAGTCAAAACAGCCTGGTACTGGTACAACGACAGACGCATTGGCCAATGGAACAAAATAGAGAACCCAGTTGTAAATCTATCCACCTATGGTCAACTGATCTTTGACAAAGGACCAAAGTCCATTAAATGGGGAAAAGACAGTCTTTTTAACAAATGGTGCTGGCAAAACTGAATGTCCAGCTGCAAGAAAGTGAAACAGGACCCATACCTCACACCGTACACAAAAACTAACTCAAAATGGATCGAAGACCTAAATATAAAACCTTAAATGATAAAAGATCATGGAAGAAAAAATAGGGACAATGCTATAGGCTCTAATACATGGCATAAAAAGAATATAAACCATAACTAACAATGCACAAACACCAGAAGATAAACTAGATAACTGGGAGCTCCTAAAAATTAAACACTTATGCTCATCAAAAGACTTCACCAAAAGAGTAAAAAGAGAACCTACAGACTGAGAAAAATTTTTTTTGCCTACAACAAGGGTCTAATCTCTAAAATCTATAGAATACTTCAAAACCTCAACAACAAAAAGACAAATAACCCAATTAAAAAATGGGCAAAGATATGAACAGACACTTCACCAAAGAAGACATTCAGGCGACTAACAGACACATGAGGAAATGCTCATGATCATTAGCCATTAGAGAAAAATCTAATCAAAACTACAGTGAAATACCATCTCATTCATCCGGACAATACTGGCACTAATTTAAAAACAAAACAGAAAATAATAAATGTTGGAGAGGTTGCAGGAAGGTTGGAACTCTTATGCACTGCTGGTGAGAATGTAAAATGGTAATACTAATATGGAAAACGATATGGCACTTCCTTAAAAAGCTAGAAATAGAAATACCATAAGATCCAGCAATCCCACTCCTAGGAATATATCCTAGAGAAAATAAGAGCCTTCACAGGAACAGACATATGCACACCCATATTTGTTGCAGCATTATTCATAATAGCAAAAAGATGGAAATAACCTAAGTGCCCATCAACAGATGAATGGATAAACAAACTATGTTACATACACACAATGATGAATCTGCGAAACATCTCGCAACATGGATGAATTTGGAGGGCATTACGCTGAGTGAGATAAGTTAATCATAAAAGAGCAAATATTGTATGAGACCATAGTGATTATAAAAACTCAAGAAAAGGTTTACATACAGAAAAAAAACGATCCTTGATGGTTACGGGGGAGCGGAGGGATGGGGAGGGAAACTCACTAACTAGCTAGTAGATAAGTGTTAACTTTGGTGAAAGGAAAGACAACAATATAGGAGAAGTCAGCACGACTTGACAAAGGCAAAGCCATAGAAGCTTCCTAGACATATCCAAACAGCTTGAGGGACCGAGTTACTGGGGCTGAGGGCTGGGGACCATGGTCTCAGGGGACATCTAGGTCAATTGGCATAACATAGCTCATAAAGAAAATGTTGTACATCCTACTTTGGTGAGTAGCATATGGGGTCTTAAAAGCTTGCAAGTGGCCATCTAAAATACATCTATTGATCCCATCACATTCAGAGCAAAGGAGAATGAAGAAAACCAAAGACACACAGAAAGTGTTAGTCCAAAGGACTAATGGACCACAAGAACCACAGCCTCCACCAGCCTGAGCCCAGAAGAACTAGAAGGTGCCTGGCTACCACCACTGACCGCTCTGACAGGGATCACAACAGAAGGTCCCGGGCAGAGCGGGAGAAAATGTAGAACAAAATTCAAATTCACAAAAAAAGACCAGACTTACTGGTCTGGCAGTGACTGGAGGAACCACCTAGACTATGGCCATGGACACCCTGCTAGCTGAGAACTAAAGCCACTCCCAAAGTCCACCTTTCAGCCAAAGTTTAGACAGTCCTATGAAACAAACAATAATACATGTGAGGAACATGCTTCTTAGTTCAGTTAAGAATAGGAGACCAAATGGGCAACACCTGCCCAAAAGCAAAGATGAGAAGGCAGGAAGCGACAGGAAAACTGGATGAATGGACAGTGAGAACCCAGGGTGGAAAAGGAAAGGGGGAGAGTGCTTACACATGGTGGGGATTGTAACTGATGTCATAAAACGATTTGTGTATAAAATGTTTGAATGAAAAACTAATCTGCACTGTAAACTTTCACCTAAAACTCAATAAAATAAAAAATAAACATTGCAATCCACACTCCAAATTTTAACTAATTAACTGCTCCATGCCATCCCAAACTGGTTCCCCTTGTATTCCCTGTCTCAGTAAACAGTAACAACATCAACAGAGTTACTCATGCTAGTATTTTGAGAGAAGCATCCTCACTCCCTTAGTCTCCACACCAAATCCTGAGGATTTTACCTCCTTCATTTTTCTCATTTCTGTTCCTACTACCGTTGACCTAATTCAGGACACCATCATTTCTTACCTGGATCATTGCAACGACCTCCTAACAGCTCAGTCGTCTTCTACTCTTTCCCCTTACTCTAATCTATTCTTCACAGTTTTCAGAGTGATCCCAAATCATAAATCTGACCCTCATTCCCTCTCTTAAAACCCTTCAATGGCTCCCCCACTGTCCTCAGGATATGGTCCAGGTGCCTTAACATAGCATATAAGGTCCACTAGAATCCTAATTTTCAAACTTCATTTTTTAACATGCCCTGCCTTGAACTCTGTGCTCCATCAACACTGAGCTTTTTGTAGTTCCTTGAACTCTCCATAAAATTTCTAGCCTATGTGCCTTTGATCCTATTGTCTCCATTGCCTGGGATGCCCTCCCTCACCCTGCTTGTCCTTCCCTGACTAATACCTTCTGCCTTATTTCTCTGTTCCCCTTCATGGCCAAATTTCTTGAAACAAACCATTTCTACACATGTTATTTCCACTTCCCCATTTCCATTTACTCTTTAATTAGCCCACTAAAATTAGGTCTTCCACTTCTCACCTCTTCACTGAAACTGCTCTTGTCAAGGCCACGAATTGTTTTCATCATCAAATGAAATGGACACTTTATAGTCCTCAGCTTACTTGACCTCTCAGGAACATTCAACCTAGTTGACTACTCTCTTCTTTTTGAAACACTCTCTTCTCTTTGAAACACTCTCTTCTCTTGTCTTCCACAATACTAGGCTCTCCTGGTTCTCCTACTTCACTACCTTCTCAGTCTCTTTTGCTAGCTCTTCTATCCAACCAGTAAACGATGGTGTTCCTAAGGGCTTGCCTCTGGGCTCTCTTCCCTTCCTTCTCTGCACACTCTCCCTAGGTGATCTCACCCACTCTTAGGGATTTAAATATCTTTTTGTTGATTGCTACTAAATCTGTATCTCTAAACCAGACCACTTCTCTGAACTCCAGACCCAGAAATCCAATTGCCTGCTTGATCTTTTCATTTCTACACCTCACAAACATCTCAAACTTAACATGCACCAAATAGAAATTTGATACTTTCCACTTTAAATCTTCCCCCCAGCAGCCCCATCCTCAGGCATCTTCGCATCTCGGCAAATGGCGCCATGATTCTTCCTTTCCCTTCACCTTCTCCCGCTCACTGTGTATTCCAAGTGCTTAGCACAGTGTCTGGCATACAGTAGACTTGTATTCATTCATTCACTGATTATTTTTTGAGCTCCTACCATAACCCAGGCATGTATCAGTAAATGAAACAAAGTCTCTGACCTCATAGAAATTACATCCTAGAGAATGAATGAATAAATAAATGAATGAGTACATCTTTTAATACTCAGGTCAGGCATCACTTCCCCCCATCCCTCCTGCCTGGGTTAGGAACCTCTTCTCAGTATCTAACACACCCCTTTGACATTGCATTTTGTTTTCTGTACTGTGATTATCTTTTTACAGATCTCTCTCCCTCACTTGACTGTGAACTCCTTGAGAGCAGGAACCGGATCTTACTTATTTCTAGGACCTGGCACATAGCAAGTGCTCAGTAATGTTTTGTTCTATACTATTAATGGCGTCCTCTAACTTTGTATACGATCTATACCCACTCCCGTCCAATTCTACCTCTAGAATGCTCCCCTCTCCCATACACACACACACCCCACCAAGAGCACTAGTCAGTTCTATGTTTTTCCTGGATTCCTGATTTATTTCATACTTAGGGCCCTGGGGTGGTGCCTCAGGCAAAGCCTGGGAGTCTTAAAGTGTTCTTAACTGCCCACAGAATAAGAGACTGCTCAGTATTTTCTCTGAGTTAAGAAAAATGTATTGCAACCCTATTCATTTTGGTCCTTTTGATTCTGAAGGGCGACCTTTTCTAATGTAAACTGTGGCCTTAATAGCTCCCAGCTCTGCCGTCATCCTGAGTCAGATCCCCATGGTGATTCTGGGGTACACTCTGGAGGGTTTAAGTGGAAAATTTTCAAACAAGGGAAGCAAAGACCAGCAAGAACTTGTGACTAGCTCATCCAACCCATCTTAACTACTGGAAGAACAGCTCACACCACAGATCATGGTGAGGGAGGTCCAGCATGGTCAGCTTGGATGTGAAGCACATGTCATTTGTGTGATGGGACAAAGCAGTCACCTGAGTCTCTGGAGCATTTCCTACCTGTTGGGGAGTCTAATACTGACTACGGAATTTCTGCAAGGCAATTTCATAACCTCTGTGCCTCTGATGGAAAAATAGCCCAAGAAGGGTTAATTAGAACCAGGCGACTTGAGTCATTTTGTGAGAAGAGGCCATTTTTCACTTCACTTAAGCCTTGAGAACACCTATGGGTGTGTGTGTGTGTGTGAAGGAAGATGTCGGTGAAGACCTTGAATGGGAGGGGCCCCTAAGAGTGATGGATCTGAAGGGAATTGGGGAATGGATGATGGAGGGGGCTGTTTAAGGAGCTGACAGAGAAGACCCTGGGGGTGGGAGGGAGGCTGACAGTAAAGGTCCTTGGAGTGAGGCAGAACTGACAATCTGACAGTGATGACCCTACACACAGCAGTGGAGGGGCTGCTGCTGTTTGCTGCATTTCCTTACTAGTTGATCCAGTCTCCTGGTTGGGCCTCCCTGGCCTGGACTAATAATGTACGTGCCCCACTACAATGCCAACACATCAAACACGCCACCATTAGAACAGGATCATTTTCCTCCAGGCAGCTGCTTGCTGCAATCATTCTGCTGATTAAATTTCATTCTGGAAAGTACTGCACAGACATTAATCAGGTGTCACAGCTACTCTATCCTATAGAGCCAAAGCCTTTCTGACCTTTAAAAATACACCAAACAGTTGCTAGAACACATCTCCCTAGGGAGGACAGGTCCTCGGGCCAGCCCACAGAAGTCTACGCTGTTCTTGCTCCCTTCCAGCCTGCCTTCCTCTTCCCCTGGAGACAGTAGAGTAACAGGAACCTTTCTGACATTTTTTTGCCTGGGAGACTACGTTCAGCCTTCTGTCTTGATGCCAGCAACTCCCTATATGTGCAGATTTGAAGGCCTGGGAGAGTTTCCTTATCTCAAAATAGCTTCCCCACTGGCCTGCCCCACTGCCTGAAATTTCTGCCATAATAAGCACCTCTCCCAGTTAAGACACTATAGTCTCCAGAAATCCCCTGTTTAAACAAAAATAAAACAAAAACTAGTTTATCCGGAAGAGAGAACCTATACATAACAATGGTACCCTCCAATTAGAGCACTTTTCCTTGCTCTCAATATGTTATCTCATTTCATCTTCACATCAACCCTGTAAAGTAGATATTACGTATTATAATCTCCATTCTACAGATGCCAAAATGGAGGCACAGAGAGATTAACTGATTTAAGCCCGAAGCTCTTTCTGTCATGTTAACACAAATGATAACTGGCAACTGAGAGTTCTAAGCAGAGCTGTGTTCTGACAGGGGTGTGGGAAATGGCTATGGACATCAGGTCCAAGGAGGGTGTCAAAGCAAGGGCCTGCAAGCAGCCAGAGGGCAGCATGGAGACAATGAGCACCTGAGTAAGGGGAGTCAGATGGGGAGGTGAGAAGGGCTGAAAACAGCCTGTCTCCTTCACCATAGCAGATGCTGGTATCAGTGCCCCCACCCCGCCCCAACTCCTTTCCTCATACCAGTAGGTGGCAAATAAAGTGCCTTATATCTAATTAGGTCTTCCATCTAGAAGTGATGGGGAGATGCTAGATGTAATTGGAGGAGGAAAGGTCATACGTTTGTAGTACCCTGGACTGCCTGCCCTTGGTGATACGTACTGGAAGCCTCTAGCCACCCACTCTCTTCAGGTGGTGCCCATAAAGTCCAGGGCATTAGTATTAATATAGAACATTATAACACTGTATCAATAATGTAAGACAGTGCCCTGTCCTTAAAGCATAATGTAATTTAAAATGCAGTGTGTAGTAGGCTGCAACTTAATTGGAAAGGATGCCTTGGACCATTCAGAACGCTACAGAACATTTGGCATAGACATTAAAAACTCTCCTTCAGAGCCCAGGAAACTAATTGCAAATGGTTAGGTAATGCACAGCTGATGGAAAGAAGATTCTCCCTTAAACTGATTCCATGCTGTATGTACAGGGATATGCATTGCAGTGTTGCTTGTACCTATGAAAAACTGGAACTAAATTAAATGTCCAGCCATGGGGGGTTGGTTAAATAGTCTGAAACACTCACAGAATGGAATGTTATGTGGCTGCTAAAAAAAAGAGGTACATCTATATTTACTGACATGGGGATAGATCCATGAAATAGTATTGGGTTAAAAATAAAAGCAAGTTGCAGAATAATATTTACAGTTTGGTTCAATTTTTGTTCACTATCTCTATGTGGGTATACATATATTTGTTTGTATATGGATAGAGAAAGTCTGGGAAAATATATACCAGACTTTTAACAGAGATTACCTCTGAAGAGTGAGATTGGGGGGCGGGGTAGCTTCCTTTTTAATTTATATACTTATGTATTGTTTGAATGTTATGTGCATAATAATTGTTGACTGTTTGTTAAGGAAGGCAGCCTTTCCTGAACAACCCCCCCTCACTGTAGCAGGATTTAGGGTTCCTGAGCAGAGCTGAGAGGCAGGCATGGATTTAGGTGCGTTTCACCTTCAATAGAACTTCTTGCAGCTCCAATCGAACTGCAATGCTATATTTATTTTAAACAGTAACACAACCAAATACAACCTCACCAAAGGGATCCTCTCTAATAAACTGAGTTGCTCATTTGATCCCTCTCCTCTATTCTGTCTTTCCCCTCTATTTCTCCTCCACAATCCCCCTAGACAGAGTTCCTTTTATCTTCCCGGACAGGTCAGTTTCCCAAGAAGCTGTCTCCTGTAGGCAATCCACAGAATAGACAGCCCCCTACCGGTGTAATTTCCGGGGCATACAAAGAGCCTGACCAGAAAAAGTACTTGCCACCTGCCAGCACCAATACTCACGTCTTCAATCACACAACGAAAGGGAAGTACAAATTCCCTTGAGAGAGGTGACAGATTGCCTGAAACTTGTACTCAGGCAAGGAAGACCGAAAGCAGAGAGTTTCCTGTGTATGTGCATGCATGCGTGCGTGCGTGTGTGCTTGTGTGTGTGCGTGTGTGTGTGTGTGTGAGAGAGAGAGAGAGAGAGTGGGGAGAAAGAGAGAGAGAAGGAACCAAAGCAGATGTGTCCTGAGCGGCCACAGGCACAGGCTGCAAGAGGACTGAGTGTGTGTAATTTATGCGACATTCACCTGTTTATTTAATTTGTTTATAAAATAGAATGGGGAGTTGGGTTTTTTGTTTTTGCTAATTTTGAAATAATGATAACGTTCATTGAATATATTTGAAAGATATAAAAAGAAAGTAATCACCTATAATTCCACTACTCAGAGATCACCACAATGAATATTTTTATGAGTTTCCTTCCAGTCATTTTTCTCTGCGTATATATGCAATTTTCAACAAAATCGGGATCAAGTTATAATAAGAGTCCTTAGCCTCCTTTTCAAGCAATATTATGTATTTTTCCATGTCCTTAAATAATTGAAAACATGAAGTTAATAGCTATATAACATATGCATCGTACAGCTGTACTACCATCTAGTTAAATATTCTCCTAAGTTGGGGCATTTCTGATTTTTCCTCCATTTTTTCGTTATTAGAAATAACATTGCCAGGGGCATTCTTGCACATAAATCTTAGTCTGGATTTCTCTTTCCTCCGTAGAGATTCCCAGAAGCAGAATCACTGGGTCACAGAGTATAAACATTTTTAAAGGTTCTATGGAGCAGTTTGAACTGGTAGCAAATCTATTGATTCTCAGAAAGTACTGAACACAAAAATCCTCTCCAGTTCAAACCTGAACCAAGCAGTTGGACACCACCACCCCCCACCCGCGACAATGCCACATCTAATTAAGTGTTTAATGAATGTTTTTTGATGGGGATAAAGGAAAAGGATGTACTGAGCTCAGTAATTAATTAGAGGAAGGAAACAGGCAGTTACAGCTAAACCGAATCCTATTCTACTACCTCCACCAACCCTCATCTCCGGCAGGTAAACCAGCAGGGTATCCAAACTGGGAGACCTATCAAATGATCCCTTCACCCAGTTTTGGTGGGTTCAAGACAACTCACCCTCATCTCCTGCCCCAGTTTTTTTCTGATTAAAAAGTGGTATGTATGGTGCGTTTTTCTGTATGGATGTTATTCTTCAATAGAAAGTTACCATATAAAATACGTTAATTATGTCTACTCATTGACTGATCTTGCTCTAACCTTAACATTGGTGATGATTTTAACCTTGTTACATTTACTCTAAAACTCTAAAAAGCATTATATAGCCTTTTGGAATATCAGGATTTCTCTAGTGTATTCACTGCTGCCTGCATTGTTATTCTCCGTTGACATTTTATGACTTGAAATTAGCAAAAAGGGAAATTCTGTGAAAAAAAAAAAGGCTTTGATCTTTAAAAGAAACTACCCCTCTCTGTAGCAGGAAACAGATTGTTTGTTCTTTAGAACTTTTCTATCAAGAATTTAGTAGATGTATGTATATTGTATTATTATTATGTTTTTGTCAATGTTTCTAAACAACGTTCTTGGAAATCAGAGTCATTTCTTTATATACATTTTCATTTAAGTCTCTTGGTGCTGTTCGTCACACGTTAGTGATCAGAAATTAGGTGAAATTTCCATTTCCTGCCCATAAAAGCTAAGTACATATCGTACTGTAGGTTGAAGGGAGTTTTGCCCTAACTCATACATCAAGATGTGTTTGATTGATTGAAGATGGGCTTTGGTGTGTATTTGAAAGCTACAGAATGCAACTTACAGTGCTTAATAAAAATATTTATTCTTTTATTATTTAAAAAGTTTACTTTCAAAAATGAAAATTTAACTCTCAAAATAATTAAACAAAAGTAAAAGTATGCATGGAGAAAAATCTAGGAAAATGCATCTCTGGGAAGTTGGATGGAAGGACAATTTGCTGCATTGTTCATCTCTGCAATTTTGGAAATTTTTATAGTGTAACATTTTATTTCTGTAAACAGAAAAAAATTTTCCATATATTCAACAAGTGCCTACTATGTACCAGGCACAACTACATGATCATTATAGAAATTTTGAAAGCTAAATATAAAGACTTTGGGTATGTGCAACAGAGACCAGTAATGCATACAATTGTCTTCATTTCCTAGTGCTGCTGTAACAGAAATACCACAAGTGGGTGGCTTTAAAGAACAGAAATTTATTTTCTCACAGTTCAGGAGGCTAGAAGTCCAAATTCAGGGCACTGGCTCTAGGGGAAGACTCTGTCAGCTCTGGGGAACAGTCCTTCTCTCAGCTTTGTAACCCCAGCATTCCTCGGATCCTTGTTGATCTTCACGTGGTATCTATCTTCTCCCTATTTTGTGCTCACTTCTCTGTCTAAATCTGTTCCTCTTACAGCTCAGAAGTGATTAGGTTTAGGACAACCTAATACTGATATGGCCTCATTAACATAACAGAGGAAACCCTATTCACGAATGGTATTACATCCAACACTTACTTTGGGGAACACAATTCAATCCATAACAACAATGAAGACAACTGAGCAGTTGGAGGTTTCTGAGGCACTTGTGAACTGTGCCAAAACGTTGCTGCCTGCTGAGACTGCTCTCAGCCTCTGGTTCTTAGATCTATGGTTCCCACTGGATGCTATGTGCTCAGCTCAACTCCAACCTAGCTTCTCAACTGACCCTTTCCATTGCTTCCTGTAACTAGGAGAGTCTCAAGTGCTAAAACATCTCCTTTTCAAAGTAAAGCCAAGAGGATGTGGGGACTCAGACACTTTCACATGCTGGTGATGGGAATGTAGTCTGCTACAAATATTTTGGAGGGCAATTTTGCAATGTGTATTTCAAGTCTTAAGAATATTTGAATTTGATGATAAAAATCAGAATAGTGGTTACCTCTGAAGGAGTTATTGACTGAGAGGGAGATCAAGGGAGCCTTCTGGGACGTGGGAAATGTTCAATATCTTGATCTGGGTGATGGTTACAAGTGTACATATGTGTGTGTGTGTAAAATTCACTGAGATGTGCACTTAAAATTTGTGTGCTTTACTGTATGTGTGTTAATAAAATTTAAAAATTAAAAATATATATTTGGATCTTTGGAACAAATAATTCTACTGTAGTACGGTATCTTATGATAATAAAGATGCAAAGATTTAGTTCGTTGTATTATTTATAATGTTGAAAAATTAGAAACCTACGTAATGTCCAATAACAGAAGAACATTAAACAAATGATGTTCCATCCATTTAAAATTATTTCTCAAATATTTCTTATCGGTATTGGAAAACACTTAGGATATACTCTTTGGTAATTAAAGAAAGTCCCAAAAGAGGAAGAAAACAATAACAAAGTAAAGACAAGTACTGCGTCGTTCCCCAGTGCTGTGGCAATTTTCCTGTTATCCAAAGAAAGTGACCAGCCGACAGTGGTCAAGCTTCTTGGACGAAAGAACATCCTCAACCATTGTTCTCCTCAGTGAGAATTCAGCTGTTTGTGGTGCAGGCACTAGGTACTAGGCATCGACCTAAGGGGGTGTGGTGAGCACTATGCCAGCCTTAATCAGGGATGTTTGGACTCGTTGAAGTATTCCATTATTCTGGAACTCTTCTCTGTCCATGATCAATTTGAGTCTGGGATCTAAGAGGTGGGTGGTGATAACCAGACTGGAGAGAGGAATGACTGGGATGTTTGTGGGTGTGTGTGTGGGTGTGTGTGGGTGTGTGTGGGTGTGTGTGTGTACACTCATTTGTGAATACTTGTGTGGTCATTTTAAATATGCATGTGTACATTACATATATGTATACGTGTAGACGTGATCCGTCTTCTACCCTATATTCCCAAATTTGGAATCAGGAAGTCACTGTGTAATTTAACAAATCAAATTGAACATCAAAATGAAAAGGTGATTGAGTGCTTTGGCTATTCCCAGGGTGAACGTTACAGACAGAGTACCATCTGGCATTTTTCTAGTGGTCTGAAGGCTTTTTGGGGAGGGCTCTCATCACTGGCTTGAAGAAGACAGAGAAGAGGCTGCAGTCCCATTGGCAAATATTTCCTGATGCTATAAAAACAGTTTGCAACCTAGAGCAACACTGTATGCTTGATTAAGCTTGCAATGAGAAGGATTTATTTTAAGCCATTTTAATAATTTCTTTTCCATCAGAAGCTAACCAAGCAGTTTTACAGTAGCCTTCAGTTGCCTGAAGGACTAGTTCCTTCAACAGGTGGCTTTTCTACTGGTGAATTGTATTATGAGCCTATTTATGTATATAATCCACATGTGTTTTGACATGAAGAAAATCAGAATGAAGCACATGAAATATTGCCTCTTTTTTTTTTTTTAATTGCCTAGCTCATTCTGCGTTTAAAATAAACTTTCTTTTTCTTTGGAGGAAAAGAGGGCTATGTGCGGGGCTTGGTTGAAATGTGGGTTGTTTTTTTTTTCCCTAGTTCCCATTCTAGTCCCTCCCCTTATCCCAGTTCATCTGTCCAGACAAGTACACCATCTCTGCGGAGGAGACTGCTACTACTCTCTGAGCTGCTGCAGCTGCTTCTGCTATTGTTACTGCTATTGGTCTCAAAGTCATTTTCAACTTGACTGAGTGCCTGCTGTATTCCAAATCCCATAAGGTGCCCCAAGAGTGGTACGAAAGAAATATACAGTATGTAGTTCTTTTAAATAGCCAGCTCCTCGAGTACCTTTTAAAAACACGATTCAATTTTCATGCAGGATTCAGGAATACAGATGTTGCATAGAGCAAAGCTTGCCTGCATTAAGGGCACCTCACTAGTTTGTGGCTTTGATTATACAGGTCAAATTACATTACGTCCTCCGTGTCAATTGATGGGCAGTGTGTTTCTCTCAAAGGTGAAAAGGCCTCATTCTGTCCATTGAAACCACTATGGTAATAAGTTTCAATTTGGCTTCTCTAGGGATCTCTTGGAACTCTGGTGGTGCAGTGTTTAGGCGCTTGGCTGCTAACCAAAATGTTGGTGGTTCCAACCAACCAGCCGTTCTGCGGGAGAAAGATGTGGCAGTGTGCTTCCATAAAGATTACTGAAAAATCAAACCAAATCCATTGCCAACCAGTCAGTTCTGACTCATAGCGACCCTATAGGGCAGGGTAGAACCACCTCATAGAGTTTCCAAGGAGTGGCTGGTGGATTTGAACTGCTGACCTTTTCGTTAGCAGCAAGGCTCTTAACCATTGCGCCTCCAGGGCTCTGTAAAGATTACAACCTTGGAAATCCTGTGGGGCACTTCTACTCTCTCCTATAGGGTCACTATGAGTCCAAATCGACTAGATGGCAATGGGTTTCGGTTTTTTTGGTTTGTTTGTTTTGTTTTGCTTTTTTTTTTTTTTTTGAGGTCTCTAGCTGTATAGTTGCTATAGGGTGGCCAAGCATCTCTAAAGGTGTTAAGCAGTCTTTTCCAGCCTGTATATAAACCTCTTTTCTTCAAGGGTACTTTCACAGAAACAAAATAAGTTAATTACAAAGCACTCCTGAGAAATGCATGCGGGTTTTAGGAGTTCTTCACATTAAATATATGAGCTATTTAGAGTGGGGGGGGCGGGGGGAAGAGCTAGGTAAACAAGTCGGAAAGAAGAACATTGCAGGAGTATAGATATGGGATTTCCCTCTGCCTTTGGGGAGCTTATGGAGACTGACACATAAGCCTAGCAAGTTTAAGACCCACATCTCTACTCTAGTAGGCATATTGGCTTTATCTAGGACATATATCACAGATTGCTAAACCACATCTATAGTGTAGGGCTGCTAATAATACCTGACACAGCATTCAGCCTGGCCCCTGGGGTGCCCAAGTTCTTTACAAAGGGCTTCCTTTTTTAACCTCCAGGAAGCATCTTTTCTTCCTTTGGAAAGGGCAAGGGCCCTCGGTTCCATTTCCTGGATAAGGAAATAGCGTCATAGCAGATTATCAAATCAGAGCTGTAAAGAAGCAAGGATTCTCCTTCACCCCATCCACTCTCAGGAGAGTTTTATGCTTGATTTGGTTGGTTGGTTGGTTTGTTTGGTGGTGGCGGAGGAGCCATGGAGAGAAGGGCGCAGCAATCCTCAGGGGGAAGTGGTTGGACTACTCACTGGGACAGACTGGGCATCCCCAAACAGGTAAATTCCTTGGGATGTCAGGCCTACAGGGAAGTTTCCAGAGGGAGCTGGAGCCTACTGCTACCCTCTTCCTGATCCTCTACCTCCCCTGGCCACCAGGCAGATGTCTTGGGGCACTCCAAAGAGGCCTCATCTTGTTCTGCAGCTGTTTTGAAGACAACAGCGTGGTGCTTCCAGGCCAATATCCTGATGGGGGTCTGGAAGAATGGGTCGGAGGAAAGACTTGACTATCCTCCAAGATCAGGGACATTCCCACCTCATCTCCAATTTCCCTCAGTAATCCACAGTGGATCTGTCAACCATGACTTTATCTTCACTCTTTTGAAAGCTACTTGTGGTTTTACCCTGTTGCACCTCTTGGGACTAACTGACTTCTTAGTTTTACAATATGCTGTATAGAGTAATATTTCTTTTCAGCTGCCATAGCGGGAAGAGCACTGACATGGAGATGCCAGTTTCAAATCTCACCTCTACCACTTACTGGCTGAGTGACCACAGGGAATTTTCATCCTTTCTCTGAGCCTCAGTTTCCTCATCTGTAAAATGGGGTCATCAAGACCTACTCTTCCTACCTTGCATGGCTGCTATAATGAGAAAATGAGATCTTTGATATACAAACACCTTAAAAAGTCCAACTGGGGTGTTGATGCAGAATGGTATTTGCTTTCGATGTATCCCTTTCTAGTTCTTAGGGGGCTATTTGTTCTAGAATTCTCAGATCTGGTGAATCAGGCTGTGTTCTCTCTCATCTCTGCATAATTTTATACACTCTGGTCACATCGCTTCCCAGCCTTCATCTTTCTAGACTAAAGAGTCTGCATTTGTTTAATCTATCTTCATATGGCAGCCCCCTCTACCCCTGCCCTCCCAATCCCCTTGATTATAGAGTGGCCCTTCTTTGGACCATCTCCAGCTTCATTATGTCATTCTGGAAGCACTAAGAGGAGACCTGCACAAATGTGTGTGTGGGTGTGTGTATGTGTTCCTCATCTCTGAACCTCTGACTCTGCCCCCTCCCCAGTTATAAATCCTACAATAAGATGCTTGCCCAAAACCCTCTCCAAACTAGAGAGAAGGCCAGTCAGCCCCAGGCTGAAGCCTCCCCCTCTTTCTCTGAGCAGCCCAGGCCCCAAGGGGCTAAAACGGCTCCCTGTCTGGCTTGGAAGGCTGGGAGGGAGGTGGATAACTAGGATGGGGGGGGGCCAACAGGGAGGGAGGACGGGGGTCTTGCGCAAGCGCACGCTGCTGCACCGGCCGCCAATGCTGCTGCCTCCAGGAGCAGAGAGAGGCAAGAGAGGAGGGAGGGAGCCGAGGCGAAGGGAGGGGGAGGCGGCACTTGGGCTGCAGCTCGCTACCAGAGGCTGTCTCGCTCAGCTCTTGAAGGGACCAGGAGAGGCAGCCGCGGAGTAGGATGCTCTGCCAGGCGCCCTGAGCCGGGGGCGCGCCAAGCAGTTTCAGGGGCCGGGCCAGCCCGGCGGCTTTCACCATGCATCAGTCCCTGACTCAGCAGCGGTCCAGCGACATGTCCCTACCCGATTCCATGGGTAAGTCTAGCCCTGTGGACTGCGAGCGACCCGCCGCCCGGGAGCGGGAAGCGGGGCCAGGGGGCCGCTCGCTCCAGCGGCTGGGGGGTGGACTAGAGCCTCAGGGGAGCTGCTCGGCGGCAGGGGGGGCGGCGCACAGGGACCAGAGCGCCCAGCTCGAGTCTGAATATCCCAGCCCTGGAGTGCGGGTGTGTGCGTGTTTGTGTCCGTGTGTCTCTAGACTTGCAGCTGGCCATAAATCCCAGCTGTCTGGGGATCAAAACACTTCCCTGCAACCTGCGCCTTCGCTTGCCAGTCGACGCTCCCTCTTTGCAAAGTCCCCGTCACTTCTAAGGGCTCCGGACTAAAGATCCTTAGAAGGAGCAGGGTCCTCGCTCCCTCCGCATAACTCTTTTGAAGCTGCCCAGAAATTCAGAGCTGCAGTGGAGGGGGAGCTGACTTGCACCTTGCTGAATGGGGGGTTGCACAATCCTGGGCGACAGGGGCGACAGGCGGAAGAGGGGTCCCGGGGAGGGAATTCCTAAGGAATCGCGTCTGCAGCGGCGGGATTTACATTTCTTGAATTTGATTCCTACCCTGCTCCAAATGCACGGAATGTGCGTGAGTGTGGAAAAAAAAAGGGGGGGGGAGGGGGTGGCGAGTGAGAGCGCGAGAAAGAAAGAGCGAGAGTGAGCCCGCGCATCTTCTCAAGTCGCGCTTTCCCTCTCTGGCTGGAACTAGCCTGATTTGGCTCCACACCTTTCCTCACCCAAACTGGGGGGCAGCTACCTCCAGGCACCAACTTGGCTGCTCCTTGAAGCCGCTTTTTGGTAGTTACAAACGCACCCCCCCCCCACCACAACCCAGTCCCTCTCAGCTGTTAGGAACCTTCCCAAGCCCTGTGATTTCACTGGGTGGAGAAATTAATTTGGAGCCCAGGAGAGCGAGAGGGGATCGTCAAACCATGATCCCACCTAATCTTACAATTTGCCTCGGCTACACTTTAACCAAATCAAATTCTCTCTTCTCCAAATACTTGACATTCTGCAAAATCCCTCCATCCCGAATTCCGGCCATCCTGTCTGCTCAGGTCGACTCCGAGGAATTTGCGGGAACATCTCGAGGGTTCGGGGGCGGGGAGAGAGTTACACCCCCCATGTGAGCTGCCTGCTGCCTGCAAAAGTCTCAATCTTAAGAGAATTCAGGCCCGAGAAAGTGTTCTCTCCTGGATGGTGGAAAGATCCTTAATTTCAATGGTTTTGCGTATTCGGTATAAGAATTTGCCCTCTTTTATTTTTAAGGGCGTAGTTATTTGAAATGTGCTAACAAATGAGGCCAAGAACTCGGGTCCAGGCGAAGCAGTAATGGACTTCCCCTTCCCCCCATCTAACACACACACACACACACACACACACAGATTGCACTCCTCACCTTGGCCAGCTGTGGCGCCAGCGCAGCCCTGGCTCCCCGACGCCCGGCTGTGACGCGAGGGAGGGCTGGGTGGGAGGGTGCCAGGGTTCCGCAGCGCCCACTCCCGCTGCGGACCACAACCAGCTGCACACCCGGCCTCCCGGCCTCGGGCTCGCCTGACTGCAGGGGGTGGGCAGGATAGTGGCCCGGGGCTTAAAGCGTTGCCACTTGGCACACTGCTCTAAGGGTTGGGAAACAAGATGAAGAGAGTTCTTTCTTGGGCTCCCAGGAGCCCTCAGCCAATCTGGCGTTTCCCGAAAGGTCTGCGCAATAAGAAGCTGAGTGGGCTTTGCCCAGCCCAGTCTCGACACTGAGGGAAAGGAATCTTAGATCCGGTGTAGACGCGGAGCCCGCGCCACGCGTTCTGCTTTTTAAGGTCGGCAGACGTGGGGCGGGGGCACTAGCACATTTCGGAGTCGAGGGGTAACCCTGAGCTTCCAGAGTTTGGACAGGGGAGTCTCCCTGGAGTTCCCTGGCGCTGGTCCCGCCCAGCCCAGGCCTGAATCAGCGTCTAGGCTACTTAGAAGCTACTCCCACTTAGCTCTGGCAAGGCCACCTTTCCTTGCATGGGGCGGGGTGGGGGGCGGTTAGTGTTTCAGCCTCCAAGCTTAGAACTTCTGAGGGGATTCCCTCTACAGGCAAGAAACAACCGCAGCCAAAACGATAAAATTGAAAACACACACTGCACCAAGGTGCCTGCACCCGACGCTTGCTGACTGCCTGGGGATGAGGGGTTTGTCCAAAGCTCGGAGTGAAGCGGGAGCTCGGCAGTTATGAAGAAGGTAATTTGATGCGAGCACCCCTCCGTCCCCTGCCAGCAACCCCCTTCTCCCTCTTGGCAACACCGCCCCCAGGTGCTGAGGCACCTCTACTGCAGCAGGACACTCCTTCCCTCCCAAGTAACACGTTTGTAATTCACCAGCGGCCTTGGATGCCTCCATTCAAAGAATTTACTAAAGTAGGGGCGAATGGGGGGCTTCAGCTCCCTTAAAGACATGTTTGGGAGATGGGTAGAGCCTTGAGGCTCAATATAAGCGCACTGTGTGGGCAGCCACCTGTTTCCACGAATGCTCCAGGCTGAGACTTCCTGGGACTCTCCTGTCGCAAAGCCAACTCAGGTAAGGGAATCCTAATCTGTTCAAAAGATCAGCCCTGAGAATTAGCTAGTCATCAATACCATAATGTACGGGACAGACAGGATACTAGGTCCTTATCCTTGCTGCACCCCAATAGAGATTACACACCCTACCTACTCTGTTGAGAAGGGTAATGAAGAACACGTACAAGGTAAACCACAAGTGAGTGAGCAAAGACAATCGTCCTTCCTTCTGGCAACCCACACCTTGGTTCCTGTCAGATCCTGGACAACCTAGGCCAATGGACATCGTATGGGCCGTGGATCAGACTCACAATTACAACTGTGGCAGTTGCAATGAATATATTGATTAAGGTATCTAGGAACTAAGGGGACATAAAATAATGACTGTTTAGAGTAGAGTGAGCTTAATGAAGCGAAACTTCCTAGAGGAGGTGAGTTTGGAGCAGGTTTCAAAAGAAGGGAGGGACTCAGATTCAAAGACCGCAGTGCAGGTGGGGGGACTGACCAGGGGGGAAACCCAGTAGAGGGAGAAGCTGGTTGTACTTGGATGGGTGTGACAGGAAATAATTGGGCGCTTCTAGAGCTTAGCCTCCTGGTTGTCACGACTCGGGGCGGGGGTGGGGCACTGCAGTGGTTCTGGGGGGGGGGGCGGCAGGCAATGCCAATGACGGCATTTCAGACTCTCCCACTGCTAGTGGTTGCCGGGTTTGTTGTTTAAACAAATATACTGAGTGCCAAGTAGACAGGCTAGCGAGAGACATGAAAGTTGTGACACTAGTTGAGCAGAAGGCTTTGAGTTCTGGGGTGTCCCCAGGAGTACCCTATTTCAAATAATCAATTCTATAAGCATAGTTGATATTCATTCATATAATTCCCCCTCCCCCCTCCCCCCACGGTCTTTTTGATTAGAAAGGAAGCAATTCTGAGGCATTGCCTTTTGTTCATTCAACAAGTATAGACTGCTTACTAGGTATCTAACAGTGTGCTCGGAACTGTTTTCAAGTACCTGCTGCTTTATTTAAGTACCCCCTCTGGGTTCTTTGATGTGTTGATTTACTAAATGAAACAGGAATGAGATGGTTCTGTGTTCACATGGACATCTAAGGCAAGACCCAAAAGGCATCCTAATAAGAACAGGGCTCCCCTTCTCCCTTCTAAAATAGAAACAACCACCAGGAAAATGGCCTAAGAAGACACAGCAAGCGTTAGCATCGCGGGCTGCTCCTTGCTAGCCTGGGCCGCGCCTTCAGAGACGAGGTATGTCTGGCTCCAAGTAGTTGTAAATTTCATTAAAGTCACATTGACACTAAAGAGAAACTGAGGGGTGATTCTTCACTCTTCTAAAGGATTTACCCCAAGGTTCCTTAAAACAGCCAACTCCCCAGATACAACTAAAAATAATTTCATTTTACACGATTATGGTACTTCTAGTGTAAAATAAGGGGTGGTTTGGGGGAAGGGACAGAAAATCGACAACCTGGTGATGGAAGAGTTTTCTTAGAATTTTATCCAAAGCAAATCCTGTCTGGAGGCAAGGCTACTGTGGGGCTGTAGGATCTTTGCCTGGGTTTCTCAACAGACTAAATTTTCAATTCAGGCTCTAAAGCAGGAAAAAAAAAAAAAAGATTTTCAGATGACACCATGTGGTCTGCTGAGTCACTTTTCTGATCCAACTCCTGTGCTTTTAAGAGTTAGAGTGATATTTGCAAAGGATACCCAGGAGCTGTGAATAAGATCAAAGGCCAGTTGGCAGGGGAGGAGCAGGAGAGTGATGCAAAAAACAATTGGGAAGACCACGCACACACACCTGCCCCCAATTTAGTCTCTAAGGTTACATGTTTTTCGTGTAAGGTGTTGAGACACATTTGTGTGTCACCAAGATACCTTTGGTGCATCCAGATGTTCTGGATTTCTTCACTCTCTTTTGCCAATTTGGGATGGAGGGAGGAGGGCTAGAGATGGTGTGGGTGACACAGGAGAAAGGAAGCTGAGGATGGGAGGGAGTGTTAGTAAGTTTATGTAAGAGCCCCTCTATGGAACCAGCAGAGCCCTGGTGGCACAGTGGTTAAGCGCTCAGCTGCTAACCCTAAAGGTCAGTGGTTTAAATCCACCAGCTGTGCTCTGTGGAAGAAAGATGTGGCAGTCTGCTTCCATAAAGATTACAGCCTTGAAAACCATATGAGGTAGTTCTACTCTGTCCTATAGGGTCGCTACGAGTTGGCATCCACTCGACAACAATGGTTTTTTTGGGTTTAATGGAACCAACTGGCCAATTCGCTGAGAAATAGCTATCATCAAAAGGACTTGGGGATCCTGGTTTAGAGACTCATTTAGGGTCCCTCCACGTGAAGAGGAAGGATAATTAACAGGTCATTGTTCTGGTAAACAGGTAAACAGAAGAAATAAATCCTGCCTACCCCTACTCCCACCCCTCTTCTCTTCCTTTTCGAGCACCAGACAGCCCGGATCTCTGGCTTCGCTCATTGTGTTTACCACCAGTCAGCTCGCCGTTTGCATCCCTAATAGAGCTCTTGCGCACAAAGGGCCCTGATGTCACAGGTGTCTCGAGCAGTCCTTCATGTTTGTCCCCATGGAGGCTGGGCTCAGGCCCCACTGGAGAGGAGCCTTGTTTCCCAACTCTCCTAACCTCTCCTTTCAGGGCGAGAGGTGGTACTTTAGGATGTGGATGCCTGTAAATGCTCATGCCCCTTCTACATTTCCATGTAAAATAGTCTCCACATAGTATTGTATTAGAAATGACCTGATGAGTCACATCCCTCTCCCTCGCTTTCGAGGCTGACGTCAGGGGAGAGACCGCCAGCCCCTCCCACCTCCTTTTGAGCCCTCTGCAGGGACTGCACTGGGGAAGACAAGATGCATGGTGGGCTGACCCAGGGTGGCACTCCTGAAGCTTTTCTTCCATACCAGTGACGGGAATCTGTGGGGGGGGGGGGCACAAGGCCAACCATGGCGCTGCCCTCCCATCACCACAGGCCTCCTGGGTCTGGCCTGATTGTCTCTCCTCGCTCCCTCTTTCCCCATCCCCTCTCCCCTCCCTCTGAGTGGTGCAGTCTGGGTGGCTTCTCTGGGCAGCTGCTTCCTGAGGCTGCAGTGAGGCCTCCTGGAATGATGGGGTCTTATGAACAGACCCAAGTGGCGTCTTTAGTCTCACAAATGACAGCCAAGCCACCTAGGCGGGTGACTCCATCATAAGCCTCCCCACTGCTTCATTCTCCCCTCCCCTACCCCATTTGCTTATTTTTATTCAAACTCCTAGGTGGTAACTCTCCCTTGATATTTCCTGTTGCAAGACATCCCCCTCCTCTCCAGATAAATGCGTGAAGAGTGTGGAGCGTTGCTTGATGCTGCCTCTAAAAAATTAAATTGAAAAGTGAGGCTAGATACCATTTTTCTGTCGGACTTAATAAGCCTGCTTTCGAAAAAAATATTGGTTTGCGCTATCATGTCCAATAAGCACTGAGTAGGAGAACGGGTTTCTCATCATTTATATTTATGTCACCATCACATAAGCCTAAATGTGGATAAGTTATAATCCTCCCTATCTACCTCCCCTGATACGTATCTTTGTGGATAATGGCCTCCAAACACTTACTTTATTACACACATTTGTTATGTGACAAATCTTGCCAACACACCATTTTAAAGTTTATACATGAGGTGGCAAATGTCAGAAATAAATGGAAAAAAAAAAAAAATTCCCGGGACCTGGCTTGGCTCTGATATTTACACTAAAAATGCAATTTCCTATCTCCAGCTTATGAAAAAAAAACCTCTTCTTAGTTGCATATTGGCTTTGAAATATTTTCATTTAATACCCCCCACACATACACTTCCCATTTTTCACACGCCTTATAAATTGGTCGGAAAAAGCACTCTACTGAGTGGGTATGACACATATTTTATACAATGCCGAAAGCACAAAGATTTGTTTTGTTTTGTTTTTAGATAACTGGTGAAACTTCTTCTGTTGTGTTTTTTTTTTCCAAAATGGAAATATCATTTTATTATAAAAGTGGCACCAGATGACTGCAAAAAGCTAAAGTGCCTTGCCTTCTCCATAATTTCACTCCCCAGAGATAACCCCACTTACCAGTGGGAGTAGGAAAGGAAGGTCTTCCTAGTGTATTCTTGGTTGCTCTTTAAGTCGTTCCTCTTCCCGGCCCAAATGAGCAGTTTCACTTTCTCTGTGTGCTTTCAGGAGCCTTCAACCGAAGGAAACGAAACTCCATCTACGTCACCGTGACTTTGCTTATTGTGTCCGTGTTAATTCTCACGGTGGGCCTTGCTGCAACCACCAGGACCCAGAATGTGACTGTTGGAGGTTATTACCCAGGAGTTATTGTAAGTATAGAAGGCATCAGTAGGTTTCACTAGCTTGCTGGCTACAGAAATTCGGGTTCCAACAGGATGGGTTGCGATTCTATTTGAGTTTTTATTGTTTGCTCCGTTTTCCTTTATATCTCTCTATATTTATATAGAGACACAACTCTGGGCCCATTAAGCAGAGCTCTGAACTGAGAATCAGAAGAATCCCAGCTCCATCCCTAACTAGCAGTGTGGTCCTGAGCAAGTCATCTCACCCGTTTGGATCTCGAATTTTCTGGTCTAGGAGATGTCACTAACTAGCAGTGTTTATCTTAGGCTAAAATCCTGCCCTCTCTGGGCATCTGCTTTTTGATGTATGATAGAAGTCACCTGATCCTACCTGAAATCTGAGGACACTGTATGATCAGTAGTAGTAATTGTGCACTCCTATCAGGAAAATTATGTGGACTCTAGATTCCTAGAGTGTATTCATCTACAAATTATATACATGTTCATAAAACCTATATAAGACAGAGGTCCAAAGTTATATAAAAATCAAATCAACAATTTTTAATATCTTCACACTAAAATTTCAAAGAATGATATGTACTTTGCGTAAAGCTTATCATTGAAGATGGTGGCTATAAACCCTTATTTCAAATAGCCCACTAGGTATTTTTTAATATTTTTGGCTGACTTCTCATCAGATATGATTAGCTCATCATTGGTGTCATTTTTTTTTTTCATCTCTAGCTCACAATGTGGCTAACAAAACGCTTACCCTGGTAATAGAAATGTCAGCTCTACCATTTTTTTGTTGTTCACTTGTGCCTGCGTCATTAGGGGCATCTTCCATTCGTTGTTTCTCCACAGGAATCTTCTCAAACCACTTGTCCATTTTGTTGGGACTGGTTTAGTTAAAACTGGATAATATAATCCAGGCACATGGAGAAAACGCATCACCATCAATCCTTTGCTGCTTGGAACTTCCCCTTCTCCCTCAGGAGAGCTCACCTGGTCATCTGACATTCACACCCAGGGCTATTTGAAATAAGGGTTTACAGCCACCGTCTTTAATGATAAGCCTTCGCACAAAGCTCATATCATTCCTTGAAATTTTAGTTAGTGTTAGTGTGAAGATATTAAAAATTGTTGATTTAATTTTTATCTAATTTTGAACCTCTGTCTTATATAGGTTTTATGAACATGAACAAGTGCCACTCTACCTACTAAATATTAGTAACGCTTAAGTTCGTTCTTATCATTTTAGATAAACAATAAATAGAAAGTAGGAGTTCTAATAGTTTCTTCCCACACTCCAATGGATTGTTTTACATGTCTCCAGGGTGCAGGAGATCCACTTTGAAGACCGCTGAGCTGTTTACATACAAAACCCCATTTGGTTCCACACGCCACTGCTGTTGAATCCAAAAACCTAATTCTACAGGTTGGACCATATTTTTTCAGCAATTAAATGGCTCACCAATTGTAACTGATAGAGACCAGGAAGTTTAGGATGATTTATTTTTTATATTTTAGAACAGCAAAGAGGTCAGATGCGTTTGGGGGGAGTTGTTGTTTTGTTTTTTTGGAAAGGTGGGAGCTGTAGAGAGAAGCAAGGAAAGGAAAGGGATTAAAGATGGATGTCTTTGACAAGCTAGCACTGAAAGTGAAGAAGGCTGGCACCTGATGTCTAGGTCACTGATTCCACAACTGGAGTCTGGCATGCGCTGCTCCTCACACCAGCTAGAGTAGCTGCTGGGGGAAATTCCTTCGTAGCTCTTGGGCCGCCAGGGCTCCATCAGGCCAGGGCAGGTGTCCCACAGACACCGTTTGGTGCCCTCTGTTAAACATGTGATATGAGAGAACTCACCCAGTCCACTTCCTGTGATGAGGCAAAAAAAAAAAAAAAAAAACAGTCCTCAGCAGAACTGGGTTTTATTTTTAAACACAAGTAAGAGGAGTGGGGAGGAAAGGAGGGGAGAGGAAGATTGCATTTTGGTGGCTTGGAAAAGTAATTTATAGGGTCTGTGTGACTTTGTGTGCTTCAAGTAGCTGCATTGTGTAAAATATTTCTGACTGATGAGCAAATGCTCAAGCCGAGATTCAGACTCTCTGTGGATGAGAGGAAGGTATTTTCCATGTCATTTAAGAGAAAGAACTCCTATTCATGAACGATGGCTATGAATCTTTTCTGTAGAATATCTGACCGTGGGTGGCTAGGTTGGAATACATTAACAAAGGAAAGAGGCCACATGGTTGTTGTTATTTGAGTACCTGATGTTCAGCTCACGCTGGAAGTCAAAACAGTGGGGGCAGGTGTCTGTGTGTGTGTTTCATTAGAAGCCAATGTGGAAATGTTGATAGGTGAGCCAACCCTACCAGATTGTGTGCTCTTATAATTCCTGTAGGTTGTTTCTTTAAAATGGGTTTTAATTATAGAAAGTAAGGGGGAAGAATGCAGACTGAAAAGAAGAAAAATCCATTTGAGATTATATGTCAGATCATGTTGTTACAAATACAATTACAACTCATACCTCTGAAACAGTAAACGCCTGGGAATTCCGATTTGTCTGGGAATGGGTTGCTTTCACTAACTGAATAGCTTGGCTATGAGGGAATTACCATATAAACTCTTAAGCCAGTGGTTTCCCCACCTTGGTTTGCATAGAAAGGACCTGGTGAACCTGTGGAAATACAGATCTCTAGGCCCTACCCCCAGAGATTCTGATTCAGCAGGTCTGGGTGGGGCCCAGGAATCTGACTTTTCTTTTCCTGAGCTAACTTTTCTTTGAAAAATTAATATACGTTGAATCTGCATTTTAATAAGCATCCTAGGGGAGTCTAACTCAGGTGGACCAGCTACCACCTAGAAAACAAAAACCCAATAAAGTGTGCTTAGCAATAAACCAGAGTGAGAATAATGTGGTATTTTGAGATTCTGCGCTGTCAAGTTGGTCACTTTGAATATAAATTGTCAATGTAGATAACTGTGAAAAAATTAGGTTATAGGGAACTCTACTTTTTTTGGGTGTTAACAATATGTGAGAATTTCAAAACAGACAAATTAGGGAGCAATTATTAGATTAAAAGATTTACCATACCATTCATTTAAATACTGAGATCTTGGACATTTTAAAATATAACTCTATTTATAAAACTCTAAGTCATGTGAGAGGTCCCTGGGTGGTGCAACGATTTACACTCGACTACTAAACTAAAGGTTGGCAGTTCAAATCCACCCAGTGGCACCACGAAGGAAAGGCCTGGCAATCTGCTCAATAAAAATCACAGCCATGAAAACCCTGTGAAGCACAGTTCTACTCTGTAACACATGGGGTTGCCATGAGTCGGAATTGACTTGATGGCAACAGGTTTGTTTTTTTAAGTCATTTGAAACTTTCCAGAGGCATCTTTATTTTGCCAAATGAGATGCCGTTTTACAGTGGGGCACGTTATAATACAGTGCTAGCTACTCTCCCTGAGCTAGAATGTGGTATCATCCTAAGAGACATGCACACATGCATTTTTAAAGAAGTGCTAATTTGTACAAGCTGAACTGTAAAAGGAATTTTTTTTAATTAAAACTGACAAAGACAAACTGGCTTAGGATTTTTACTATCCCCAAACATTCAGGGAATATTCAGTGAATTCCAGAAGCGTTCCAATGAGCCTTCTAACTCCGAAGACCTGAAATACCAGGAGCCTCAGTTGTCGCAGGAAGCTGGAAAAGGGCAGCTGGGAGAGGCTGCTCCTTCCCGGTACACTTCCTATTAACTTAGATTCGGGAGAACTAAATGTGTTTCCCAAGCAACCCACCAGATGGAGTTGGCCCCTTGATCAGTGGGGAAAGCCTTTCATTCTAGCACTCTTTCCCCATTTGTTGTATTGTTGGGGCCGTACCAGTCTGTGTTTTCTTCCAGGAAAGACACCAGGAGTTTCTGCCCCGCTTTCCTGAGGGGGTTAGTTAATTGAAAATCCTATCAGAATTACCACGGGATTATTTAGGAGATGGGGGCAGCAGGACTCATTCAAAACCATCAATATCCCAGAAACCTCTAGGCCAGTATGGCTTCAGCTTCATGTGTAAAGACTCTTTTGAGAAGTTCAAAAAGTTTTGATTAACTCGAATACGCAGAAAATATAAGGGGTACTGGATAGTGGGATTTGGGGGTTTAATGAGAATTAGGCAGAAACTTTTTCCTTCTCTTTTGAAAATGTTTCTGAGATATAAATCCATGTTCCTGCATTAGTAACTACATTTTAAACACTAAATTTTAATCTTGATTTGCTGGATCAGACTTTTGAAACTCTACAAGGTTTTAACCTTCTTTGGCTCCCCTCTTGCCTCCTTAGCATGCCAGTGAAAGCTCTACGTAGATGCCCTCAGCTGGTCTCCCATTACCTCTCCAGTACCTTTACTTTTGCCAAAATTGTCAATTCACAGTCCCCTATACGCGACTTGGGCTTTCTGCCTTGGTGCTGTCACCCACATTGTTCCCTCTTGCCTGGAATGTCCTCCCTGCTCTCTCTGTTTATCAAAATGCTCTGTCACATCCCAACGTAAAGACACAACTGGGACATTTCTCAATACTGGGGTCCCCAGTGGTGTCTACCATCTTTGAACCCTCTACCACAAGTCCCTGCTACTCATGGTTCCTGAAAAATACTCATAGCCTGCTTGTGGTATCTGTTAGGCTAGCTTCTCGGTTTTGTTTATACTGGTCCACAGTCCCTTATCTGAACCCTTGGGCCAGATGTGCTTCAGAATTTAAACATTTTTTATTTTAGACAATTGATACAGTACATATGCCATATATTATCTAACACTCCCAATGGATCAAGCATAAGCAAGCACCTTCATATTTCCACAATAAAACATGAATTTTTACACTAAATGGGATAAAGATTATAAAATAATCTCACATAAGGTCAAGGTCAGGTTTTGCCACCAATTTAGTTACTAAAAAAGGCTTTTCATTTTCCAAGCTTTGTGGATTTCAGAATTATGGAAAGGGATTGTGGACTGGTTTACCTAGCTATATTATGAGCTCTTTAAGACCAGGTCTCATTGATCATACCAAACCCAAACTCCTGGCCTCCAAATCCCAGACCTAGCACAATACCTGCCATAAAGTAGATGTCTAATTAATACTTGTTGAATGACTAATCAATTGTTGAATGACTAATCCTTCTGAACCTCAGTCCTGGGTGTCTGGGGCAGTGGATGGGAATAGGCATAGGTGATCGGTTCCAGCTCCGAAAGAGCTCTTGAATCTGACTTTGTCTTTTTCTTTTACAAGTGGAGGGAAGCCAAAACAAAGCAAACTGATTATTTGTTCTGGTAATAAGAAATCAAGATGGAGGTCCAAAGGTTCAAAAAGGATATGATTCCGTGTAGCTCTCAAGGGATGACCAAAGAGATTAGCTTCCTGAGGCCTCAGGAGAGAACACAGCTGATTAGAAGCAGCTACTCATTTTCTGTCAGTAGTGGGTTAGCCAGGTAGCTGTCTTCCGAATTTATTAGCATAGATGAGTGAGCACTTTCAGCATTGTATCTCTGTGTTGAAACATCTCAATTGGTTTTGCATCAATTCCTGGAGGCTTATTTTTTGCCAATGCCTTCAACGCAGCTTGGACTTCTTCCTTCAGTATCATTGGTTCTTGATCATATGCTACCTCCTGAAATGGTTGAATGTCGACAAATTCTTTTTGGTACGGAGCACCAATTGAGATGTTTCAACAAACGGATGCAACTCTGGAGGCGCTCACTCGTCTATGCCAAGAAATTTGGAAGACAGCTACCTGGCCAACTGAATGGAAGAGATACATATTGGTTTCCATTCCAAAGAAAGGTAATCCAATGGAATGAGGAAATTATCGAACAATATCATTACTGTCACACACAATTAAATTATGCTGAAGATAATTAAAAAATGGTTGCATCCGTACATAGACAGAGAACTGACAGAAGTTCAAGCTGGATTCATAAGAGGACACGGAATGAGGGATATCATTGCTGATGTCAGAAGGATCTTGGCTGAAAGCAGAGAATACCAGAAAGATGTTTACCTGTGTTTTATTGATTGACTATGCAAAGGCATTCGACTATGTGAATCATAACAAATTATGGATAACATTGCAAAGAATAGGAATTCCAGAACACTTAATTGTGCTCACGAGGAACCTGTACATAGACCAAGAGGCAGTTGCTCGAACAGAGCAAGGGGATATTGCATGGTTTAAAATCAGGAAAGGTGTGTGTCAGGGTTGTATCCTTTCACTATACTTATTCAATCTGTATGCTGAGCAAACAATTTAAGAATCTGGACTATATGAAGAAGAACGTGGCATCCGGATTGGAGGAACTCTCATTAACAACCTGTGATATGCAGATGACACAACCTTGCTAGCTGAAAGTGAAGAGGACTTGAAGCACTTACTGATGAAGATCGAAGATCACAGTCTTCAGTATGGATTACACCTCAACATGAAGAAAACAAAATCCTTCACAACTGGACCAATAAGCAACATCTTGATAAATGGAGAAAAGTTTGAAGTTGTCAAGGATTTCATTTTACTTAGATCCACATTCAACACCCATGGAAGCAGCTGTCAAGAAATCAAATGACGCATTGCATTGGGCAAATCTGTTGCAAAAGACCCCTTTAAAGTGTTAAAAAGCAAAGGTGTCACCTTGAGGACTAAGGTGCGCCTGACTCAAGCCATGGTGTTTTCAGTTGCCTCATATGATGTGAAAGCTGGACAATGAATAAGGAAGACCAAAGAAGAATTGACACCTTTGAATTGTGGTGTTGGTAAAAAATATTGAATATACCATGGACTGCCAAAAGAAAGAACAAATCTGTCTTGGAAGAAATACAGGCAGAATGCTCCTTTGAGGCAAGGATGGCAAGACTACTTTTCACATACTTTGGACATGTTATCAGGAGGGATCAGTCCCTGGAGAAGGACATCATGCTTGGTAAAGTCAACGAAAAAGAAGAAGACCCTTAACAAGATGGATTGACACAGTGGCTGCAACGATGGGCTCAAGCTTAGCAACAATTGTGAGGATGGTGCAGGATCGGGCTGTGTTTCATTCTGTTGTACATAGCGTTGCTATGAGTTGGAACCAACTCGAAGGCACCTAACAACAACACCCATTTTTCAGGAAACTCTGACTATTGGTTTTTCCTTCTTTATTCTCAACCCCTCAGCTCCTCCTTGAACAGTGCTTCTCATTCTTCCCTGTAGAGAACTTCTTCCCTGCGGGCAACAATGAGACCCTTGATACTTGAAGATTACTATTCTACTGACTCTGGCCACAAATGTATTAAGATGTGGCTGAAAGAACACCGGCTATTAGGGGATCTGTGGGCTATTCCTGGCCATGCCATTAACTTGCTATAAGTCCAAATAATTCTCTAGGCCTCCATTTTCTGTCTATCAAATGGGAATGGTATCAGCTCCATCAAACTCAATAGCATTCCTGAGATCAAAAAGGGGTGAAAGTGCTTCTTTACTTAAAATACTATTCAAATGTAAGGTGGTATTATCTATACTGTTCATCAACATGTTGCTTGCCCAGGTGAGTGAATTCTTGCAGTGCTTACTCAATAGATATTGGCTCCCTACCTGACGAATTCTATCCATCCTTTGAGGCCAAGTTAAAGTGTCTCCTCTGTGAAACCTTAGAGTTACCGGTTATTTAGCAGCTATATACAAGTCACACAGCATACTTGATCTCAGTTAATGCTCATAGCAAGGAGCTCCGGTGGCACAGTAGTTAAGCGCTCTGCTGCTAACTGAAAGGTTGGCAGTTCGAACTCACCAGCTGCTCCGCAGGAGAAAGATGTGGCAGTCTGCTTCTGTCAAGATTACAGCCTTGGCAATCCTATGGGGCAGTTCTCTGTCCCATAGGATTGCTGTGAATCAGAGTCGACTTGATAGCAATGGGTTTTGGTTTTGGAATCCTCATAGCAACACTGTGAGATAGGTACTATTATGATCCCCATTTTATAGATGAGGAAACCAAAGCTCAGAGAGGTTAAGGGACTGGCCCTATGTCACATAGTTTATAAGTGGCTGAGCCAGGGATCTAATCAAGAATGAATTATTCTCTGCTCCTATAGCATTTTGTTTATACCTCGCCGGTGATTCTTAATGCACAGTCTATATCTCCTTCACTAGACTGTGAGGTCCTGGGGGAGAGGGACCATATCTTCTTGCTCATCTCTATTTCTCCAGAGCGTTACAATGTTTGGCACGTGTTGTTGTTGTTAGTTGCCATCAAGTTGATTACGACTCATGGCGACCCCATGTACACAGAAGTGCTCAGTGAATGTTAGAAAAATGAATGGACTAGAGTGGAATAGAATGGAATGGAACAGAAGGGAACTGGATAAAGTAACTGGCTGGCCTGGGATTCCCAGTCCTGGAGTGCCTTGTCTTTCCAACAGTTCCACAAGATTTCAGCCCACCTCTTCTGGCCACTGCCATCAGAGAGTTATTTGAGAGTGTCAGGAACAGTGAATGTTTTTGCTTCCCATCTTAGGGACTGCTATTGGGGTGCAGGAGTCATTGAGAATCTGTGGAAGCTGACTAACTGTTGGGTAAAAGGACTTATTTTCCGTGTAAGAAGCTGCCTCTGAATTTCTCTCAATCTCCAAAAGTGGCCCAGAGTATCATAAGCATGGACTATTCATGGAATCCCTCCTTTAAAAAAAAAAGCTGTGGAACGTATTGGAGAAGAGAAGAGGTTAAGAGAGAACAGGGAAACTCTCTTGTTATGAAATAGAACAAATAATAATAGGGTTTTTCAGCTCACGTCAGGCTAGAGTTATTCCAAAGTGAGGTGTCTTCAATAAAATGGTCGTAATAATCACTAGAATAATAACTAATATTTATTGAGTGCTTACCGTGTGCCAGACACTGCAAAGTTATTTGAATGTATCATCCTGTTTGATCCTAACAAAAACCCTGTAAGGTAGCCACCACTATGGTCCCCATTTTACAGATGAGGAAACAGGTTTAGAGAGGTTAATCAGTTTGTTCAATGTTGCACAGCCATCAGTGGAAGAGCTGGGGTTGGAACCCAGGCAAGTCTAATAACCAGGTTTTAATCACTATACTTTATGGCAACACATTTTAATTACATTTGAAATATGACCAGATGGGAGATATGCAGGAACATGGACTTATATTTTAGAAACATTTTCAATAAGAGGTGGAATATGTTTTCATTGTCTTGAGAATATACCTAGGAGTGAAATTACTGGGTCATACGGTAACTCTTATGTTTAATTGTGGAACTGTCAGAATGTTTTCCAATGTGGCCACACCATTTTACATTCCCATCAGCAGTGTATGAAGGTTCCAATTCAGGCCTAGTTTAGCTGTTGAATGAAAGTGTTCTCAGTAGAGTTGTGGATGGCCTGGGATGGTCTTTCCTTTCTTTCCCCCACCATACATACCTTCATGTACTTCAGCTTTTACTTCCCAAGAGGGGTTCCTGGCTCAGTGGCCTGGTAGAATGAGTCCTTGGAAATTCACATTCATTCCTTCCCTTCATTCTCTTTCATTCTCGGGGTTCTGAAACAACCGCCCAGTCCCCCTACACTGCTCCACCAAGCTCCTGCCCTGTCCTTGGGAACATCAGATTGGCAACCCTAGCTGTAAGGCACTCATTACCATATTTGGGGGCCTGGGACTGAAATAGATGCCCCTATGAGCCAAGGTAAGGCTACAGATGGAAACCCAGACCATTAGTGAGGATAAAGAGAAATGTAACTACATCACTGAACTTGTGTTAAGATTTATTGGTCTATTCTCACCACTTTTTACTTGTTCAATTTGCATCCCCGTCACCAGCCATCGGTTAGCGATCATTTTCATCCAAGATTGGCAGACTCAGTCCACTAATGGTGAAGCTGAGAGGGCAGTGGTATCTGCTATACTGAGCCATCATCCCAGCCACTTAGACAGGGAAATTGTTTTTCAGGGTTTTACACTGTCATTTCTGTTCACCCTTTAATGAATGGTTTCTATCCATAAATGAAGCAGAGATGGAGGAAGAGGTGAATAAGTGCTAACGTAAATTGCAGTGGGTCAACCACAAATATAGACTATCAAAAGGAGTTCTTTTTTTCCTCCTCCCGCCTTTTCTCCCTCCAGTCTGGGTTAAGGTGCTTGCTGATTTCTGAAGTACTTCCTGGGTTTGATTAGTGTGCTAGATGCGTCAAAAATTGCTCTTGCAAATCTTATTTTGTAATCCATGCATCAGAGTAGAAGGACTCTTTTCAAAAAAAGATAAAGGTTAGAATATAACATATGCTTTTCACCATTATATGCCTCTTAGTGACTCACCAGTCACATGCCAGGTAATGGATATTGAAACTGAGATAGGCAAGCTCTGAAAAGCTATCGTTGGCTTTTAGTTTGGGGGCATATGAGTTTCTTTTTAGGTGTGATTCATATCTACAAGGAATAATTGGCAAATAGTAGGAGGAAATAACTTTTATCGTACGTGCTGTATTTGTGTACATAACAGCTGCATGTGTCTTTAGCATCTCTAAACCAAAACCAAATCTGTTGCTGTTGCGTCAACTCCTACTCATAGCAACCTTATAGGACAGGGTAGAAACTGTTAGCATCTCTACCCTGGTTGTTTTTCATTATCGTACACCAGGAGCTGGAATGCTTTTGTGGTCAGACACACTGTTTTCCCACATGTTATCTATGTATGCCATGTTGCTTTGCAGCTCGGCTTTGGATCATTCCTTGGAATCATCGGATCAAACCTTGTTGAGAACAAACGGCAGATGGTAAGTTTCATCACTATAGAATGAAGTTCCACCTCTGAAAAGCTCAGTATTTATATGAATAAGTAACACATTTCTTAAGGTTGCCAAATTGGACCACAAAAGAAATTGTTACTTTGCCTTTTCTCCTAAGCCTCCAGGGAACTTATTTTACAGTAACCCTGTAGGATGGGACTTGTTCTCATCTTGCCTGATGCTCCCTCAGTGGCCTAACTAGTCTGCTTAAGCCACAGGGATAGAATATTCTAGATCTTGCCCTTTGCTTTCCTCCTCACTCCCAAAGGAGTGCTTAGGCTATGGTCTTCACCTAGAAGGCCTTTGCTCCTGTGGTTTCCATTGCTGCAGCTCTGGATTATTGGTGACCCTCACATCTTCCCCTCTGATGCAGAATGCTCCAGGGAAGTTTTCTCAGAGGACTCCTGACTTTTAGGAGATTACAATCTAGGGGACTTGGAGTAAGAGAACAAATGTTCTGGGGGCACACGGAAGACGAAATCAAAGGATGAAACCAACCTAAGATATTTCCATTACCCATAGTTGAAAGGTTGTAAGGTTGAAAGGAAAAATGAGCATGTAACAGGAGTTCCATGTCCTAATGGGGCCTACAACGGCAAGCTGTTGTATTTTCCTGGCTCAGTCTGAGAAGACTTCCTGGAGGGCAAGGGAAGAAGGTGCAGACCAAGTTACAAGCATTTTGCAGTTTTATAGGTTTGTAAATCAAGATACCTGGTGGGTGGTCAGATGGTGGACTGATTAGGCTCCTCTTGTACAAGTCTCTGTGGTATCACAACTTTGATAATGGGGTCTATTTAACAGCAAGTTTAATCAGATAACGTAATAGCTCCAGGAACAGAGAACTCTAACCATATGTTCCCCCCGCCCCCAGCGATGTGGGGAATCACCCTCAGGGGAGTTCTAATAGTTTTCTTCTTCCATTTCACCTGGACTACCCCCATGCCAGTTGTGTTTGCACTTTGGGCTTAAATTATTCAAAATAATGGGGGCGTTTTAATTGTAGAGCTGATCATAGCATAGCTAATAATGCCAATTTCATGAAATAATTCATCCATTATTTACCAGTTCTCTGCAGTGTTGTGAAGTGAGATTTATCAGAAGAGGTTTCTGAATAACTCCCAAAGGGTCTAAGCATTTCCTCCTATCCTGTTGAGGTGGGAGAACCCTAGGGCAGCAATGACTTTGATTTCCTCCTTCCCCCTGGAGAGCAGCTTAATGACATGTTATCCCCTCGCCCAATTCTTCCCCCAAACACCTCAGGGAAGAAAAGCACTGATTCTGTCTTGCTTTGACGGTCAACCTGGGCGAGGCTCAGGAAGCACCTAGCCCTGCCCATAAAAACACCTTAAAACACCTACCCCCCACATTGGTTTGTTGTATTACCTTTGTATATGGAAGATAACTTATTAGGAAAGTTTCTCTTATCATGATCAGAGAATAGGGTGGTCTGGTTCAAGCAAACGTTTTTCTTACTTCAGAGTTTCCATATACACCACACAGAGTTGATCAGTTTCAGACAACGCAACCCTTGTAAAATGTCCTTGACATTTAAGTCTTAATAAGTTCAATGTCCTTTCTCCTCAGTGATTCAAAAGGTCATGTAGAGTTGCGCAGGTCCTCAGAATCATCATTATCTTTATCAGGGCACACTATACCATCAAGTAGCAGCATGAGGGGCTGGGAAGAACACTGGACTAGGAGTTGGTGGGCACCAGGCTTTTCCACTCCCCCCCTCTATGCCTCCATTTCCACATAAATAAAATAGGGAGTTGAACTCCATGATGTCAAAGGTCCAACATTTTTCTGAGTCTGAGGATGGAAGAGCCATACAGTCAAGTAGTTCCTCCATGGACAGCATGCTGGATGCCGGCAAGCCTCCTCTTCATTTAGTGCTCACAGAGTGAATTTCTTAGCTTATCCTGAAAATGTAAAAAGTGCTTCGCTGACCCCTTCTCTGCCTCACGCACCCTTCCCACTCATCCTGCCTTCCTGCCTGACTGGGAAGAGCATCCCCATAGGGTAGCAGGCCAGAGTTTCCTTTGGCTGGCAGTCTCTTGGGGGATTGCCCTGACTCTTGCAGCAGCAAGAATGGAAGACTAACAGACACTTTTTGTTTTGTTCCTCATGCAGCTGGTGGCTTCTATCGTCTTTATCAGCTTTGGTGTGATTGCAGCTTTTTGTTGTGCCATAGTTGATGGGGTCTTTGCTGCCAGACACATTGTGAGTATTTTCAGCTCTGGATTTAAAAAATATGCAATAAAGCAAGGCTGCCTTGAGTGTGTGCTGGATGTTCAGCACTATGCTAAGTGTTGTGAGGGTACAGGAGAGGGAGAAGACAGGATCACTGCCTCAAGGAACTTACCGTTAAGATGAGGACACTGATGGAGACACAGGCATCTAGAGAACTGGGTCTAAGCTGGAGGGGTGTACGAACTCTAAGTGCCATAGTGGTTTATAGTGGATTCGAGAATTCAGGCAAGGCTTCTCAGTGGAGGTCAGGATGGAGCTAGGCCTTTGAAGTGTGAGTCATATTCAGAAGGGCAAAGATAAGGGCATTAGGGCCAGTGGAATGGCTTAGAATTCAGAACCAATATGCTGTGTTGGGGGCCAGGGGACGGGAGAGAAAAGCAGGAAGCCACATGACTTCCTGAGAGCCTTGAAGTTTTCAATGGCTGACCTCCTCTTCACCAGCAATTAGAGCAGATCATGAGGACAGAGTCATCTTTTCTCAGACACCTGAACTTTGCTGTCCTACAACAGTGGTTGGAGAGTAGTGGTGTAATTGGGGGTCCAAAGAAAGTCCCTAGAGCTAGAAGAGCCTCCATTCAGAGCCAGTCCTGGAGTTCATGTGCCAAATGCCTCATAAGGACCATTTTACTCCTGCAGCTCAAACCTGTGCTAAGGGCATTCCAATTTGGCTCTAAGGGCATTCCTATTTGGCTCTACAGGAGCCCTTGATCTTCTTCCAGAACATTTCATTTCATACTATTCCAGGCATCTAGCCTAGGGCCAACTTCTCCATTAGGCACAGTGCCTCAGACCTATAATACTTTTAGAGGACCATGAAGATGTTATTATTTCTTTTCAAATCAGAAGAAAAACTATAAACTTTTAAGTTGAAAAAAAGTTTTAATATATAATATAAATATATTCATCTTTATACCAATGAAATAATAAAATATAATTTTTAATTTTTGTGTTTTTTTATGAAGGAAGAGGCCCATGAAGGCAAAAGTGCCCAGGGCCCAGGGAAGTCCTAATCTGGCCCACAAACCAAAATGAAGAGTGAGCTGCAGCAACTTGCTGAGCCCCCACAGCAAACCCAAATACTCATTTAAAAACAAAAACAAAAACAGAACCAACATTGAAAATGAAAACATCCCATGAACTAGTTGGAAATTACATGTTTTCTTAAACAATTGAATTGAAGCAAAATTGCATTATCATAATCCTCTCTGGATCCAACAATGTTTTCTTCCATTTCAGTTTTAGCTAATTGTTAAGGTCACCGTGAGTGATCAGCATGGGTATGGTTGGATCTAGGAAGGATGATTTGAGACATTATTATTTTAATTCCAACCCTCCTGTTCTTGTACCCTCCTCCAAACATGTTGACAGGGGTAGAAAACTCTGTCTCTCATTTGCCAAGATTAGATGAACCCACATGGGCAGTGATGCCACCCAAGCAGCCTCTGAAATGGCATCTCAGGAGATCATTTCCTGGCAGAGGGCAAAAAAAGGAGTTGGGAAGAGAAACCTTTTGCTTGATTTTCTTTCAGGGCTGGGACTATAAATGTAGGCCCCTATATCAGACTCATCCCTTCTACTTTAACTGAGTGCGACCATCTTTTTGCCGTCTTCTTAAAAAGGCAAATAACACATCAATAAGTTTTAACACCCATAATCCCAACACCCTAACATAGCAATTCTTTTCATGTTTACATATTACCCTCTCAGTATACACCTATTTTTGTAGCATGGTTGCAATCATAATACGCATGCTATTTTGTATTCAAGAGGAGCCATCTTAATAACAATAATTCCTTGTTTTTGTGTGTTGCATTTAGCTTTTCAATGTGCCTTCACATCTATTATCTCATTTGAGACCCACAGCAACCCTGTTAGATATGTAGGGCAGGCATTATTATCCCCATTTGACAAGTAGTATTTACTCTGAGGCAGTCTCCATGACAACATGGGCCTAGCGGCCAAGAAGCCTGAAGTAGATTTTGGTGGCATCATGAGCAAAAATGGCTTCCTCCTTCTCCCTCTTCCTCCAACTCGAATGCTTTTTTTTTTTTTTAAAAAAAAATAACAGGTTTATTGAGATATAATTCACATACCGTACAATTCACCCATTTAAAGCATACAATTCAGTGGTTTTTAGTATATTCACAGGTATGTGCAACCATCACCATAGTCAATTTTAGAACATTTTCCTTACGCCCCCAAAACCATGTACACTTTAGCTATTATGCCCCCTAAACTCCCATCACCCCCAGCCCTAAGCAACCACTAATCTACTTTCTGTCTTTATAGAGTTCCGTATTCTGGACATTTCATATAAATGGAATCATATAATACATGGTCTTTTGTGATTGGCTTCTTTCACTTAGCATGTTTTCAAGTTTCATCCATGTTGTAGCATGTATCAGTACTTCATTCTTTTTTATGGCCAATAATATTCTATTCTATGGATATATCACATTTTGTTTATCCATTCATCAGTTGATGAACATTTGGTTTTTTTCAACTTTTTCACTATTATGAATAATGCTGCTATGAACATTCATCTACAAGTTTTTGTGTGGACATATGGGTCCATTCGTCTTGGGAATACATCTTAGGAATATACTTGGGAGTGGAATTGCTGGGTCATATAGTAACCCCAAGGATCCCTGGTGGCACAATGGTTAAGCACTCAGCTGCTAACCAAAAGGTTGGCAGTTCAAACCCACCAGCTTCTCCATGGGAGAAAAGACCTGGTGATCTGTTCCTGTAAAGACAAAAAAAACAAAAAAACAACCAAACCCATTGCTATGGAGTCTATTCCAACTCATAGCGATCCTATGGTCTAGGAAACCCTATGAGGCAGTTCTACTCTGTCATATAGGGTCACTGTAAGTTGGAATTGACTCGATGGCACACAACAACAACATAGCATGAGGTTCCAGTTTTCCCACATCTTCGCCAACTCTTGGTATTATCTGACTTTTTTATTCTAATAATCCTAGTGGGTATGAAGTGATATCTCACTGTGGTTTTGATTTGCATTTCCCTGACACCTAATGTTTTTGACCACTGGCCTCAGTCAAAGGCAATGGGAACAAATCCAAGTTGTATTTACTGGAAGTTTCTTCTAATGATCACCCAACTGCCTCTGACTCTCGGCTCTCTGTACCTCCTGTAGTTCAGTGGCCTGCAGTATAACATTTGATTCAGGGGCTTGGGGCAAGGCTGGATAAATCTTGAAGGAAACATTTCTGCTTACACTGTACCTGTCCTAAGACATCTTCCAGTCCTCATTGACACCCAGGGGGTTTTGAGGAAGGAGGCTTTATTAATCTATGGTGATATCTGTCAGCCAACTTAAATGAGAAGCACATTTGGACCCTAGGACTGCCTGGGTGGGTTAGAGCCAGTCTTTCCTATTGTCAAGGCCCTTTAACATCATCTTCCCCTGTTCCTTTGACTTGGGTCAATATGAATTTCCTCTTAAGACCTACCTTCTCTCACACCTATCTATATGCATCTTGTTCCTTCTCTCTGTTGTCTCATACTTCCTTTCCCCTCTCTCTAATACAGGCACTAACTTGCAAGGAAAGTCACTTCACCTTCTTGTGCCTCAGTTTCCTCCTCTGTCAAATTGATATAATAATAACCTACCTCTCAGGGTTAGCATGAGGATAACGTGAAATAATGTATATGAACATGCCCTACAGAGGGCCTGGCACAGAGTAGACACTTAACATAAAGCAGTTTCCATTTCCACCCCTCTCTCCATAGTTGGTGGCCCTCCAGATTAAAAAGGTTGCTGAGCCCTGTCTGTGCAACCTTTTTCCCAACTCCCAATTGCCTGGGCTTGCTCCTTCTCTGGGACCTCAGTGCAGAATAGCAGCCAGAGGCAGCAAATAGACAATCACCACACGTCTGTCCTCATATAGGACATTTGGTGGCTGAATGCTTTTTGCCTAACCAAGAGGCCAGGAAGACTACAACCAGTACATCGACATCAAGCTTTCCCTTCAGCAGGATAATAATGACTTCTGCCATAACCCAAACATGGAAAGTCTGCCCTGCTAGATGTGAGCTGGGAGCCCTGTGGTGCAGTGGTTAAGCACTCAGCTGCTCACCAAAAGGTCAGCTGTTCAAACCCACCAACCACTCCATGGGAGAAAGATGTACCAGTCTGCTTCTGTAAAGATTACAGCCTTAGAAACCCTATGGGCAGTTGTACTTTCTCCTATAGGGTTGCTATGAATGGGGATCAACTCGAAGGCAATGGGTTTGATTTTTTTGAGGTGTGAGCTTAAGAAACCTCATTCCTCTTCAACCTGACTCCAGGCTAAGCCAACGGGGCAATGCACTTTCACAACACTGAGAAACCAGGAAGTTCATGTACAAGTAGCCAATGAAAAGTCCTAGGTCCTTGGTGGAGTAGCAGGCTGGGGCACATGAAGCACTTGGGTGACAAGTATTAAAAAAAAACAAAAAACAAGAAAACAAGCCCATTGCCATCAAGTCAATTCCGACTCAGAGCCACCCTATAGGACAGAGTAGAACTGCCCTGTAGGGTTTCCAAGGAGTGGCTGGTGGATTCGAACTGCTGACCTTTTGGTTAGCAGCCAAGCTCTTAACCACTGCAAAACCAGGGCTCCAAGTATAGGAGATGCTAAATTACATGTGTGGGAAAAAGCACCCACCAGTGTTATTGGAAATCGTGAGTGAAGTGGGGGCAGGAAGGAGGGGGATAATAGACAAACTCCCTCTGCCAGGACACTTGCTCCAAACCCCATAAGGTTAGTTTGCATAAAGTACTTGCCCTGTCCTAACTTGCCTTTGGCAGTAGCCCCCTCCCACTCAGGGGATGTTTAGTATCAGCCCTGGAAGTGAACAGCATCCCCTGCCCCCAAACATCCCTTGGCTTGCGTCTGTTTGTTCTCCCCTAACCCCCATGCCTGAACACTCCCTCACCAGGAAGCTGGCCAAGTCAGCAGAGCGAATCAACTGTCCTTGAGCCCCCTGTGAGTTTTCTGGGTTTTAGCAGTATTTTTGGAGTCCACTATCTTTATCTGGAGCCCTGGTGGTGCATTGGTTAAGAGCTTGGCTGCTAACCAAAAAGTCGGCAGTTTGAATCCACCAGCCGCTCCTTGGAAACCCTATGGGGCAGTTCTGCTCTGTCCTATAGGGTCGCTATGAGTCGGAATCAATGGCAACGGTTTTTTTTTTTTTTTTTTTTGGTTTTTATCTAATCTGTGTAGTTGAGTGAAAATGACACCTAGTTCAGTTTTCAGCTGAGTTAAAATCTACAGCAGTCTCAGTAGCCGCCCACCCCCGTGGGGCTTGCTTCCTGAGCTTTTCCTCCTGAAAAAAGCTGTAGAAATGACAGCAGGGAATACATGTCAGCCCGCCCCAGTCCAGTACACAGGTGATAATGAGACCTCACGTGGGAGCTGGGTTCCTTTGACTCCCTCCATTTGGGAGTGTGATGTCGCAATAACCTGGAGTTTTGAATCTTGTTCCCTGGGGACTTTTTGCAAGGAGACAAAGACCAGAAGTAAAAAAAAAAAAAAAAAAAAAAAAAACAGGAGATCTCATGAAACTCATTTCTCAATCAATTTCCTAATTCCATGTAAACCAAATGTCCCAATAGAAAGCAGTTTATTTGAGCATTTTGATCTGATCCTTAGGTTCTCAGGCTCCCTAAATGGGAAACTTTCAAAAATGAACCCACCCCACTGCCTGCTCTGGTGTGTGTGTGTGTGTGTTCAACTTTTGTATTACCAAGCAGAGCACCTGCTGCTTTATTTTCCAAAGCCAAAACCCCTTTGGTTTGGTATTTCTCTTTCTAGGACCTGAAACCACTTTATGCTAACCGGTGCCACTATGTCCCCAAGACATCCCAGAAGGAAGCTGAGGAGGTGAGCCACAATGAGGCTGCATGACTTGCCTCCGGGGGAAAGTCTCTGGTTCTGCCTGAAATCCCCTTTCGTTTACTCCTTTTCATGGGCCTGAGGCTTGCTGCTAGGAGTCTGTAGCAGATTTGTTCGTGGGTCAGAGCACATTGCTAATGAGGCCACAGTCATAGGTTGGAGCCTCATGAGGCCTGGTCAGATTTACTTTGTTCTGTGGCCACAAGTTGCCCCTCTGACCCCAGCCGGCAGCTGCCCAGTGTGTGGCTTTGATCCCAAGAGGGACAGATGAGAGTACAGAGGCCACTGGTCATGCCCATCCCCCATCTCTGTGGATGACAGCTCAGTTGCCTGGACTTGGTGTCCAGCTGGAATAAAAGTGGGAGCCTCACCAAGGCACTAGGCCCTACTAAGGAGGAAGGTGAACAAGGAGAATTGAGAAGTCTAGTCCACTTTGAGGCACTGGGGAGACCTGGACTATCAGGCTGAAGCCATCCTGGGCCCTCTAGCGAACCCCCAAGAGTCCAGCCTAATCATGCTTGAGTGGGAAGGAGTCTCTCTCTTGTGCCCCCACACAGTTCTCCTTGTGTTCCCTGCTACCTCAGGCAGAACTGGAGGCAGTGGGCAGTGAGGCAGAGCATGGCTCCAGGTCATTTTCAGAGAGCTTTCATTCCAGTACACAATAATCCCTTCCCAACTGAGAGGTCCTTTTATATGGAACTCTACCAGATGCTTCCAGGAACCTTGATAATTTGGTACTCTATTAGCCTCACATTGAAAGCTAATCCTCCTGAGAATATTCAGAAAAATGGTAGACTTATGATTGGGAGGAGGAAAGGGAGGCAAGTGGGTATAAAATGGCCACGGCATTGCACAACTTCAGGGAAAGCCATTGTGCATAAAGTACAATGTGAATGGTGTCCTTGAAGTTAGACAGAGCGATGGCCCCGCTTCCAAGGCAGCATGGCACCTGTCTCTATGATGGCTCTGCCATCCACTTGCCTCCCTTTCCTCTTTCCAACCACAAGTTTACCATTTTTCAAACTATTCTTGGGTAGAAGGGGGGAATGGAAATGTGTATGTGGTCAGCAGCTTATCAGAAGGGCAGTGAGCATTTGGATGAAGGTCCCACTATAAAAAAAATACTCATTTACTACGAATATTCTCTATAACAAAGCAAAACAAATTTACAAGCACTTCATTGCATCCGTTTGGGGGACAGAGAGCCTGGAAAATGTACTGCAAACAAGAGACAGTAAATGGAAATTAATTTTTGCAATTTTTTAAAGTTCTTGCAAATTCAAGATGTGTAAAATGTCACTGCTATTCTCTTGATTTCGTCATGATAGCTTTGTTGTGTTAATTTGGTGATGGTAAGAATATGAATAATGATTTCCATAGGTTCACTTGTAACCCTGGTCCCCCTAACCCTATTTTTCCTATATAAGGTCATAAGTTCCTCAACCAAAAATTCTCCTTCCGCGAGGGTTATGAGGAACCTTACCCAGGCAGCTAGAGAGGTACTATTGTACTTCAGAGTGCATGTGACAGCCCCTCTGTTTTCCTTACCACCTGACCCTTTTTCCTCCTGTACCCTGATTTTCCCTTCCCTCTTATCCTCATTTCTTACCGTCCATTTGTTCTTCCATCCAGCCTTCCATCTGTCCTTCCTCCTCTCTATCTCCACCCTTCAGGGATGGGGCACTGAGGGCAGTGGCTGAGGCTGAACATGAGCCCAGCTACACAGTGACTTACCTCAGACGCAAGCTGCACCAGCTCCCTGCTCAGCCCCATCCCTCTCATGGGTTGGTGTGCTCATTTCACAGCCATCCTTACTGTCTCCATCAGTCACTAACTCGAATTTCCAATCCCAGAGGGTCCTGCCTCCCCTCCACTGCCAGCTCATCTCCTCACTGTTGTGTGCCCTCAGGTGAACTGCCCTCACCTCAGCCGTGGATTCTGCACTCCTCGCATTCGGGGTAACACCTGCTTCTGCTGTGACCTCTACAACTGTGGCAAGTAAGTGTTGCACCCCAGGCACAGGAACAATGGTTTGACCACAATGGAAACTAGAAGGGCTGGGGGGCAGTGCAGCAGGGATCAGAAAAGTAGAAGACACGCTTCAACTGATGTGCATTATCAGCCTTCTGTGTGCCAGGCAGCATGCTAAGTACCTTCACATATTTGATCTCACTTAATCCTTACCTAGCAGGTATGTAGAATTAGTATCCCCGTTTCCCAGATGAGGAGAGAGGCTCAGAGGAAATAGACAATTACTAGCCCAAGGTCACACAGAGCTTGAAAATGGTAGAGGTAGGATTTGAACCCAGCTGTGTCTGAGTTCAAGTTCAACAACATTCAACATATAGTTACTGAGCACCTTCTCTGTGCCTGGCCCTGTTCTAGATATTGGAGATGTTCTAGTAGGGAAAATAGTCAATAAATACACGAATATATAATATAATGGTAGGTGGTGATCAGAGCTCTTAAGAAAAATGAAGCAGGAGAGGTAGATAGATAGTGATGAGGTAGTGGGGTAGGGGGAGAGAGGCTCTCTGTTAGGTAGTCAGTGAAAGCCTCTGTGAGGTGGTGACATTTGTACAAAGACCCAAATGAAGCGAGAGGGCACTCTCTGGGTCTCTGCCCTCCAATTGCTAAAATGTCATTTACTCTTTCTTTCAAACCATATTTACGTGCAAATAATACAGAGATTGCCACTGAGGAGCTTACAAACTAGTAGTGAAGTCAGATGTGTGAACAACTGATTGCAATGTAGTATGATAAGTGCAGTGGGAGTTGGTGGATGTAGTGGGGACCCTGGTGGCCCAAATGATTGAAAGTCAGATTTTTTGGGGGTGTGGGGACAGCATCAAGGAGGAGGTGATGTGGGAGTTGGGATACAAACCAAAACCGGGGGACATGGGGAGGGTATGTTGAGCAGTTGTCAGGAGGTGGGCGTAGTTATAGAAGGTGTGGTGCGAGGTGAGGGCGGAGCTGTAGTCAGAGGTCAGATCATGGAGGGCTCATAGGCTGTAGGAAGGACTTTGGAGTTGAACCTGTAGGCAATTGGGAGTCCCTGAAGAGTGCCTCATGGAAGATGGCTTTGAGTGCCTGGTGACTGGAGGCAGCTAGGAGGCCATTGCAGGAGTCCAGGCCAAAGAGGATGGAGCCTAGATTAAGTTGGCTTGGAAGCATTGGAAAGCAGGGAATAAATTTGAGAGCAGTTTAGAAGATGGGCTCTACAGGAATGTGCGCACAGGTGATACGGAGCATGCGTGAACGCCCCTCCATGAGGGGTGTGTCAGCCAATGCCTGCCCAAGCACGAAGCTTCTTAACATTCTCAGTGCAGGGGGCTGAGGGCCAGGGGAGGGAGGACGAAAGGATGGGACTGGCAAAGGGGGGCTGGATGGAGCTAGATCCAGAGGGTGTCAGATGGATGCTGCCTCCTCCTCACTCACATTCCCTACTCTTGGTATTTGGGGCTCAGTTTCTCTGGTTTGAGGATTAAAACCTGACAGGCTGGCAGCGGGAGGAGATGGGGGAGAACTCACACTAGTCCTTTACCTACTTTGCTAGCACTAGTCTCACCTCCTTAAAAGGTTTGGTCTTGGAGGAAGAGAAACTTAAAAGACTCAAGTGAGGTTTGGAGATTATCTGTGGGGTTCAATTATTCATGTTGCAATAATAACTAACACTTAGAAAGGGATTCCCTCCATAGCAGCAGTGATTGAGAGCTGGCTATAATTGTACTTCCTGAGTTCATCCTTCCAAAACTGATCAAAGGAATGTAACATAGGTCCGAGGAGAATTGGGGTAATTTTGCTATCTTTCCCCTTGCCTCCCCTTATCCCTCCCTCCCTTGCCCTGTCTTTCCCTCTCTTTTTATCTCCTCCCTCTTCTTCTGTCCTCCTTTCTTGCGATCCTCTTCCCTTCTCCTCCTTGCTGCTCTCCTCCCGCCCCTCCTTTTCCATTTCATCGCCTCCTGGGGCTGAGATCCAGAAAAGGAGCAAGGAGGCCCCCCGAAATGGCTGAGAAGTGATTCCTCACAGACACACCTTTCTCTCTGCAATAGGTGTGTTCCTGAAAAAGGTTTGAATAAACTAAATCCCACTTTAAATTGCATCATAGCTAAGCCCTTAGGTGTTTTTTTTTTTGTGTGTGTTTGAAAGTGGAGACTCAAGCCCAGTTTATCTTCCTGTCAATCTGAACTTCATAATAACTGACTTTCTTACTTTCTTAAAGCAAGTTATACCAGTATTGTCCGCAAGGCTCGAAAGGATTTTTATGAGGAGCTGTGCTAAACTAGGGGCTCTTTAAGGGCAGAGGATATGCCTTAATCTTACCTATGTCCCCAGGCCCCAGCACAGGCCCAGGTATGAGTGAAGTGCTGATGAAAATGGAGTGACATTTGTGGAAAAGGGACAAAAAAAGAACTCCCTTTCCACCAAGAAGATAAAATATCGGATGGAACAACTGGGAGGGGTCATGAGGATACTACCCCTAAAGATCTTCAGGTCCAGAAACGGTTTTCACTTGCCTGATACCTGGCGGCAGGTCCCTGGCATCTCGCATCGCCCTTTCCCAAGTCTGTAGTGCTGAGACTCCAGGGCAAAGCCACTAGGAAAGGCCTTGCTTCAGTTTTTCATTTCATCTCACCAGATCATAACCCAAGGGCATGAGACTTGAGAGGGGATGATACCACAATAGAGGGAAAAAAGTTTTTCCTTGACCCAAGGCTTTTTCCAGCCAGCCCCCAAAATACCTAAACTCAAGGCCTAAATATAGCTAGCAACAAACATTCTGAGGCTTGGAGATCTTAATTTTGCCAAATGTGTATTTATTTTCCTCACACGAGGCCTATTTTTAATCAATTGCCAGCTCCTCCAGTCCATTTCCTGGAAAGGAGGCCAAGAAAAAAAAAGTGGGAACAAAAACATCAGGCAGTCATTTGCACAGTGCTACGGAAACAGAGTTTCTACTGTCCCCTTGAACCCACAGACCTTCATTGACGTCAGGAGTGGTGAGGTTTTAATACCAAACATTTAGCCTTGTGCAGCAAGGTGGCTTTCTCTAGGACACAGCTCCTCAGCAGCTGCCTTTCATCTACTCACTCATCCTTGGAGAGGTCAAGTCAATATCACTGCGTTTCAGTGCGTAACCTTGAGAAAAAGAAAGGAAATGGGGTGGTTTGGGAAGTGCTTCAACTGGTGTGAAAATGAAAGAAGATAGCTTACTTTCATTCTCTGACAAACTTTTATTGTGCTCCTACTATGTGCCAGGGTGACACGAACGGTTTGCACCCGGCTACTAACTGAAAGGTTGTCGGTTCAAATCCACCCAGCAGCGCTGCAGAAGAAAGGCCTGGCAATCTGCTTCTGTAAGATTGTTGTTGTTAGTTGCCATTGGGTCTATCTATTCCCCACGTGTGACAGAGTAGAACTGCTCCACAGGGTATTCTTGGCTGTAATCTTAACAGAAGCAGATTGCTAGGCCTTTTCTTTCACAGGACCACTGGGTGGGTTTGAATAGCCAACCTTCAGGTCAGAAGTCAAGTGTAAACCATTTGCGCCACCGCAGTTCTACTCTGACACACATGGGGTCGCCACAAGTCAAAACTTGACAGCAACGGGTTTTGTGGAGTTTTTTTTTCTATGTGCCAGGGACTGTTCTAGGCACTAGAATAGGTATCAAAAAGACATAGTTTTGCCCTTAAGGAACTCAATTTACTGGGGGGTTAAGAAGAGGGGGGCTTAGACTGATATACAGAATATATGCAGTGAGTGAGATATGTGCAGTGGCTGCCCATTGCCACTGCCTGCCCACCAAGAGGCACCACTAGGCCCCTATGGGAGAGCAGAAGGATGCCCTCCTGCCTGATTCAAGCCCTGCTGCCTCCTGCTTTATTAAATGGAGACTGAAACAAAAAGAGGTTATCTGTTCCTCCAGGCCCACCCAGCAAGTTGAGAGGAACAGGGCAAAAGCTTACATTAGGTAATCAATTTCACGATCAATGCAATGATCAGGCTTTGAACTCAGTTACTCATTCACCAAGTATTGACTGATTACCTATAACACTTCTACCACTGTGCTAGGCAGTGAGGGAGACACAAAAGAAATGTAAGAAACGACCTTCGTCCTTGAGAGGTTACAGTCTAGACGGAGACACCATGTTTACCTTGGCCCTGATCATAGCTTCAGCACCCAGCACTGAGTACACTCTCAATAAATATTGGATTAAATGAATTGCTCAATGGTTGATGTATGCAAAGTGCAAAACGAAGAGGAATAGACTGTCTGAGGCTGTGGAAGTCCAGGGAAAAAAGTTAATGGATGGGCCCTGGCATCCTTGAAGAAGGCCCCAGAAGGGGTGGCTGTTAAGGCTTTGAGCAGGGGGAGAGATTAAGACAGGCAGAAAACAGAGGGCAGAGCCTTCCAGGCAAGGGGAGAAATCTGAGCAAAGGTTCGCAATCAGTTCCCAGCCTGGCCAGTTGGGGCTTCTGAGGGCCTCAGCCTGGCTGGTGTGTAGATTTCATTTTGGGGCCAGACTATGGCAAACCTTGAATGCCAGACTGAGGAATTTGGACTTCTTCCTGAAGGTAATTGGGGAGCAACAGAAGGGTTTTGTTGAAAGGAATGACATAGTTACAGAAGCATTTTAGGAAGATTAATCTGGAAGTGATAGGGTCTGGCAGGAGGGCATTGCAGTCATGGAGGCTTGAGGTGTTGAGGGTGGGAGCAGTGGGAATGCAAAAGATGGAATTTCAGAGGAAGATCTGCCCAGAGACAGAACCAAATGGAATAATGAATCTCAAACAGAAACAAACCACTTAATTTGCCAAACCCTGAACCATATCCAAGTATTAGCTTTGTTTTGCTTCATGGTTCAGTTAAAAACATTTTCTAAACAGCTGCTGAACCCACTGAAACTGAAACCATCCGTATATTCTCTAAAACTATTGAATATGTTTAAACTACTGACCTATCCCCATGTTGTAGTCTGTGCCTTTAAGAATAGCATTCCAAGGTTTGTGCCATGTTGCCAGAGGCTGGCTCTTCGAGGGAAAAATATAGCTACGTGTTTTTTTTGGATGGGGTCTCTTATTATGTGTAGGAGTCCCTGGGTGGTGCAAATGGTTAACGTGCTTGGCTGCTAACCAAAAGATTGGAGGTTCAAGTCCACTCAGCAGTGCCTCGGAAGAAAGGCCTGGCAATCTACTTCAGAAAACTCAGTCATTAAAAACCCTATGGAGCACAGTTCTACTCTGACACACATGGAGTTGACACACATCGGAATCAACTTGGAGGCAACTGGGTTTTTTTTCTTATTATGTGCTAGGGCACTGCTTTCATGCGTTCTCTCATTAAATCCCTCAGACTCAGAGGTTAAGAAAGTTGCTCAGGGTCAGACAGCAAGTAAATGACAGAGCCAGGATTCAAAGGCAGTCGGACTCCAGAGTCTACTATGCTATACTGCCATTTTATATGTATTACCAGCCATCCCTCAGTGTATTAGGAAATAACAAACCAAAAACCAAACCCGTTGCCGTGGAGTTGATTCCAACTCATAGTGACCCTATAGGACACGGTAAAACTGCCCCAGAGGATTTCCAAAGTTGTCATCTTCATGGAAGCAGACTGCCACATCTTTCTCCCATATTAGGGGATAAGCAAAGCTAATTTGGGGGAAGTCAGAAGTTGACCTCCAAGCTCCTACCGTGCCTCCCCCCAACCCCACACTCACCCATACACTCACGCCTCCCCTTTCCAGGGGATAGTCCTTGCACAGCTGTGCCTTCCTTCTTTGGGCTCTAAGCAATCTGTGTATCTTCCCTGCCCCATCCCCAGGGCCTAGCACAATGCCAGCTAATAGGAGACACTTGATATATGGTTATGGATGGTCTGTTCAGATATGTTCCTGAAAATACTGAAATTCTGTTCAAATTCGGACGAACTAAAACACACTTAAAATTCCACTATGGAAGCGTACTATTTAAAACAGCGGCTCTCAAACATCAGTGAGCTCATTAACACAGATTCCTAAGCCTTGCTCCCAGAGATTCTTCCAGATTCAGTAGGATGCGTGCTGGGCCTAGGAATCTGCATGTTTGACAGTCTCTTTCTCACACATGCACAGATACAGAGACACCCACAGACATACACAAATAACACACTGACACACATACAGGCAGACAAACACACATGCACACATAAACACACACACACAAACACATGCACGATTCTGACCTGTCTGTCCTTTAACCACACTGATTTCAAGTCCTCAGAGAAACACTGATTTAAAAGACTCCTACAATAAATTTATCTGTAAAGTTCAAAAGTCTTTTCTCATGTGAATAATCACTCCCTGACTCATTTTGAAGCTAAACCTTGGATTTTTCTTTTTGTTTTTCATTTGACTGTTCTTAAATCAGGAGACACATGTAATAACCATCTTGATACCAGGGGGTGTTTGGTTGTGACTTTAATTTTAAGAACCACAGTGTTTCAGATTCATTATTCATTATTATTCATTATTCCAGTGGCCAAGTGTTAAACTACGTAGTCTGAAACATCTAGGAGGACAGGGGCTTTCATTTAATTCATTCAGCAGGTATTTATGTAGCACCAGTTATATGTCAGGCACAGCGACAAGCAAAATGAACCAACTTTCTGCCCTCATGGAGCTCACATTCAAGCTGGGAGACAGCCAATAACAAAGTAGACACATCAGTAAGATAATTTCATATGAGGATGAGTGCTACAGAGAAATCACCAAAAGGTCAGCGGTTCGAACCCACCAGCCGCTCCACAGGAGAAAGACGTGGCAGTCTGCTCCCTTAAAGATTACAGCCTAGGAAACCCTATGGGGCAGTTCTACTCTGTCCTATAGGGTAGTTATGAGTCGGAATCGACTTGACGGCACCCAACAACAACAACAATTCAAAAAAGAGTAACAGGGCAGGGGTGGGGTGGGGATGTGTCTTTGGACAGAGTAATCAGGGAAGGCCTCTACAAGGAGGTGATATTCAGGTCTGCACAGTAGTTCAGCTTTAGTTCTTTATTGGGGCATTGATTTTTTTTTTTTTTTGAGTGTGTGTGGTGAGTATATTTTGTTGCTGTTGTTAGGTGCTGTTGAGTCGATTCCAACTCTTAGCAACCCCATGTGACAGAGTAAAACTGCCTCATAGGGCTTCTTGGTAGTAATCTTTATGGAAGCAGATCGACAAGTCCCTCTCCCTAGGAGCCTCCAGGTGGGTTCAAACCACCAACCTTTTGTTTAATAGCCAAGCGCTTAACCAGTTGCACCACCAGGGCTCCTTGGGGCATTGATTTTTGTTTTTTGTCTTCTTTTTTTTGAGAGAGGGGAGACACTGAAGTCTTCGAAGCCTGAATTCAGATCCTTATGCTTTGGGCAAGTTCCTTAACCTCTCTGTGCTTCAGTTTCCTCATCTGTAAAATGGGAACAGTGATAGTATCTACCTCATAAAGGTATTGTGAGGATTTGCACTGCTGTGCAATAGAACTTTCTGCAACGATGAAAATGTTCTATAATCTGTTCTGTCCAGTACAGTAGCCACCTAGCCACATGTGGCTCTTCAGCACTTGAACTGTGGCTGACGAGACTAAAGAACTGAATTTTTATAAATTTTACTTAATTTGAACCAATTAAAATTCCAATAGCCACATGTGGCTAGTAGCTACCATACTGGACAGTACAGATTCAATGAATTCACACAGCACTTAGCACAGTGCCTGTCACAATGCAAGTGTCAATAAAGCTGTCTTGGATTAGTGTTAGTGCTGGTAACAAGTGTTTCTCTGACAGGTAAGATTTTTTTTGTGTGTGGGGGGTATAAACAGCAATCACACTTTGAGTTATTTTAGTGTCTTGCTCCCCAAGTGTACTCATGTCCCATACAGTAATTCCCCACCTGCCCACCTATATTTTTTCTGAGCTGTATGGTAGCTAAAGCCCTGGGGGCCAGCCTGCCAGCTGGGGACTGACTGGGGTGTCCTCCTCCCTGTCCAGCCGGGTGGAGATCACTGGCGGGTACTATGAATACATCGACGTCAGCAGCTGCCAGGACATCATCCACCTCTACCACCTGCTCTGGTCTGCCACCATCCTCAACATTGTCGGCCTGTTCCTGGGCATCATCACTGCCGCTGTGCTCGGAGGCTTTAAGGACATGGTAAGGAAGGGACTTCCCATTCCACCGAGCCTCCTGTTGTGGGTAGGGGGTGAGGCTAGGTGGTTGGGGGCAATGGGGAGGAAACAGAAGCATTTTCTTCAAGAATGTAGCTGCCTTCAAAATATCTCAACTTGAAGGAGCTATATGATGTCATCAGTCTGCAAATATTTCTTACTAACATGAATTGCCTGTGTCCTTGAGGCAAAAGCTGGGTGGGGGTCAGGGCAATGTTGTCAATTCTCCTATTCACACTGGTCATTTAAACATAGTCTTTCATGCCCCCCTACATGCCCCCCCCCCCACAGCATACACACTTTCAGGGTAGTTTTTCCCCTAACATATTGGGAGACAAGGAAGGAAAGAGTTTTTTTAGCTACAGGTAAAATTAATGCTAGTCTCCCCCTCCCCAGGAATTCCATCACTTTTTTTTTCCCCCAGAAAGAGCATCTGGGCTCTTTTCATTTTGCATTTGAAGGGCCAGCCCTAGGCTAAGCTGCGTGCCAGGTCTTGCCTTCAACCTCAACTTCAACCTCAGCCTCCCCACGTTCCCTTTCCCCCTTTCCAAATCTTTTTTTATATTTGTGTGTGTGTCTGTGAAGGCGTTAGGAGCCAACACCCAGTAGGTGTTCTATAATGGTAGGCGCCTTCCTTCCTTTGTTTTTAAAACATTTCCAAGCATTTATTTGCTGATTTAATACACCTTGATCTTTAATTATGGAAGGAAAGCTTTAGAGCTATGGTTCTCAAGATGGTTTCATATTAGAATCACCTGAACTACTTTAAAAAAACAAACATACAAATACCTGGGCCCTTCCTCCGGAGATTCTGATTTAGTTGGTCTAAAGTGAGGCCCAGTCATCAATAAAATTTTAAGTTCCCTAGGTGATTCTGAGCTGTAGCAGCCAGAGTTGAGTACCTCTGCTTTAAAGGAATGTTCCACATCTGTTCAGCGAATTATTTGTACCTGAAAGAAGCATTCCTTTGACCCCAGAAATGAGGCAGGCAGCCCCTAAGCACTTGGCTGTGTCTGTCACATTTTGGGATCTCTGAGAAACAGGAACCTGAAAAGCAGTTTGTAGTTTGATCCTGGACTGTTAAGAGGATGGGTAATGGAAAATGAAAGGTGAGGTAGGACAAAGGAAATGAAGAAAACCCTCTGCGTTTGGGGCAGCAAGTCCCCAGCAGGACTGGGTTGCTTGAAGGATTGAGTGTTCCTGCTGGTGACCTTAAGTTAAGAGAAATCCTTCCCTCTGCGCCCCAAGTCGCTCTCTTTCATATCACACTTCTTATTCCCACTCCCCTTCTCCCATTCCGAAAGCCCAAGGACTAAGGAATGGGAGAAGCATCGACAATGGTGGTGCCTTAAGCCCATTGCCATGAAGTTCATTCCGATTTATATAGGTGGGGCCTTAGGAGGAAGGATTTCCTGTAACTTTGGGCCTGAGGGAGCTTGTGGGTGGGAACGCTGTGGAAAAGCTGTTTCTGAGTTGAGGCTTCTTTTGAGAAAATAATTTCCTTTGTTCTTCCTGGAGACCAAGGGGCAGGTGAAAGCAGAGGCACTGTGAAGCGTCTAGTCTCTGGATGGGTGTTAGGTGTTCTCAGAATTGTTCCTAGAACTATCAGGCTTGGGTGGCAGAGCTAACCTGATACAGGCGTCCTCGGGTTACAAACGTCCAATTTACATACAACCCGTAGTTACGAACCAATCCCACCACCACCCCTGCACCCCCTGTAAAGCCTGTTATGAAAAAACTGACTCAGCTCTGAGTTTGGGCACCCAGGCTCCCACGACTGGCCGTGCTTTTCCCACGTGCGCAGGTGCCGCAGCGGGTCCTTGGGCGGCCGCTGGCGACGGGCGGACCCCTGCGACATAGTGCGCCCAGCCGCGGCCCACAGCAGCGAGCGGAGAGCCCACGTGCACCCATCTCCCTCGGAGCTCGGAAAGGGCCGGCCCCACCGTCCGTGTGCCCCAAACACAGCCGCTCTGCTCCGCATGGCAGGCCTGCAGGTGGTGGCGGCCACCGGCCAGGATGCGGGCGCCAAGCTCTACGTATTCTCCGAGTACAACCGGTCAGTGTGCCGCGCTGGGCACACGACCGTACCTCCGCGGCGCCCCCTTACCCAATTCCACCCCACCACATCCCGCCCGGACCTCCGTGCTGTGCAGCCGGACGCTATCGCAGCACCTCTCTGGGCTTGTTTCCCCTGCCTTACACATGTGGGATTTTACTATTGCAGCGGTTCTTGGCCTTTTGGTCGTTGGAAGTGGGGGGCGGGCAGTCTTAGATTCCTGACGTCTGTATGTTCATATGGTTTCCGGGGGTCCGTGGAGAACTCCCAACCCTCAGGCCCTGAGCTCGCTCATAGTACATGATGAGCGGCACTTTCTCCCTTGCACCCGGAGGAAGGGGCCTCATAGTTGGCGCCCGGGGTTGACAGGTCTGGTGAGGAGGTGATGGGGGAATGACCCGTCTTGCCTCAGCACCATCCTACCCATGCCCCTAATCCTTCCTGTCTCTGCTGAAGAGGGTTCAAAACCTAGCAGAAATGGTACAACGTAGTTTCTTTAGTTCACAGCGTACAATGAAGTATCTAATTGGTCTCAAAGATTTTACAGAACAGAATCTTCTCAGTATTTTGGGTAACGTTTGCCCTGTGGGTATCTTTTCAACTGTGGAGAAGGTACATATAATGGTTCATAATAACAAATGGATGTGACTTTGCAATGCACATCAACACATTATTATTATTATTACTGTATTATGTTAAAGATGTTTTAGTGTATCTGGAAGTGTTTCTTTAATGTTTTTTATGCATAGAAACGTACACTATATACTATATACTAAGATAAACATTTGACTAACCGGTTAGATACACACTGTACCTAACTATACCGACTTGCATACAAATTCGACTTAAAGACAGACTTAGGAATGAAACTTGTTCATTATCCGGGGACTGTCTGTACATAAATGGAGTAGATAGTGAGTACTTGGTGGGCACTATGGGTTCCTGCACGGTTTCCCCCCTCCCCAGTTTTATCCCACTGTAGGTCATGGTGCTAAAACTTCCATCATTTTTCGATTATTTACTTTAGATATTGTCCTCTTCCTCCTGGTCAGCTTACAAAATGCATGTATTAAAAAGAAAAAAAGAAAAAAGCTAATATGCCACAGAGATCTTAACACCTGAAGTTACTAACCCCTCAGTGTGAAGGATTTGATAAGATTCTTTTCTATGGTTACAGTAGGAATTGGGGTTTAAAGGTAAAGGGCACCTGGACAACTGTCTTCAAGAAATTTCTGAAAGTTGGGAGGGAGGAGTACTAAGAAATATAGCCCTGCCAAGCTTTCAGCCTTAACTTAGACCCCTGTTTTCCGTCACTGTGCCCTTTTTCTTTTATTGAGGTAAAATTCACATAATATAAAATTAACCATTTAAAAGTCTACAATTCAGTGGTACTTAGTACATTCATGATGTCGTGCAACCATCACCTCTATCTAGTTCCAAAACATTTTCATCATCCCCAAAGGAGACCCCATACCCATTAAGCAGCCATTCCCCGTTTCCCCTCTTCCCAGCCCCTGGCAACCACTAATCTGCTTTCTGTCTGTATGGATTTACCTATTCCAGATATTTCATACAAAAGGAATCATACAATATATGGCCTTTTGTGTCTGGCTTCTTTCACTTAGCATATTGATCTTGAGGTTCATTCACCTTGTAGCATGTATCCGTACTTCACTCCTTTTATTATAATTAAATATTATTATTGCTGAATAATATTCCATTGTATGGATATACCACATTTGTTTATCCATTCATCTATTGATAGACATTTGGGTTGTTTCTACCTTCTGGCTACTGTGAATAGTGCTACTATGAACATTTGTGTACAAGCATTTGTTTGAACATCTGTTTTCAATTCATTAGGGCATATACCTAAGAGTGGAATGGCTGGGTCACATGGTAATTCTATGTTTTTTTCAAGCACTGCCAAACTGTTTTCCACAGCAGCTGTACCATTTTACATTCCCAACAGCAATGTTCCTGGGTTCCAGTTTCTCCACATCCTCACTAACACTTGTTACTTCCAGTTTTTTTTTTTTGTAGCCATCCTACTGGGTGTGAAGTGATATTTCATTGTGGTTCTGATGTGCATTTCCCTAACGATTAATGATGCGGAACTTATTTGTATATCTTCTTTGAAGAGGTGTCTATTCAAGTTTTTTGCCCATTTTTTAATTGAGTTGTTTGTCTTTTTGTTGTTGAGTTGTAGGAGTTCTTTATATATCCTGGATACTAGACCCTTATATAGATAGATATGTGATTTTCAAATATTTTATCCCATTCTCTACGATGTCTTTTCACTTCCTTGATAGTGTTTGTTGATGCACAATTTTTAAAAATTTTTTATTAAGTACAGTTTATCTATTTTTTTTCTTTTGTTGCTTGTACTTTTGGTGTCATATCTAAGAATCCATTGCCAAATCCAAGGTCATGAAGATTTACCCCTATGTTTATTTACTTATAAGAGTTTTATACTTTTAGCCTTACATTTAGGTCTTTGATACATTTCGAGTTTTAATTTTTGTATATGGTGTGAGGTAGGGGTCCACCTTCATTCTTTTGTATGTGGATATTCAGTTGTCCCAGAGCCACTTGTTGAAGAGATTGTTTTTCCTTCATTGAATGGTCTTGGCACCCTTGTTGAAAATCAATTGACCATAAAGGTATGGGTTTATTTTTGGACTCTCAATTTCACTGTGCCCATTGATCTCTAGAGGAAAAAAAGGTTTGTTGGTGGTCTGTCCTGAATAGGTGGCAGTAATAGCTCTTTACTCTCCACAAAGTGCTTTTGCACAATTACTTTATTCTATTCTCACCACTACCACTACTTTGTAAGGTAGGTATTATTATCCCCATTTCACAGATGAGAAACCAGACCAAGAGAGGTCAAGTGATTTGCCCAGAGTTAAATAGCAGATCTGGGACTGTAGCCCAGGTTTGTCAGATGCCAGAGCCTTTGCTATTTCTACTCCATTCCAGCTGTCCCTAAGTAACATTTGGATATCCCTCTCTGGTTCTACAAGTGCTTTAACAGACATTATCTCCTTTGTTTGGTTGCTTTAGTTTAAAAAAAATTAAAAGCCCCTTGTTTCCAGCTGTTCAGAGCTGTATTAGCAGTAAGGGAGGAAGACCAAAGAAGTACAGAGTATCATCAAAGGCCAAGCCTGCGAACTCAATCAAGAACCAGTGGGTAAAATGAAAGCAGAAATCAGGGTACCAGGCATTTTATTCATGAGGTGAGAGAACACCAGTGTGGCTATAGGATGGGGGCAACCAAGGAGGAAGCATTACTTTGATCACTTTCCTTAAAATGAGAACGTAGGGTAGAAAATCGTGGAACATCAACCAGGTGAGCCTAAACAAAATCCTTGGCTTAGGTCCAAATGTGGGTGACTTGTGGTATGCTTCCTCCCTAGGTAAAGTGCCCTGGGGTCTGAAGGGAGGCCCGGGGTGCTGGCTGATGGAAGCCATTCCCAGGGAATGAGGAGAGATGCCAAGGGCTGTGAGTTGGCAGCCTTGAACAGGATCAGCAAGGAGCCACCATTTCCAGAGTTGTGGGATTCTGAAAGGAAAAAGGATGCCTTCCTTCCCTAATCAGAGGTGCTTGGTGAAAAGAATCTTAATAAAGAAAAGTTTGATGAAGTGTTTATTTGCCAAAGATATAAGGATTTGAGAGGAAGCTAAAAAGTGATTATCTCTTGTCATTTTCTCCTTATTGGTGTCTCTGGTTTGAAGTAAACTGAGGAGGAATAAAAATGGCATTCTTTCCAAAGTCCACAATCATTGTCTCAGAATAGACTCAGTTTTGTCCAGGCAAGATTGCTTTTACAGTTTCCTGTGCTACCTAGTAACCTTTTGTTTTGCAGGAGCTTGGAATGCTACTGATCAATAATGGGGGTCTCACAACTTAAGCTCCAGAATTTTAACAGGAATATACACACACACTCCTACATGCACACACAAATAGAGAGCGAGCCCAAATTTATTGTAAGATCAGAATTATTGGTTTTATACGTGAATAGACCATTCTTTTGGGCCATCTCTTTTGCCCTTTCCCTGCCCAACTCTTCACCCCATCAGTGGCTTATCCAGGGTATTGCACTGGCCCGAGCACACCAGGCCACTGAGCAGTTTCTATTAACCCAGTACGGCCCAACATCCTTCTTCAAGCACAGTAATGTGTTAATTAAAAGATTAACGAGCTTGACTTGTATTTTTGAGCTGATATTACGGTAAAGTTATCTAAAAGACAAGTGTCAGATGTATGGACAGGGGCACAATTTCAGTGCTTGCCATAGGTGCCATACCAGGTTAATAGAAACTGCTCAGTGAAGCCACGTGCCCAGGGCCTGCGCAATACTTGCCATGCCTGCCATATCCTAGTTATGCTTCTGCTTGACGCCCTCCTCCTCTTTCTCTCTTGTTGCTCTGTCCATTCCCCCTACACCCCCACTACTGATTCTCTTCTCTTTCGTGGTCTCCCTGTGGTCATTCAATCTTCCTTTCATCCTTCTTTTATGTTTCTTTCTCTTTAATAGTCAACTTCCTTTCAAAGATTATCCTGGACTCCTGGCCTTACTACACACATAAAACCTTTCATAGATATAGTGATTGCGTGATTGTTTCTCCAGGGTTAGGCTTAAGTTTGTTTGCATAGAAGAGCTAGTTTCATTCTGCAAGAGCTGGAGAGTGTGTTTTTAATTGACAGGAGGCCAAGCGAACATGATTTATGGGAGTTCCCCAGGGACAAAATTTCTTCTTAGAATTCTGGTGGCGAGGTAAGGGCATTTCTGAGCGCTCTTCCCCTGTAAAGCGAGCCAGCCCTTGGAATGGTCAAGATCTCAGCCCTCTCTCACATTACAGAGGCTGACAAACATTTCTCTGGTTGTCTGTGAGCTGCATTGTAATGCCTGAGGTTTATAGATCTTCAAACCTCCTAGAGATTTAAACAGTAACCCACTCCAAGGAAAAGAGCAGCAGAATTGTGTTCAAACTTGCTGTAAGGGTGTTGCCCTAGCCAACACACTAACATGGTTAACTGTGCCCCTCCCCTGTCAAAGCCTGCCCACACACTTTCCTCACTTTAAAAGACGCTTCTGCTCTCCATTAATGTGGAGTAGATGTGTAGCAGAGAAATGACACATTGATTTTGCGAACAACTGTCAATTATCCACATGAATGAAGGAAGAGTCAATAACATGGAAGATGGAAAAAACATTTACTCCACACCTTGACCCATGTTGCGCTCATAAGGTACAAAGCACAACCCTGCTTGGGAACTAATGAGAAATGGTGACTTCCTTTAGCAGTGATTTGGCCTGCTGAGACCAAGGCCCCTATCCTGGACAAGATTAGCTTTAACCCTTGAAGGGCTACACACACCACCATGTTATAAAAATGGTGTTAAATTATTTCTGCATTGTGTTGTTTGCAAAAAATCAGACAAAGAAGCAAACAAACCAAAACCCCCAATATACTCTGCTTGATCTTTCATGGCTTCTGTGCAACGTTGAGGTTTTGCCTCTAGCCTGCAGGGCTGAAGGGAAATGAATGCCCTTCATGTTTGCATGAGATCTCCTTAGTAAGGCTGCAGTCTGCAAGAATCCTCACAACTTTTACAAACCCTTTGTGATCCAACACATTTCTGTCACAGCAAGAGCAGCAGTAGCCTGTTTAGCCTTGTGACATTTTGTGTTTGGGGTCTTTTTTTTTTTAATTTTTCTTTTTAAAAATCAATATTCTTCAACTCTTCTACAGGTTTGATGTTTTCAAAATAAAAAGTTAGGGGAAATGGCACAAGTAATACATATTAGTTATAAGAACTTTGGAGTATATAGGGTAGAAAGTGAAGAGTACCCATTTACCTCTTCCTACTACTCCCGTCCCATCCTCCACCACAGTTAACAATTTGTGTGAATCTTTCCAGATTAATGTCTTTACGTTTAAAGCATACATACATGGGTCTTTTTTTACATAACTTGGGATCATGCTATATTAATATATTTCTGGGGCTTTTTTGTTTTTTAATTAAACAATATATATCCTGAACAACTATAGGTCTACTTTATTGTTTATAATAGTTGCATGTTATTCCATAGTATGGCTGTACCATAGCTTATGTAACCATTCTCCTAATGATGAATGTTTATGTTGTCTCTAATTTGTGTTTTTCAACAGAACCCAACTCTCCCGGCACTGAACTGTTCCGTTGAAAATGCCCATCCAACTGTTTCTTACTATGCTCGTCCCCAAGTGGCATCCTACAATACCTACTACCATAGCCCTCCTCACCTGCCACCATATTCTGCTTATGACTTTCAGGTATGTTTTGAGAGCAAAAGAACTCACCATCACCCTTGTTCTCAGTCACGCTCTCTTGTTCTCTCCCTGAATTCAATTATGGAACCTTACCTTTATCTTCACAGTATGTATGAGGTGGCCAGGCTCTCTGTTACTGATGGCCTTTAGCAGCCTGTGTGTACCTGTGACTAGCTTAAAGCCTACACAGGCAGGGGATGGCTGGAGAAATGGAGAAGGTGGGAAAGACATGAAAGGAGAAGATTAGCTTCCATTTCCCAGATAAGTCATCTTCTGCTTGGTGTAGGTCAAGGCAATATAGGACACTTCCATCCTACCTCCTTCTCTCCTTTTTTCTTCTATTTCTCTGTTTCTTCTCCTTTCATGTCTTTAAAGCCTACTGTATGAATAGGTAGACAACCCGGGGAATTTATGATGCAAATAGGTGGAATAGACTGGAAAACACAAGTATGTTCAAGAAGGGTCTAGATAATTTCAGGAGTGACAGAGGCAATAAGAAGTCCTCTAAGAGAATGTGGAGATGTTGATGCTAACACAAGGAGGGTCATCATTCTTTTGGGGCCCCTATAATAAAAAGTCATTCTGGGATAGAGGCGCCACACATGGGTCCAGCCCAAGAGGCCTCCTCCATTCTTATGATGAAGTAAACTGTATTTATTTTAGGATTTTTCACTTTCTAACGAATCCTTTAAGTAGCAAAAATAATCTCCCTGGTGATGGTTGCTGCAAACTCTAATATAGGAAACCCCTCTTGTAGGAGCCATCTCTCTGGGAGCCATCTCTCTGTCCATCATTCCTCATTCAAACCCTACCTCAGGGATGAAAACAAGATAACGCCAACCGTGACTAAGGCCGTTGGTTTCAGTTCAACCATTGTTTACTCTGTGTTCCCATGTGCCGGGCATTGTGCTAGGAGCTGGGATATAGAGCGTGAAAGATACATAGTCCCTGTATCAAGAGATCATCTGGAGACTTAGTGGTGGTAGGGGACAGCAGTGGGGACCAAAAAGTAAATAGACTGTTAGCCAGAGTGCTAGGGAAAGCCAGAAACAGGATGTCTAACGTAGCGAAGGGATCCAGATAGAGTTACCTAGCCGAAACCTACACTATGGGCATATAGCAGGGAATTCAGGGATTTGTGGAAGCCTCTACTTTTTAAGGACCCCTGGTGTCACAGTGTTTAAGTGCTACGGCTGCTACGATGGCAATGGGCTTGGGCTTGGGGCTACTTTTAAATAACAGCTACTATTCATTGAGCACTTACTGTGTACCAAGCACTGTGTTAAGTACTTTATGTATATCATCTCATTTAGTCCTCTGAGGGAAGTACTATTGTCTTCACCATTTTAAAGATGAGATGACTGAGTCATGGAGGGTAAGTGACTTCCCCAAGGGAAGAAGTGGTAAGTGGAGGAGCAAGGATTTATATCCATGTCTGTCTGACTCCAGAGCCCATAATTATTATACTATCTTCAAAGATTGACTTGAAGGATTCTTTGGAGAAGCTATAAATCTGAGTGCAGCACAGATCTTTTTCCCAATTAGTTTTAGAATATTTAAAAAACCTTATACTGTCCACTGAAATTACAGACTCCCTAATTATGACCTCAGGAAGGGTCTACCTTTACTTTCTTAACCACTAAATTACTAGATTGTTCTCCACTGAAAAAGGATTCCCTTCCTTCGTGCCTTCCCAATCCAGGGGCTACTTGGATACTTCGTATACCTCACCTGGCTCTTTCCCTGGGCTCAGGCTGTCTTTTGAATTTCCTATTTGGAGACTTTATAGTTGTATGATATGGATATTGAAGGACATATTTTCAAATGAGTCATTTCCCTCTAGAAATTACATGGTGTTTCATTTTAGTATTTGAGTTGAGCTTTTGTTCACCAGGTTTCATTCTCTCATGGTTTCATAGGAGGAAATACCAGTCTTAACCCAGAGAAAGTCAAGAGGCCAGGGGAACATCTGCTTATGTTCCCAGGTAAATAAAAAGCAGTCAGCAAAACACACACCAGCTCTGACAATAAAACCACCGGAAGCACAAACCTGCCAAAAAACATAAAAAACATAGTTCCCTCATGCTCTTCTCAGGTTGTAAAATGGCCCAAGTTATACCCAGAAAATTGACCTTTCTAGACTTTCTTCTGAATGACTTCTCCATTTTGGTCATTTCCAAATAAGACTATTTATGTGACTTTGGTTTGAAGACTCCTGTTTCTTTTTTATCGAGGCTGATAGAAGGAAGTGGAAAGAGAACTACAGGGTTTTGTTTTAACCTCTCAAATGTCATGCCCCTATTGGGTACCTGTCCCATTAGGAAGCTTGGGAACCATTTCTGTGGTCAGACATGAGCAAGGACTTTGGTATGGCCAGATGACCCCGAGGAAGCTGTGAGTGCTGAGCTTGAAGAAACAGGACTCTGTCAAACACTGGACCCCAAGTTCTCCTTGCTCCTAATGAACTCTCCAAAGCAGGAAGGATGAAAGCTGAGATTAGCTTTGCGTCCTTGCTTATCTGTCCAACACTCACATCTTTTGCCCTTTTCACTCATTTCCCCCTATGCCTTCAGCTTCAGCCAAGTAGTACAAATTATGTAGGATATAAAGCATCAGTTCCCACTTCTGCTAAGAAATTAAACCCAGTGTAGCTTTATATAAAACCCTTAAGGATCCTAGCCATACTTCCCAGTCTGGCATACTGGGCTGGTCCCCCTACTTCACTCTAACCATGAATTGGTCCCCTTCCTGTCCACCTGGTGAAGTGCCAAGTTTAAGCTTAAAACAAAAGTCTCACCCTATGCAAAATGCAAGAGCCTCTGTTTATGCTCTTTATCAAATCACACAAGGGTACACTAAGTTTTATCTTAGCCACTAAAAATGACCCATTATAAATTGGACCCATTTAATAAAAGGGTTGCTTTAATCCTGGGGGAAGCAGTTTATGGCATAGGTTGCCTAGAGCCTTAAAAGGCTGTTGCTGCTGTCACTAAACTTTTTCTTTTTCCTTTCCTTCCAAGTTTTTCCCTTCTTCCCTTCCTTGCCTTGTTTCTGTTCTCCCCCTTTTTTCCTCCTCTTTCTTTCATCCATTGTTCTCTCCATCTCCCCAGTCTTTACTTTCTAGGGTAGAATAGAGGTGGAAAGCAAACAAACACGAGAACCTGGATTTTACTCTTGGGACACAGTATCTCCCACTGTTGTTGTTAGATGCCGTCGAGTCAGTTCCGACTCATAGCGACCTTACAGGACAGAGTAGAACTCCCCCTAGGATTTCCAAGGAGCAGGTGGTGGATTCAAACTGCTGACCTTTTGGTTAGCAGCTGAGCTTTTAACCACTACACACCAGGGCTCCATCTCCCACTGGTAACCCTTATTACCCAGCCAGTTCCAGAGGCTCTTTTCAGAGTCACTGCCCCACAGTGCTCCTGAAGAGAGAATCAGATCCTGACAGAAATGCACATTAGTCCTGTGGAGGGTGGGCTGGGTGGTCAGCCATCAGGCAGGGAGAAGGCTGGCTAAGGTGGGAGAGGAGAGCTGTTTGTGTCCTGAAGGGGTGGTGCTCCTCTTTAGCACCATCAGCCTGTGGGCCACCCCAGCCTCCAAGAGGCAGCTCAGGCAACTAGGGCCTATTAGCCCCCAGAGGAGGGTATTTAGATGCTTTTCATGCTTTGTGGTGCACAGGGAGGATTCAAAGCTCTGGTCTCCTGAGCTGCCCATCCCATAGTAAAGTCAGACTCTCAGGCGGGAACCAAAATGCACCAGGCCAGCTCCTCAGCTGCAACAAAGCCACATGTCTCCCAAGATGCCTGCCTGTTGCTAGGAAACTACACGCTAGGACTGTGGGCTTTTTTTTTTCTTTTTGCTATATCCCCCCTAAACCCCAAGGATGTGTGGACTACAGCCAGTTAGCTCCCTAGCTCTGCCAGGAGCCCTTCGATTGTATCCTTAAGACTCTCAGAATCCCCAAGGGGAAGTGAGAATCATCCTACCCCTTTTTTCCCCCACAATACTTCCTAAACATCAAACTGAGAAGTGAAAACCCAAAGGCCGTTGTACCACCCCCTTTTATTATCAAAGTGTACAACTGCCACCCATGCCAGCTGCTGCCCACAGAAGCCTTTTAATGACTCTTAGGGCAGAACTGTCTTTTGCTCTACTGTAGGACGCTTGCTCCTCCCTTCTGTGACTGGGAACCCCTAAAACTGGCCTTCTGCCTCTCACCATCCCTGTGGTGGGATTTAGAATAGCCCCAGCACAGAGATTCCTGTCCTTTGTATGTTTTTGCTCTCCTCTGTGGTTAAGAGGAGAGTATTCTTAGTCAAGGAAAGCAACAGAAGAGGAGGGAGGAGAGGAGAAAGAGGGTTTGGGGGTACGGAGTGGAAAACTAGGACATTGCTATATGATGTTTTAAGAAAAATTAAGGTTTTAGGAAGGAATTTGTGTTGTCTTGAGTCTACTGTCTCAAGTTATTTTGCCTTTAAAGGCTCTCCAGGTTCGATAACACTGTCATTCCCTCATTCAGGAGAAACAAAGGATGGGGTGGGGTGGGGGGAGAAGATGGCAGCTACAGTCTCTGCTCAATCCTAACTTTACGTGATAGGGGACAGAGATCCCAGGGTGTCAAGCAAGACCTACACCTGGACACCCCTTCCCCAGGAATGTGGAGGTCACAAGTGAGTATAAGGAGAATCAACCAAGTGTTATCAGGCTCCAGAAACCTCATGTCAAGGCTGACTCTAGATTGCTCCAGGCCTGGAAAAATGACACAGTCTATTCAGACTCTTTGGCTAGCTGTGTTAACCAGTACAAGGAGACTATGATCACCCACTTCTGACACCAAATTGTACGGTGGATAGCAAATCCCACTCCACACGCCAACTGCATCCTGTGGAAATCCCAGCTTTCTCTTCCCTATTCATTTCAGACCCAGTTGCTCATGCAGCTCTTCTCTCTCTCATCCCTAGCCACCTGGGGCTAGGTCAGTGGGTACCAGCTGCAAGCTCATGAGTCCACATGATTCCCTCCACTTCAGACCAGCCAGGCCCCCAGTACTCCTTTGGGTCCTATAATTCACTGGAATGACTCACAGGCTTCACGGAGAGTATACCATACTCACTACAGAGTCATTACAACCAAAAAGGATACATACAAAGAGATATATAGGGTAAGGTCTGGGAGGGGTCACAGCATGGAGCTTCCACATCCTAAGGAGGGATGTGCTATCCTCTCGTGTGCATGGTCACCAACCAGGAAGCTCCACCTGAGCCACCATGTTCAGGGCTCTAATCAGCATCACCATGTGGCCATGATAGATTGTATCATGCCTGTAAGGCTTAGTCAGCATCAGGCCCCCAGGTGGTCCCTCTTGGTCTGGGCAGCTCCCATTCATTAGCCTCAAGTGTTGGTCCAGCTCTCAGGAACCGAGACCAAAGGCTAAACAGCTTTTTGCAAGGTGATTCCACACCTCATACCAGCCCAACAAACTAAAAGCTGTGACTTCCCCAAATAGCACTTGAACTCTTGACAAATTCTGGTGTTTCTTTCTTTCTTTTTTTTCATCAACTCCTTCTAGAGCTAAGACGTGACAAAATAATTGCAGTTCTCCAGCCCTGTTTGCTAGCTTATGTTTGCTCTTCCTAGGTCTCCTCAAGCCATCATGCCTACCTCAGTCCTGCTCTACCACTGGAGCAAGGAAACAGTACCCACAGGTTATGACTGTATTCTTTGCAAACAGATTTCAATTAAAAGACATGCCAAGCCCATCTTATGTACTGCTTAAAGTTATATTCATTCATTCAACATTTATTGAGCATCTACTACTTGCCAAGCACTGTTGTAAACTCTGGGGATATAGCAATGAACAAAACAGGCCAACTCTTCTTGAGCAGGAAATGGAGGGTGTACATGGCCAGGGAGAGAGAAGGGGCAACTCACTCCTAACATGTGCCAACCCACTGAGTACTTTTTTAAATCTATATCCTTTCCTTTCCCAAAGACATGGCGTAGTGGTGAAGAGCTTGGCTGCTAACCAAAAGGTCAGCAGTTCAAGTTCACTAGCCACTCCTTGGAAACCCTATGGAGCAGTTCTACTCTGTCCTATAGGGTCGCTATGAGTCGGAACTGACCCAATGGCACCTAACACCACCACCACCACCACCACCATCAAAGCTTAGACAACAGTGTCTCGCAACCTGACAAGTTGCTCGTCGTTCTTACCATCCGTATTCCCACCTCTATGCCTTGTTCCTCTTTGCTCTCCAACCTACCCTGCACTTGGGGCTGATGGGGCAGCAATTAAGATGAAATAGAAAATGTTGAACGTAGAGTTAGAAAACTCCAGGTCCATGCAAGCCATTTAACCTCTCTGATGTTAGTTGTTTTTTGTTTGTTTGTTCCTATGAGATGGGCTCCTGACCACTGTATTACCTCCCTGTTGTGTATTCTTGTAGCAAAGACTTTCCCAAGTATCAGTGGTCTAACCCCATTAAAATGTTCTTAAGATCCAAAGTACCTTTATTGAAGACTAGCTGGGGAGAGGAATTGAAGGCTTGAATTATAAACATGGAAAAGGGAGTAATGGATTCAAGAAACGCCACAGAAGGAGAAGCAACATGATTTGGCAACTGACTGGATGTGGGGGCTCAAGGGTAGGGGAAGAAGGACTCCAAGATACCTCTGCGTAAGGTCTCCAGCCTGGGTGACTGAGAGAATGTGGGGCCACCTGTTTCATGCCTCTCGACAACTAATTAAGGTTTAAGAGCTCTTTGTTGTTCCAAAGAGAAACAAACTTGGTCCATATTGTTTTAAATAGTAATGACTACGGGAGGAATTGCAAACTCACTGCCTAAACTAATGGTGTTTTTTTTATTACACAGCATTCTGGTGTCTTTCCATCCTCCCCTCCCTCTGGACTTTCTGATGAGCCCCAGTCTGCCTCTCCCTCGCCCAGCTACATGTGGTCCTCGAGTGCACCACCCCGTTACTCTCCGCCCTACTATCCGCCTTTTGAAAAGCCACCACCTTACAGTCCCTAAAGAGGAATGTCTGCTGGCTTTTGAGATTATTGTGGCTTTTGTATTTCTGCTTTAGTGGAAGTGTACAGGGTACAAAATTTAAAGTGTGACTCTAATGCATAAAGTTATACAACGGCCTGCCAGGCTAGGGAAAGATAGGGATGAAGCTTGTTTGTTATCAGTGCAGAGCAGGGGTGGCTAGGCAGAGCCCAGGGCTTCCGATAAGGGCAGTTCACACTAAGCAAGGCTGGGGAGCCAGCCCAGCAAGTTAAGCATGTTCAGACCTGCATTACCCATTGGCTCCACCTCTGTAGTCGGCAGAAGTGTGGTTGCCATCAGTTTGACTTCATGTAAATGGAGTGTTGTCCTCAGGCCCCTGGCAGATTGTCACCCTAGCCCCTTGGTTGAAGCACCTGGCTTATGGGCCCTATCTTTCCCTACCACTAAAGTCAGCCCCTAAGGAAAATTTCCCAGCTGACTGGGCTATACAGGAATTCCAGTACAGAGAGTTCTGGCTAAGATTTTGCTTGTCTGCCCGTACCTCTTATTCCTTTCTTCTCTGTGAGTATTGTAAAAATGGCTACTGTGATTATTTAGCTGTTTTTGTTATTGGTACCTCCTAAAGGGAAAAGTGCAATATTCCCTCATCTTTAGTGGGGAACAAGACTCGTTGTTCAGGAAGTACTGATATACACAGAGCAATATGTGAGACGTTTTAAATGAATCTAACTTAGGAGGCAGTGGTTCTACATGTTGCGTTATTACAAAATACACTTGCTACAGGAGATATAAATCTTACGGTTAAAATTCAGAGTTAAAAAATGCTAGATTAGGCTCTTGGGTCGTGATATGAATTGTTACTAATCTTTGTGACTATTTAATCTTCAAATATTGTGCTTCAACCCCAGCAAACTGCACGTAACCTGCACCCCACCCCAAAAGAATCTGTATTTTAACGCCACTGCTCTTACTGGTCCCATTTTTCTGTTAAGACCAATCATGACAGCATTCAATTCAAGGTTATGAAAGTGTTACAATGCCGCTTCCAGTCTGCAAAACCTCAAATGTAGCCAACTTGATAAATTCTTAAGTGTTACCGTAGACTTAAAATCCATCTGGCACACTGTGGTATTTGTACAGTTCTTTTAATTATACATAGCTTTAAACCATCGACCTGATGAATTTAAAACACTCTGGCATCCAAGCCTTCACTTCAGAATGTGAACACTTTCATTGCATTCTTAAGTTAGCCTGAGAACTGACTGATTTAAAGGAAGACTGATAATCCTACACTTGCATAATGTAAAAATACAGGGCTACAGGAGGGTACCTAATTAAACAGTTCTGCAAACACAGAACACATTCTGGAAAATTTTCCAGCCAATTTCGCTACCTCCCAACTTGATGGATTAGAGGTAGCAGACAAATGCTGGTGCTCCCATCTACCTTGTAGACACCCCCCCATCAAGAATCAAGGCACAACAAGTGCACTCACTGTTCACAGTGAATGTTTGCAGAACATTCAGTTTAACTTTCAGCATTATAAATGTCTCATCCAGATCTCAAATCTGAAAAATAATCCTTTTGCATTAGACAAAATTATTTTCTACAGTTCTGAGCATATTAAAATTCTATTGGATTTCAAATAGGGACTAACAACCAATTGACTCACTATACAAATATCAACTTGTAATACTCAGTGAAATTTTTGCCATTTACATTTTACCTTTTGCTTTAGTGAATGTGTCTATTTAATTTTTTAAAAGGCACCATTACACAGTATATCCATTTATCACATTTCTTAAAGTGTTAAGATTCTATGACTCATTTCTATGTATTTTTCTTACTTTACAAAATAACTTGAAACAGTACAGATTTTGTAACACTTAATTTGAGCAGCTTCTTTTTCTATTACATTGAACTATATTAAGTGCATGCTACCTTAGAAAAATTAATATTTGCTGCTTTACTTTTTTCCAAAACATTTGCTGTAATAAGGAATTTGTATTTCCAATATGTACCTTGACTGCATTTTGTAATATTTACTGCTTCATTCCTAATTCTGCTTTAAAGTATTGAACTGGGCATGAAACATTAAAATATTAATCCAGAATCTGTATAAACTGGATGTTGCTTAAAATCTGTATCACTGCCACGTTTGAAACCCAGAATGCTTTTGTGATGTTTCAAATTAATAAAACTATCGTCCTCCTTATCCACTTACGTGTGTCCCCAGCAAACTCTCTAAAGCTCATTCACTTTCAACTATTACGGGTCAAGATACGATGGGACATGATCGCCAACATACAAAATCTAATAGGAAATTTTGTCATGCTGGCATCAGAAATACAGCTCCAATCTCCTGCTACAACAACTGAAAAACAAAAGAATATAAAAGTCTATATAATTTCTGAAAGAAAATTTTAAAAAAATACACTCAAAAATGAGAATTAAACATTTTATTTTCGCCATAAGAAGCTCTAAGAACTATAGCAGTTAATGGTTTATGAAAAGTAGAACTTAAAGTCATGATAGGGAAGACTGTACAAGTATGAACATTACAGTATTTGAGAAAATGAACAAGGTTTCACATGACTAACAGAGCTGAGGAAGCCAGTATTGTTGAATTAGCATTTGATTCTTTAGACTATGCATGCCTTAGAATACAAAATACCTTGATCAATTTGGCCATTTTTCTTTTTTGTACATTGGAAAAAATGCAGCACCAGTTCCTCTGAGTGGCTATATGTGGGGGATCTTTACCACGAAAATCATCATGATCACTTAAAACGTATTTTAGTCTTGCAAGATTGCTATGGCATTTTAATAGTTTTGCTTAGTTTGAGCATTTTCATTTTGTCATTTAACAAATTACTATTTCAAAAAGATTCTCTCCAGAATATTTACAGGTAATTTAGCATAGGAGCAAATTTGAAGCCAACCTGAAAGACAAAGGAAGCCCAATAGCCAGAAAGCTAAATACAAAATAGAAGAACCCCATGATAAATTTTAAAGAGTCTTGCTACAGACTTCCAACCCAACAAATACTGACAGTGAAGGGTTTTAGCCCCAAAGGAGTCTTCTACATGAACCTGACTTTGGATATAGAAACTTCTCCTAGGAAAACTGAAGACCCTGAGACACGTACAAGTAACAGTCATCTGGCAAAAATACAATTTAAGGGTAATTTTCCATTCCTTCAAAAAAAAAAAAAAATCCAGAAGATCCCGTTAGTAGGTAGTTTAATATTCAGAATTTACATAGAACACAGCAGCAGCCAATAATTATATCCATATTATTCAGAATGGATAGTTTTCCTTTCTAGAATTAATTCCTAGTTTGTCATAATAGGCTAGGAGAAACTACCAAGTTTTATTATGACAACTAATTTATCTAGCAGTTAAGTCTGAAAGGTCTGGAAGCTCTGCTGGCATCAGCTAGTTCACACTTGTAGAAGTAATTTATGTTTAACTGATGAAATAGCATTAATGTAACTCAAACAAATCTCCACTGAAAACATTTCAGAGTGCAACCTATAGTCAAAGAGTAATGTTATCACTATCTACACAGAAACGAAACAGCTATCGTGATTCCAGAGATCACAGAGTCTTAAGTATAAGCTAATTTCAAATTTTCCACGGGTTAGTTTACAAAATGGTTTGAAGGTTTGGACTCACAGAACAGAAAACAGATGCACATCACTCTACCCCTTGGTAAGCAAAGGATTATTTTTCTTTCTCCTCGTATTACTACAAATACCCTCAGTTACCAACTCAAGAAGCACTGAAACCATTATCTTCAAATGTAGCTTACCATCAGAAGAATGATGTATACATAAGAAACTATGATTAAAGCTTTAAGTTCAAAGTCAAGAAATAGGATATGTTAAAAAATACATGACTAGGACAAAGAAAACACCTACATTAAATTAATACTTAAACAAGGTTACAAATGACTAATAACTATGCACAACAATCTTTTTCAGTATCTATTTTTTCCTTTGCAAAAAATCATTTACAGAAGTTCAATAATTCTGTTATAAATGCTAGGCTATGTATTTGTTCCAATCTGCTCACTTTCAGTACTAGCACAATTGTTAAGTTTTGATTTTATAAGTGTTTAAACATGTGCCATTTTAAAAGGAAGAAAGATGGTATTTATTGTTCTCAAGCTAAATGTGAAATCAACAAGCCAAAACATTCCATATGTAGCCTCCGATTGTTGTAATACTGCAGCAATTTGCAGATGGAATGGAACTTATTTTTAGAAGGGGTAAAACCTAAAAAAAAACCTAAGAAGCCTCGGTGGTGCAACAGTTAAGCACTTGGCTGCTAACCAAAAGATTGGCAGTTTCGCACCACCCAGTGACTCCTCAGGAGAAAGGCCTGGCGATCTGCTTCCTTAAAGATTACAGCCTAGGAAACCCCATGGGGCAGTTCTACTCTGTCACATCGGGTCTCTATGAGCTGGAATCGATTCAATGGCACCCAACAACAAAACCTAAAAGGTCTTGCTGAAAGGAAAATACTACATCACTGATTCAACTGTGTCAAATGAAAATTTTCTATTGGAGATCCTAAGTAATATGAGCATTTAAAAAGAAATGCCAGTAGCCTCCCATCCAAAACATGTAGGAGGAATCTCATTTATGGAATTCTATCCTTTATAAAGATTTATACACATTTAAAGATGCATTTCGTGGCTTTCGAAATTTGAAAATTTTCACAGGAATATTTTAACCATAGCAGGCAAAAAGGAAATCTCTATTCAATTTCACTGTCTCTATTATGTAAGAGTACAGAATTCAAAATAAATGCAACATAACTTTTCATCTCCTCCTGTCTGCATTACCGAGATCTGTTTTTCCATCAGTATTCCCACCCCACCCCCACCCCCCAGACTACGCTGCAAAGGTATATAGTGGTCCAGCCACCAAACTTTTTTCCAGATGGTGGCAATAAGAGCAAGACTTAATTCAAATTAGCTAAAACTAACTGATTCTTCAAATGAGAGACATGTCTATACTGCCATTTTCATGGGGGGTTTGTGTGTGTGTGGGGATTGCTATCCATTTTGACTAGCAGAATACACAACCAAGTGGAGAGCTATTCTGAAATTTTCCAGAACAACTTTAGAAGTTCTTGTTTACTTTTTATTCCATATACAAGACACAACACACATTTATAGTCTCAGTGTTAACAAAATTGAGAATACAGCAGTAAAGTGCTAACATGGACGGGAAAGGTTGTAAGATGTACTAGGGTATGCTAATAACTCCAGTTATTTTCAAAGAACATTCAGACTGCTTCAAATTCTATTCAGAAAACTCTCCCAAGTTTTTTTTTTTTTTTTTTTTGCCTCTTTTAAATGAGCTGAAAGCTAACTATATAAACAGATACCTGGGGTGGCGGGACTTCTCAATCTCTACTCAAACTTTCAGAAAAATTTGCTTCTAAAAAATCATCAACCAACCATCCAACTAAACTGCCTTCAGATAACATGGCAGATCAAATTAACTTATTTTCACCTTAATTTGTTTTACCAGTCTTCTGAAGCCCTTGCCCCTAATCCAAAGCAAAACTTTCTGATATTTCAAAGGAGTTCAATAGGATTCTGGTATTATAAATTCAAACTCAGTACTGCCATCTGTTACGTTTTGTTTAAAAATGGAATCATTTTCCTGCTGATTAAAAATATCATCCCAGGTCATTGGCTTGTTCTGAGTAGATGTGGTCCCTACTGGAGGTTCTTTCCCAGCATCAACCTTATACCCAATACCATCATCCTTCATTACAGGCATAGTGCTTGACCTATCAGAAAGGTATGAATATTGTCTGATCTGTAATGACCTGCATGGATGTAAACGATAAAGCTTGGAGTCTCCAGAAGGATCTTGACTATGAACTGACTTTATGTGTGAAGACATAAACTGATAGTTGATGAAAGATTTGCCACAGGCCAAACACTGATACCTTCGTTCCCCTGTGTGATGAATTTCATGCTTTGTGCGATATTCTGCAAGAGGAAACACCTTCTCACAGTAGCGGCATGGATACTTCTTTTCCCAAGAATGAATGTTAAAATGTCTCCGTAAGCTTGTAAGACAGACATATGACCTTTTGCATACAATACAAATATAATAGACCCTTCCATCTACTATTAACTCATAGTGATCATCGTGTTTTACTTTCATACGCTTGTTTGTCATCTCACTGCCAGATGTTTTTGGTACGTCATTCTCAAGTCTGGCCTCCCCTTCATCAGGGTCATCTTTGACAGGGATCACTATGTCGTAAGTATCTTCACCAATATTTGCATAAACCTTGCAACCAGTTGACAAGCCTTCAATTTCAGTAGCTGTATCTAAAGTAATGATCTTCTGACCTTCCGTTAGATGTTTTGATCCTACACCAGGATCATTAGTGTTTCTAGTAATTATATCTGAAATTTTTAAAGAATTGGAAAGTGGTTCTTGCAGAAGTGTAGGGATTGGCATCTTCTGTATCAATGATCCATCAAAAGTAGTATTTTGGGGGACATCAGCCTGTGGGACCAGAGATGTATTACTGACTGCGGAGTCTGGACTGGAGCTAATAGTGTCATCATCATCATCTATAATTTCTTCCTCCTCCTCTTCATTGGCCTCATTTCCTGTTAAAACGGCACTGTTTGGTGGCTGCTGATTCTGTACAAGTATATTGATTGAAGGAGCCATATGGTTTGGAAGTGAAGAACTGACATTTGGTGGTGTAGTAAGTGGTGTCTGATTTAGCAAAATAATGTTCGGAGTCAGATGTGTTGGGGCTGAAGATACCAGCACTTTTTCACTTCCTTGTGTCTGGCTCAGAGTTACCTGACTCATAGAAGTAGGAAGTTTCTGAGTTGGTGTCGTATTTGTTAAAGGGGAAGAGTTATTGCTAGCACAAGGTGCAACATCTGAAATAGCAACAGAGCCTGGGTTAGCATGGACCTGTGCATTGTTATTCGGCAAAGTCTCCTTTGCAGGCAGAATCTCAGAGCAGAAAATGACATCATCATCATCATCATCATCTGAATCAGTAACAATGATCTTTTTTGTTTCATAATCTTCAGCAGATAAGGAAAAAGACTCTGTTATAATAGGCATTATAGTGGTCCCATTATCTTGAGCTTCATCTTTTGATTTTTGTATTTCAAGGCTCTTGTCATTGGAACCAGGAGGTAAGGTTTCTGCATTACCATCCTGAGTTGACCCTGAGATGCTTTTAACCTGTGACAATGGGACACCAAGCTCTGCTATAAATTTAACTCCTAATAACTGCCCTGATTTAATTAACTCATCAAGTAAATCTGATCTAACACGGACAATTTTAGAACTATAGATGTAATTGAGAATTTCTGCAAAAATCTCTGCTCTTATAAAGCTCAGTTCAACAACTTGCCCGGCAACTGCAAAGAGCTGATGGAAATATGTACTAGAAGCTGAAAGAATATTCCTGTGGGCCCGGAATTTTCGGTCTTCCACAATAACGGTAACATCACAGAAGAGTCCGTGGCCACGTTGCTCATTCAAGGAGTTAAGCAGACTTCCCGAGTATTGAGTGTCTGTAGCAGAAATAAGTTTTCTACCCTCCATGCCTACAAAAGAAAGGGAGGAAGAGGGGCCAGGAGAGGGACAGGATTAGGAAGGAAAAATAAAGTATTTTATCATTCAGAATTTAAGCCACGGCATCATTAAATAGTTTAAGTTTTAACAGAAGGCTGGTATAACCTTTTGGCTTTTTATATGAATTGATCATACAGGCTGGTTTTTGGACCATGTGTCAAATCTTACGACTTTTCCAAGAAGGCGCCAAACAAGCTTTAAATTGCTCTACAGATTCGAACAGCAACCTCCATAGCCACCTTCCTTTGATACTCAGATACACCCATCAACACTAAACAATTTTTATGGATTAGAATTAATTTTCTTATTCCTCAATTTTGGGTCTTCTCATGAAGAGTTAAAACTTAATTTTTAACTTTCTTTTTTTGGTCATTTTTTAAATTGTGGTAAACATATAGGTAGGAGCCCAGGTGGTGCAGTAGTTAAGCACTCGGCTGCTAACCAAAAGGTCAGCAGTTTGAACCTACCAACTGCTCTGTGGGAGAAAGATGTGGCAGTCTGCTTCTGTAAAGATTTACAGCCTTGGAAACTCTACAGTGCAGTTCTACTACTCTGTCCTACAGGGTCGTTATGAGTTGGAATCGACACGACGGCAATGGCTTTGGTTTTAGGTAAATATATAGGTAACAAAACATTTGCCATTTCAACAATCTTCACATGTACAGTTCAGTAACATTAATTAATGCCCATCACGTTGTTCAACCATCACCCTTAACCATGCCTAAATTTTCCCTTCACCCTTAACAGAAGCTCAGTGTTCCGTGAGCCTTGTGCCTTCTTCTCTCTCCCTCCCACACGCTCATCCTTCCCCACCACCACCCCGCCCTAACCACTAACAAACTATACCACTTGCCACTATACCACCTGCCTACTCCAGATATTTCATGTAAGTGGGATCATACAACTTTTGTCCTTTTGTGACGGACTCATTTCACTCAGCATAATGTTTCCAAAGTTATTTTAACTTTCTTAAAAATTTGTTTTAAGAAAAACCATCATGTACATATAGAAGTTATTTCATCTGTAACTGAATAAATTAAATGTCAGAAAAGCTTGGTATGTACAATACTGAGTGCAAAATATACATTCTTCCTAAATTTTAACAACTTATCTTAGGAGCCCTGGTGTCGTAATAGTTAAGCGCTTAACTACTGCTAACCAAAAAGTCAATGGTTAAAACCCACTAGTGGCTCCGAGGGTGAAAAGACCTGGCGATTTGCTCTCATAAAGGGTACAGCCTAGGAAACTCTATAGGGTCGCTATGAGTGCCATCAATTAGAAGGCACACAACAACAATCTTATTTTCAAGAATATATTCAAAAGCTACTCCCTGCAGCCTACAACTGAATCAGCATTTAAAAACACTGACAATTATTACCCCTCAACTTCCCATAATTTTTCTGTTATTATTTAAATGAAGTGCCTCATCTTGATACACTATTAAATGTCTTTCTTACTCTCTCTTCTTTCTTCATCCTCTTGCCCCTTCCCCTACTCTTATAATCTCCAGACGTGGAATGTTAAATAGAATGCCAAGTCAACAGATGCTATTGTGAAAAGACAAAGAAAAGGAAAGTTTACCGTTTCTCAATGCTTACTTGCATGAAAACATTAAATATTTTGTTGGTAAAGAATTATGTGCATTGGTATGAGAACATTTTTTCGTATCAGTGAGGTAGTGAAGATGAAAACATAAACTTATTGGAACAGAGCAGACATTACTCTAGAAGGGGGGGGAGATATCAGTTTATAGCATTGCCATGCATCATACCCAAAACACTTTTTTTTTTGCACTTTGCAGAAGATATGCTAACAATGATGCTGAGAGTTGTGGGAAAAATATGTATGTACATATGCATATATACGTACATATACATATTAAATGTTAACAGTTTATAAGTACTTTTGGCAAAGAAACAGTTTTACTATTAATATTCTTTCCCTTTAAAGTTACCAAAATAGTACCACTGTCACAGTGCTTAAGTTATGTGAGTAATACTATACACACGTGGAAGGTAGTGTGTCTCAAATATCTTCTGAATTTTCCAAAATTATAGTTTAAAAACAATAGCAAAAAGTCCAAAAACCAAGGATTTAAAACCTCATCTGTTAGAAGGTGTTGCTTGTTAACAGTACCAAGGAATTCCAGGTTACCATAAAGACATTCATTGGAAAGGGTGACCTTTGGACAGCGTGCCAACAACCAGGACTTCCGAAATACGGAGATTTCGACAGAAGTCACTTTTTAAGTGGACAGGTTTTCTGAATATGCTCCCACAATTTTTGTCTTTACAAATGGGTTTTTCCAATGTAGGCACGCGTCAAATGAACAGGTCCAGGTGACTCTGGGACTTGGTTTCGTTTTGTTTAGGTTTCCCCTCCTCCCCGTCAGGTCAGTCGGAACCCACCCCAAGCTTTGAGAGCTGATGTTGGAAAAGCCATTCCGCATCGTTGCGAGGCGAATCCTTGACGGAGGGTAGGTGAAGGAGGGGCTAGGGAAGGTGGAAAAGAGAGCGAGAAAAGCCCTCAGCCAGGGGGTGAAACAATCCGACACGCGGCTCCCTGCGGCAGCTGAACCCCATCTCCCCTCCTCCACCTCCCTATTCCCATTTTGCACCCAGCCGGCTGCAACCGCGGTTTTGAACCTCAGTTCCCGTGGAAAGGCGGCTGCTCGCACAGACAGGCGGAGGTGCAAACAGCAGGGAGAATAAGGGGTGCCAGGGAAAGTAGAAGCTGGCGAACAGAAGGGTGGGGTGTTGGGGGGGACGCGGCGAAGCAGGCGGCATTGTTAAGCCCCGGGAAGGGGACGGAAGGGGAGGATGGGCCGGCAGAGAAGCTCGAAATCAAAGTGGGGGCTAGGAGGAGAAAAGGGGGGCAGAAAAAGGCAGGCAGAGGGGCGAGAAAAGGCCGAGTGGGTGTCGGTGGCGGGCTCCCTACGCCCCGGGCCTACCAGGGGCACGGACGGCCCCTCGGGCCCTGACGGGGACCGCGCCGCGGCCCTCCTGGTTCGTCCCCTCCTTCACTCCGGGGCCCACACAAAGAAAGGGCCAGAGCGGCGGAGCCTCTGGCTCCGCCGCTTCCTGGTTCAAGAGAGGAGAATGCAAACAGCAGCGTGGCCCAGGGACCGAGGAAGCAGGCGCGCTCCTTCGCCCCTCCCGGACTGGGGCCGACTCCTCACCTGCTTCCTGGCGCCGCCGCTTCTTCTCGGGCCGCGCGGAACGGTGGGAGTCCGCCAACAAGAAGAAGCGGGACTCCCGGGCTATCCTGCTGCTTCTTTAAACGTCGCTCCTGTCTTGGTCGACGTCGACGCCGCTGCCGCTGCCACAGCTGCCCCACGCCGCCGACAGAGGGCTCAGCGCGGGGGCGAAGGGTTGAACTCAAAGGCTCCCTCCTCCCCCGGGCACAGTTCGGGTCTTTCCGGAAAGGCCCGAACTCTAGGTGGCTCCCCCTCGGCCCCCTACTCGGCTTTCGGCTCTTTCCGGAAGGGGCGGAGGAAGACTGGGAAACTGTTGGAGTAGTTTGCTTTTCCGGAGGGCGAAAGGGTGGGAAAAAGGAACAGGAAAGACGGGGTAATGCAGTCGCAAGCAGTTGGGATGGGAGGGAATCTAGTGGCTTTAATCTAAAGTCACTGTAAACTTCTAGCGCGCAAAACCTTTTAGACACTCTACAGTTTTCATTTCTATTGCAAGTTTGAATCTGCTCTGTTAGCCTGTTTGCTGCATAATCCCCGTTGCCATGGAGTCCATTTCGACTCATTGCGACTCCACGTGTTACAGAGTAGAACTGCTCCTTAGGGTGTTCAAGGCTATAATCTTTACAGAGGAGCCCGGTGGCGCAGTGGTTAAGAGTCGGCTGCTAACCAAAAGGTGGGCACTTGGAATCCATCAGCGCTCCTTGAAAACCCTATGGGGCAGTTCTACTCTGTCCTGTAGGGTCGCTATGAGTCAGAATCGACTTGATGGCAATGGGTTAATCTTTTCGGAAGCAGATTGCCAGGCCTTTCTTCTGTGGTCCCAGTGGGTGGGTTCAAACTGCCAACCTTCGGGTTAGTAGAAGAGCGCAAACTATTTGCACAACCCAGGGACCTTATTTCATGATAACCACCTTGAAGTATAATCTGAATAAATATAATCAAACAAAATTTATCAACACATTATGATAATTCAAGTTCTAGGATAACAAAACAACTACATTATAATAATTACTTTTAAGATAAAAATCTAGTGTTTGGACAAGTATTCTTAATTGAGTACGAAATGATGAAACCGTTTACTGACCACTTGCTTGATCTGTATAGCAAACCCTATGTTAGGCTCCGTAGGATACAAAAATGAATAAGCCAAGCTCTGCACCTTTTCAAAAAGCTCAATATATAGGTACAAAAACATAGACAGGAGTATTTACACAAGGTATAGAAGCACAGAGAATGGCAAACTGAATGTTGCCATTTGAGCTGTATCTTGAAAAATGAATAATATTAACATTTGCATTGTTAATTTACTATTATTCCCACAGCATTTCATTCTTAGTGATATTTAGTGTCTGATACATAGTAGGTGTTCAGTAATTGTTAATGAATGAATGAGTTGTGAGTTCCATCATTTTAAAAAAGCCTGTGGCAACTTACTTCTGATTGAATACCATGATGAATGAAGCAACAGGATGGGTATTTAGAGAACAAACTATTTCCTTTAAGCCTGGGTATTGATCATATTCAGTTAAGGAACCAAATAGCAGCTTTTCTGCAACAATTAAAGCTACTCACCACCTTCATTTCCTTTTTCTAAAGATATGTATAGAATAATATTGCATAAGTTTTTGAAACTTGAATTTGCACCTATTTGCCTTTCAGTTGGAATCTCTGTGCTTCTTTCCTATAAAAATCTTGCTGAAAATGTCCATCTTTCAGTAGCTTAGTTGACCAAAACTAAAAATGAGACAGAGTCACTGGGTGGCACGTGTGGTTACATGTTCGACTACTGAAAGGTTGGTAGTTCGAATCCACCCAGAGGCACCTTGGAAGAGATGCCTGCTTCGGAAAGGTCACAGCTGTGAAAACCCTGTGGAGTGCAGTTCTCCCCTGCAACACATGGGGTTGCCTTGAGTCGGAATTAACTCAACGGTAAGTAACAACAACAAGTGAGGTATGATGAAAAGCTGTTCATTCACAGTACAGGACACCTCTTCCCCACTGGTCATGTCCCTCACCCTCCTGCAACACAGCAAAAACTAAACTAAAAAAATTTAAAAATTAAAAAACGAAACCCGTTGCTATCTAGCCAATTCCGAGTCATAGTGGCCCTATAGGACAGAGTAGAACTGCCCCATAGGGTTTCCAAGGAGCAGCTGGTGGAGTCAAACTGCCAACCTTTTGGTTAGCAGCCATAGCTCTTAACGACTGCACCATCAGGGCTCCAATCTAAAAAAGCTATCTATAATTAAAGGGGATCTAATGATCAGGAAAGGAATTTTATTTGTAGTAAAACAGAGCAGATCAAGAAACTTGAGTGGCCTCAATAATTGTCTTTGGGAGAGGATCATTGGAAAGTTTTGTTAACTTTCTACTTCTAAGCAAGTTTACCAGTAAACAAGATAATTCACAATTATTTCACCTTTCACTTTCTTTTTATCTGTAGGCTTAACCCTCCTTCAAATAACCCAATAGATTTTAAAGAGAAGAACCTATATCAAATGGATTTGGACATAACAATTGTTTCATATTCCAGAAACGCTTCTGATTGGCTGGTAATGTAATCAGTCAGGTTTTATAACCACATTGTCAGTGTTTACTTGCCTTGTTTGAACTTGGTTGTAAATTCCATGAGGGTAGCAACTGTCCTCTGCTGTGGTAAAAATGCCAATAATCTTGCAGGTGCTTAATATATATTAATTGATGATGATAAAAGATTAAAAATGACATTAATTCAGTCCCAGAACCCTTCCTCTGAGCTATGCTTAAGGTCACAGATTTGGTAAAGTCACTACACAATCATAAGAAGAAACCCCCGTATGGTATAAAGGCTTGAGGGGCAGATGTGGGTGGTTTGGAATTCTGGTGTGTCATATACTAGTACTGTGACCTTGATCCTGGTTCTTCATATGTAAAATAGGGATAAAAATACAACCATATGGTTGTTTTGAGGATTAAGTGAATTAACTATGTAAAGTGTCAAACTGCTTACAGTTCCCCAGAATATGCCATGCTGTTTACTACATCTATGTCTGTGCCTGTAACTCTGAGCCTGGAATAGCCATTCTATTCTTATCCACAATTTGCCTCTCCTGTTGTCTGGCAAGTGCCTGGTCTTCCATAAAGACCCAACTCAAGCATTAAATTATTACTATTTTTTTAAATAGAATGTATGTGTATTATGTACCAGGGTATAGTGAAATTGAAAACAGAAACTTTTAAACAGCTGAATGTTCTTCCCTTGATGCCAACCTCTCTTCTAGAGCATGATTTTACTTGCTCGCTACATTAAAAAATGTCCATTCAATATTTGGAATTTTTTTGTTTTTTATTGTGCTTTAGATGAAGGTTTACAGAGCAAATTAGTTTCTCATTAAACAATTAATACACATACTGTTTTATGACATTGGTTGCCAACTCCATGATGTGTCAACACTCTTCCCTTCTCGACCTTGGGTTCCCCATTACCAGCTTTCCTGTCCCCTCCTGCATTCTCGTCCTTGCCCCTGGGTTGGTGTGCCCATTTGGTCTTGTTTTATTTTATGGGCTGTCTAATCTTTGGCTGAACGGTGAACCTCGGGAATGATTTCATTACTGAGCTAAAAGGGTATCTGGGGGCCATACTCTTGGGGTTTCTCCAGTCTCTGTCAGACCAGTAAGTCTGCTCTTTTTTTGTGGGTTAGGATTTTGTTCTACATTTTTCTCCAGCTGTGTCCAGGACCCTCTCTTGTGATCCATGTCAGAGCAGTCGGTGGTGGTAACTGGGCACTATCTAGTTGTTCTGGACTCAGTCTGGTGGAAGCTGTGGTAGTTGTGGTCCATTTCAAGCATTAAATTATTTAGGAAGCCTTCCCGACCCAATAAATGGTAGATAGCTATAGTTACTTAATGTTGAATGAATATCTGGAACTTGTTGTTGCTGGGTGCCGTCATGTTGATTTTTACTCATGGCGACCCCATGTAACAGAGTAGAACTGCCCCATAGGATTTTCTAGGCTATAATCTTTATGGAAGCAAACTGTCAGGTCTTTATCCCGAGGAGCTGCTGGGTGGGTTTGAACCGTGAACCTTTCAGGCAGCAGCCCAGCACTTAACCACTGTACCACCAGGGCTCCTTTCTGTTACTTAATACATGCTAAATATGCTTGCTTTTTCTTCACTGTACCCTTTTCTCCTTAGTCCCAACAATTCTCTATTGAAGTGACCTGTTTAATACTGATTGTCCTTTTCTTCTTAAAACTTTCCCAAGTCAATACGGTAGGGATATATAATCCTCTTACTGGGAAAGAGATACTCGATAATTAATTGCTAACAATAATATAATCTACCAAAAAAGGCAACATACAGCTTATTTCACACATGAAAAAAAAATTGAGGGAATATACTACCCATGGGCCCTCTGTGAAAAAATTATTTGGCAATATGAAGTCAAATTAAATAAGAAATTAGTCAAAATAAAGAATTAAGAATGGAGATTCTGCAGTAAGCCAATCTATATGGAGGACTAAGACCAAACAACAGGGTTGATTATGACTATGTGACAGAATGAAATGTTATAAACCCTGACACTATAAAAACCATTCATTCATTCGTTCATTAAACACATATTATTTAGTACCTACTTTTTGCCAGTCAATATTCTAGGTACTGTAGATACAACAGTCATCAAGACGAAGTCCCAGTCTTTTTTTTTTTTTTAAATTTTTTTTTATTGTACTTTAGGTGAAGGTTTACAGAACAAATAGTTTCTCATTAAACAGT
>NW_004444002.1:12258-36787 GCF_000243295.1 Trichechus manatus latirostris | reverse complement strand
TTTTTTTTTTTTTGGTGAAAATATACATAGCCAAAGATACATCATTTCAGAAATTTCTACATGTACAATTCAGTGACATCGATTACATTCTTCCAGTTGTGCTGCTATTCTATCCTTTTCCAAATTATTTCATCACCATTATCTTCAACTCACTTGCCCCTAGGCTTCCCATCAAACCTTTTGAGTTGCTATTGTCAATTTGATCTCACATACATAATTCTTTTTTTTTTTTGTACCTTAGATGAAGGTTTGCAGAACAAATAGTTTCTCATTAAACAGTTAGTACACATACTGCCTTATAACAATGGTTAACAACCCCACGACATGACAACACTGTCCCTTCTCAACCTTGGGTTCCCTATCACCAGCTTTCTTGTCCCCTCCTGCCTTCTAGTCCTTGTCCCTGGACTGCTGTGCTTCATTAGACCCGTTTTGTTTTATGGGGCTGTCCAATCCCTGGCTGAACGGTGAACCTCAGGAGTGATGAAGTCCCAGTCTTCATGAAACTTACAGTCTAATGGGAGAGATATACAATAAACATATGTGTGTATATTATCTAAGGAGCTCTGGTGGTGCAGTGGTTAAGTGCTCGGCTGCTAACCGAAAGGTTGGCAATTCGAACCCACAAGCTGCTCTGCAGGAGAAAGATGTGGCAGTCTGCTTCCATAAAGATTACAGCCTTGGAAACCCTATGGGGCAGTGCTACTCTGTCACATGGGTTGCTATGGGTCGGGATTGACTTGACGGCAACAGGTACAGGTATATATTATCTAATTATATAACAAAAATGTTAGGTAGTATTAAGTACTATGAATAAACAGTGTAAGGGGATAACGAATGACAAGGATGCTATTGTAGATAGCGTCGTCAGGGTCTGCCTTCTGAAAAAGTGATACAGTGAAGCCTGAAACCTGTGAGAGTTGGAACTCAATGGCACTGCCTTGTTTTTTCAGTCTTGCAAGTTTTCCACCTTTGACAGGATGCAGTCTTAGCCATTTTTCTATCACTCATTTTCGTGGAAACTATTAGAGTTTTCCCTCTCTTACCAGGTTTCCGCCTTACATGGGTTCTGGCTTTTGCAGGTTTTACTGTATTTGAGCACAGAACTGAATGAACTAAGGGAAAGCCCGTGAAACTATCTGAGTAAGAGCCTTCTAGGCAGTGTAACAGGTCAACGCCCTGAGCTAAAGATGACGAGAAACACACCCCTGAAAAGTTGGGTTTATTACTCATCGCAGTGAGGGAGAACGCATACCATAGGAAATCACGGGGTTTCTCAGTAAGAAGGTGTTAAAAAGAACCTATTATAAGATTTGGATGATGTGGGGAAGGGTCTAAGTAAATGTAACTTTGCTCTAAATTCAATGCTGTCAGAAAAGAGGGGCAATTGAATAACATAGTTTATAAAGAAAATGTTCTACATCCTACTTTGGTGAGTAGCGTCTGGGGTCTTAAAAGCTTGTGAGCGTCCATCTAAGATACGTCTACTGGTCCCAGCCTGTCTGGAGCAAGAGAGAATGAAGAAAACCAAAGACATAAGGGAAAGATTAGTCCAAAGGACTAATGGACCACAACTAACACGGCCTCCACCAGACCGAGTCTAGCACAACTAGATGGTGCCTGGCTACCACCACCAACTGGTCTGACACGGATCACAGTGGAGGGCCCCAGACAGCGCAGGAGAAAAATGTAGAACAAAATTCAAACTCACACACACAAAAAAGACCAGACGTACTGGTCTGACAGAGACTGGAGAAACCCCGAGAGTATGGCCCCAGACACCCTTTTAACTCAGTACTGAAGCCATTCCCGAAGTCCACCCTTCAGCCAAAGATTAGACAGGCCTATAAAACGAACAATAACACACATAGTTTAACCATGTATACGAGACTAAATGGGCACACCAGCCCAGGGGCAAGGATGAGAAGGCAGGAGGGGACAGGAAAGCTGGATGAACGGAAATGGGGAACCCCAGGTCGAGAAGGGGAGAGTGTTGACATGTCGTGGGGTTGGCAACCAATGTCCCAAGACAATATGTGTATTAATTGCTTAATGAGAAACTAATTTGCTCTGTAAACTTTCACCTAAAGCACAATTTAAAAAAAAGAAGGGAGGGACAATTGAATGATTGGGCATCTCAATAATATCTTATCTATAGGGAGGGCAGATGGGAGCAAAATAAAGCTGTCATTAGTAAAGTAACAGCTTCACATTTTGGCCAAGAGAGGGAGTGTTTGGTGTTTTCTGGGTGCACAGTGACCTTATTTTTGTCTGTGGTTAGACAAAATTACAGTCTGAGTGAACTTGTCTGATACTGGTTCTGTGAGATTGTTTATATCCAACAGAAGAACATGGCCTAACTGTGAGTGCTAGGCCAGTTTCTGGATATCAGGGGATGCCTCTTCTCCTTTCTCAAACTGCAAGTGAAAATCCTTAGGATATAAGGAACAAGTTTTGGAGGTTGAGGGACAAAGTGCAACAGTGGCCATCACCTCATTTTTAACAGAAAGGAGTCATTCATTACTGCATTATTATTATAGGAGATATAACTTACACTAAAGCATTTTTTGTTGCTTATCTAAATTCAAATTTAAATGGTCCTCGTGGTGCAGTGGTTAAGAGTTCGGCTGCTAACTAAAAGGTTGGCAGTTCGAATCCACGAGCTGCTCCCTGGAAACCCTATGGGGCACTTCTGCTCTGTCCTATAGGGTTGCTATGAGTCGGAATGGACTGACGGCAGGTTGTTTTTTTTAACTGTATTATTATTGGAGGGTAGTGGCGGCTGAGTGGTAGAATTCTAATCTTGCATGCAGGAGACATAGGTTAGATTCCTGGCCAATGCACCTCATGTGCCGTCACCACCTGTCTACCAGTGGAGGCTTGTATGTTGCTGTGATGCTGAACAGTTTCAGCGGAGCTTCCAGACGAAGACAGACTACGGTCTGGTGATCTACTTCCGAAAATCAGCCAATGAAAGTCTGATCCCATTGTGCATAGGGTCCCCACGAGTTGGGGGCAACTAGATGGCAGCTGACAAAAACCACTGTATTATTGTTTGCTAAATCTGACAACACAAAAATAAACTCATCGTTGGCTGGCATAAGAAATACTTTGAATACTCTGTCCCTTTTCTTCACGTCCCATTTAGATTTTTCTTTTAATTTAGGATATACTCAGAAAAAAAATGTATTAAGCACCCAATATTACATAAAATGTGATACACATACGCACAGAAAGCACTCGAAACACAAGCAGAATTGACTGTGTTGTTGATATGGCCACTCGAGGAAATGTACCCTGTGGCCCGTCGTCCTTCCCTTTGGTTATTTCAAGCTCTAGGCTGAGAAAGGACATGGTCTCCTGTCCACCTTCGACTTGGGGAGCCTCCTGCGGAACCGGAAGGAGGCATGGAGCCAGTTGCGGTACCGGCTTATTTACACTGATACACTCACTCCTTCCTGTAGGCTGGAGGCCCTCTAGGCCCAGGGAAGGGTTTTGCCAACGTACCGGAACGGTTTCCAAGGTTTCCTCCGCTTTAAGCGGTTGCGCGGCAGCGGGTTCTGGGAGCCAAGGCAACCAAGATCTTCCCAAGCTCGCGAGAGCTCCCTTGTTGCGCGGATTCCGGAACCTAGAGGTAGCACCTGCTCCGGTGTCTGGCTCGCGCAGCCCTGAGGTGGTGCCCTCAGGTCCGAGCCACCTGCTCCCCGCAGGGCCATCACTCTCGCTCACACTCTTGCTCTCCGTCCGGGGACCGGAATGGCCTCAGCCATCAGCTGGGGAGCCTCAGCCAAAGCTCCCGAAACCAGCCCTACCGCTCCCGCTCGCGGTCCCGCTCTCGCGAGCGGCCTTCTGGGCCCCGGGGCACCCCCTTCGCGTCTGCCTCCTCATCAGGCTTTACTGCAACTTCTTGCGCCCTTACAGGGGCGACAAGCTGTGGCCTCCTTGACAAGGTGGAAGAGAAGAGCCTGAATCGGAAGTGAGATGGACACGCGTTCCCTCGAACAAGCCCACCTGCTGTTGGATCCAATTTCATCTGTCATCTCGCTTCCATCCTTTCGCATTTTGCTCCCTCTGCCTACTTTGCACCCATTTTCATCCCTTTTGTCAATCTATCCACCCGTTTAAAAAAGGAAAAAAACCAAACCTGTTGCCATCCATTTCAATCCCGACTCAAAGCGACCCTATAGGACAGAGTAGAACTGCCCAATAGGGTTTCCAAGGAGTGGCTGGTGGATTTGAACTGCCGACCTTTGGGTTAACAGCCTAGCCACAGCAACCCCTATTTACCCTTTCCTCCTGTGTATTTTCTCTCACTCTCTGGCGTCTTTATACAGTGCCCTGATCTCCCTCCACCTTTTTCCGCTTTTCAGCTTAGGGTGGACGTGGCCAAGAGCCCCAGACATACCGGGCTTACAGCATTTACTTGCCTTGTGTTATCAATCGTTAGCATGTTTTTATTCCCCACTAGATTGAGCTCGGGTGGCGCAACAGTTGAGCGCTCGGCTGCTAACTGAAAGGTTGGCAGTTCAAACCCACCCAGTGGCTCCGCTGGAGAAAGACCTGGCAATCTGTTCCCAAAGATTACAGCCTAGAAAGTCCTATGGCACAATTCTACTCTGTCATATGGGGATGTTATGAGTAAGAATTGACTGGATGTGCACCTAACAACAGCAGATTGAGCTCGGAGTCCCTGGGGGCACAAACTATTAAGCATTCAACTACTGGCGGAACAGTTGGAGGGTGGAACCTACCCAGAGGCTCCTGGGGAGACACACCTGGAGATCTGCTTCTGAAAGGTCACAGCCTTGAAATCTCTATGGAGAAGTTCTATTCCTTTTTCAAAAAGGAACTAAAGGGAAAACAGAGAGGGAACTAACCCTGAATCTTACCGAGTACAGCTTTTGGCATATAGAACTTTTTTCTCATTTTCAGCGCTCCCTTCGTTTTCATTGTCTTCATTAATTCTTGGGTTTCTGAATTCTCTACAACAGAATGAACTCTCTGAATACTGTAGTTTGTTAGGATTTTCTTGCTCTAGAGAGACAGAACAGTTGCTGTTCTACTATATGTCCTTAACTTACTTAGAATAAAATTGTGAAGTCTTCCCTCAGCCTTCTTATCTCCAGTTTTTTTCATCTTTCCTTTTGGTTCCTGTTCCCCTATTTTAGCCATTGTGGTTTCTGCTGAAAATATAAATCCTTGATGCTGCTTTCAGTATGAATATTGCTTTGTGAATGCTAAATCGTTATGCAAATATAAGTGATACATTTTTATGAAGGTTGTAGACCCTGGAACTATCCTCTTACAAAAGTATCCCAGCGCTCGCTTATAATGGTTCTTGGACAATCAATGTAATTATGGAAAAATTTTAAATCCACATTTTTATACTTCATGGTTCATATTTTATCACTTTTCTAATTCTTGCAAACGTTTTCTTTAAATTCAGTTCTGATGAACATACACCAGTAGAGGATGAAGAGCCAAAGAAAAGCACTGCTTCAGCTTCTACTTCAGAAGGTATTTTTAAAATACAGAGCTTTTTAATTAGGAAGTTAAAAAATAAGTTTATTAATAGTTGAAAATTAGACTTTGTTCTTATTCAAGTTGCCCATCATCTTATTCCTTTTTAGTATTTCAATTACAATAAAATTGATGCTCAGGAATACCTCTACAGAAGTTACTTTTTATTTGTATTTTATGTAGAAGAAAAAAAGAAAAAGAAGAAGTCTAGTCGTTCAAAAGAAAGGTTGAAGAAAAGGAGAAAGAAAAAAGTCATCCAAAAAACACCACAAGAAGTGTTCTGACGACAGTGACAGTGACTCTGATTCTGAGACAGACTCTAGTAGTAAGAAAGCCAGCATGATTCTGCAAGCCTTGTTTTATAACTAGTTTTACCTCTTAAATCTTATTTAGGAGAAAGCTTTTAAAAGCAATAGTAATAGCCAAGATTTTTAGAACATCCACTGACCATGCCAGGCACTGTGCTAAGTGCATGCTATTCTTTATTACTATTTAATCCACGCAGTGACTGTAGGATACATCTTATAGATGAGGACATGGAGGCACAGAGCAGGTTATAAGTACCACACCAAGATCATACAGGTAGGATTCAGATCTCAGCAGTCTGACCCCAGAACAGTTGTGCATGGATTGTACAAGGCTTGTGGCACCCAGCCAAGTCAGGGGTTGGGTTGCAAGGCTTGTGGCACCAAATCAGGCCATACTGGGCTGCATCGGCCCAGTGGAAGGGCTCTTTTGTGTAATTCTCATACCCAAAGGGCACCTTTGTGGAATTTCCAAAAAGGCATGCTATCAAGTGCCCTCTTCAGGCTGTCTGCCAATTTTCAGGAGGCACTCCTGGGGTGTCACATGACAAAAACTCATCTTTCTGTGCCCTCTTCTGGCTGACCACTGAGAAGAGGGTGCCTCCTCTGGGGTTGACACATTACACAAAGGTGTCCCTTCCTGTGATGCTGCCCAGTATTCCTGGCCCCAATTGTCATTTCTCTTCCTCCTCACTGCTGAAAGACTGAACTTTCTTAAAGCACAAATCTGAGTGTGTCAGTCCCCTACTTCAACTCCTTCAGTGGTTTTCCATAGCCCTCAGGGTAAGGTTCACATGCTGATGGATCCTTCTCTAATCGCATGTATTCCATCACTCTCTTGCCCCATCCTCGCTAGCCTGAGAACTACTTTCTGTTTCCTCAATTTTCCATGTTCTTTCTCTTGACTCTATTACTTGGTACAGAGTCCCTCTGCCTACAAGCTCTTCCTCCATCTGGCTTGGCTTATACGTTTCAACAATGGGCGTGCATTACTTTTGTAGTAAGTCTGATTTTAAAAAGAACTAGCTTTAGGATCACCTTTTCCTGGTCAACCATTTTTCACCCACCCTCCCCAAATCAGTCTGCACATGAGACGCCTCTGTGTGCCCAGAGCACTCCATGCTTCCTCTCTGTCCCTTCGGATTGTATTTATCTCTCATCTCTCATCTCCGTTAGATGGAGCTCCTGCAAAGCATTCCTCCCCACCCTGACTCACAAATTTTTTTTTATTATGAAACCCATCAAACATTCTGAAAAGATATGTTTATATATACTTATTACCTAGATTTAACAATTGTTAGAATTTTGACATATTTGCTTCAGATATGTGCTGGGTTTTTTTGCTGAGGTATTCAAAGTGAATTACAAATACCACACTTCAACCCTAAATATTTTTATATGCATCTCTAAAAAACAAGGACATTTCCCTACTTAACCATAACGCCATTATTTCTCACAATAAAATTAATAAAAATACCCTATATCATCTAATATCAAGTGTAACTTTAATTTCTATGACCCCAGTGCCTGGCACAGTTTCTGCCAAATAGCAATAAATGTTTGAATGAATTAATTTCTCTGTAACAACAAATGGGACAGCACTAGGATATTTATCTACTCAAAGGTATTAGAGTTTTAGAGTTTAAAATTTTTTTTTCAAGTATAATGTGTCTTAATTTGCAGGTGAAGATATAAAAAGGAGAGTAAAGAAAGCCAAGGAAAAGAAGAAGAAACACAGATCATCAGTTTTTTTCTTAATTTTTATTATGGAAAAGTTCATATAAAATTACAAAAAAATAGTATAATGATCCCCCATGTACCCATCACCCAGCTTGAACAATTTTCAACTCATAGGCAGTCTCCCCCCACACAATTATTTTAAAACACACCCCATATATCACTTAATGAACAATTCAGAATGTTTCTCTAAAAGGTGGACACTCTATTTTTTTCTTTCTTTTTTTAAAATATTTTGTTGGTGTTGAGAATATACACAGCAAAACATACACCAATCCAACAGTTTCTACATGTACAAGTCAGTGACACTGATTACGTTCTTTGAGTTGTGCAACCATTCTCATCCTCCTTTTCTAAGTTGTTCCTCCCCCATTAACATAAATTCACTGTCCCTTAAGGTTCCTATCTAATCTTTTGAGTTGTTGTCAATCTGATCCCATGCAGATAGTTCTTAAAGAGCATAATGCTCAAGGCGGACATTTTTTTACTAGTTAAGCTAAACTATTGTTTGGACTCCATTTAAAAAAAATCATAACCATAGCTAAAAATTTAACAATAATTCCCCAATTCTGAGTACACCCTACTTTTTTTCACTTGATATTTTTCTTTTTCTTTTATTTTTTTAATTGTACTTTAGATGAAGTTTCACAGAACAAATAGTTTCTCATTAAACAGTTAGTACACATATTGTTTTATGACAATGGTTAACAACCCCACGACATGTCAACACTGTCCCTTCTCAACCTTGGGTTCCCTATTACCAGCTTTCCTGTCCCCTCCTGCCTTCTAGTCCTTGTCCCTGGACTGTTGTGCCCCATTAGTGTCATTTTGTTTTATGGGGCTGTCTGATCTTTGGCTGAAGGATGAACCTTGGGAGTGACTTCATTACTGAGCTAAAAGGGTGTCCGGGGGCCATACTCTTGGGGTTTCTCCAGTCTCTGTCAGGCCAGTAAGTCTGGTCTTTTTTTGTGAGTTAGAATTTTGTTCTACATTTTTATCCAGATCTGTCCAGAACCCTCTGTTGTGATCCCGGTCAGAGCAGTCGGTGGTAGCCGGGCATCATCTAGCTGTACTGGACTCAGTCTGGTGGAGGCCGTGGTAGTTGTGGTCCATTAGTTCTTTGGACTAATCTTTCCCTCATATCTTGTTTTCTTCATTCTCCCTTGCTCCCGAAGGCGTGAGACCAGTGGAGTATCTTAGATGGCTGCTCACAGGCTTTTAAGACCCCAGACGCTACTCATCAAGGTAGAATGTAGAACATTGTCTTTATAAACTGTGTTATGCCAATTGAGCTAGATGTTCCCTGAGACCATGGTCCCCACAGCCCTCCGCCCAAGCAATTCAGTCCCTCAGGGAGTTTGGATGTGTCTATGGAGCTTCCATGACCTTGCCTTGTACAAGTTGTGCTGGCTTCCCCAGTATTGTGTACTATCTTACCCTTCAACAAAGTTACCACTTATCTATTGTCTATTTAGTATTTCTGCCACCACTCCCATCCCTCATAACCAACAAGGATTGTTTCTTTTTGTTACACCCTATTTTTGTTCTTGTTGTTTTCTACCCTGACAGTTTCACATGATGAAGACAGCATGAAGAAAACAAAGGTCAACCTGCTTCTTTTCAATGAGTGATTATTCTGGAACATTGCTTGAGCAGCACTAAACCAAAAAGTTCCCTTTCAGTGTTTTATCAGCAGAAAATGGGATTCTCTCAGAGATGTTCAGGGTGACAAAATAAATTTCAGGATGTGATTGTCCTCTTGTGAGCTGGGGATAAGGTACAATAATATGCTCTCCTGAGTTGGGGGCAGGGGAGAAAGGGGGATGAGTCTCTTTCTTTGCTTGATGGAGTCTCCTCTTGCTTTCTTTGAAGTAGCAGGATCTTTAGGCCAGAATGACTCTTATTCTCCTATCACCTCCAAAAAAAGGGAGAGCACTGAACAGAATTTGGAGCATACCAGGGGAAGATTCAGCTGCCACATTCCCATAAAGCACTGTGAGTAGCCTCTTAGAAGTTTCCTTTAGATTCCAGGATTATGCCTGGGCATAATCCACCTTGGCCCTGGATTGTAACACACTGTTCTCTTACTGGAGACTCACCCTGCCCCATATGTAGGTGGTCTGAACAGGGTAGGAGGGGGATGAGGATGGGAGTGGGAACAGAATATGTGGGTCCGTGCAAACCCACCACGGGCACTAGGAAATGTCTGTAGTATTCAGGTCCTGTTGATGGTGACTCAGGGATGTTGCTTTATGAAAGGAGACCTCCTCATCTTTGTTTGAATGGCATTTCCTTGGCAATTCCTCTCCATACTCTGTAAAAAATGGCTTGGGGGCAATGTCTGACCTCCTCTAACTTCACAAGGGGGAAGGAGAACACAAAACTAACAGCCCAAGGCTGATTCCTATGAGGCGGGGGTCAGACATGCCTCCTCTCTCTGCCACCTTTACCAATTCTGACACCAACCATCCCTCCCACGACACTCTCTACTTCTCTGCTGGGTTCGGTAATTCATTGCAATGGCCACACAGAACTCACAGACCATACTCACGATTATGGGGTTTATTAGGGAAGTAACAGTTATAGTTCAGGCTCAGGAACACTCAGGATACAGTTCTCCTATCAGGACAGCCACTCCCTAGCCATGCTCACAGGCATGTCTCTCCCTGGCCCTCAGTCTCTGCCCAAAAGCACTCAGCTTTCTCTCTCTGTGGGCCGAGAAGACCACCGTGCTGTCACCTGCTGCTGAGTCTCTGCTGCTGGTCTCTCCGTCCTTGGTGGTGGGCTCCTCCCTCCGCTTTGGAATTGGCTTTCTTTTAAGGCCAAACTGACCAATCCCCTTGGTGGGCCACAATTACCTTATCACACAATCCTGCCGAATCACCTGGGTGAGTTACAAGACCATGGCTAGAAAGGCCACTCACAAAAGTAATTAATCTCACCGCACTCTCCTAATCCCATTTGGCACACAAAACACAAATATACAGAGAATTCATAACTTTATTAAAAATATAATAATATGCCCTGAAAAAAATGGGCCACTGACTTTGTTTACTTAATTCTTGAATCTGGCTAAAAAACACTCTGGAAAAACTGTCATGGAGACCAAAACTTAGAAATTGGGGACTCCAAAAGGATTGCAATAGACAGGGGCCCATGCCAGGCCAAACGGGGCCAGGTTATAGGGAGGTAAAGGTGGAGGGTGCAGGGATGCATTAGGCAAGGGCAGAAGAGGCATGGGTGGCATGGGAGGTGGTGGCACTAGCAAAACCCATTTGCACTCGGGCTCCAGAACAAAGATGGCATTGTTGTGCCCATTCAAGACTGTGGTGACAGGCCAGCCCAGGGCAGCGGGGGGACATATTTCTGAGCATTAATGCCCTCTGACTTCTCCACCTGGCCCTCCTATTCTTAAACCAAACCTTCAATCAGAGGGGAAAAAGGGATGGGTTTAGTATATTGAACAGTTAATGTCATCTTAGAAAAACCAAACATGCATCTCTCCATGTGAATGAGATTTTAAACCACACCTGGAGAAGATATTCCCTTATTGAGAAAATATCTTAAGGAACTTGACACCGCTCCTGTCCCTTCAGCTCACCCTTAGTGAGCATCTACTGTGTGCCAGGCTCTGGACTAGGCTTACTGCTTTGTCTCTCTCCTTTTAGTATTCCTTAATGGTTTTTGCCCACTCCTAGATGCAGGCCTAGCTACTGAGTTGCACAGGGTCCCTGCTGTTACTGCTATGCCTGATAACAAGATAAAGAGATGCCCTTATCCTGACAGCTGACCATCAGCTCTCCAGGTGTCTCAGCCCCCTTTACATTGGGATAGTGTTGTGGGAGAGCTTAGCATGGTGAAAAGCGGGCCCCATTTACAATCATCCTGCAGGGAATGACCCCTTTTTGAAAAGCCCATTTTCAGTCTGAAGTAACTAATCATTAGGAACATGTTGGATGTTTAGACAGAAAATTTCTTGCAAGGATGACTAAGGGGTCATTCATCCTCTGAATGTTCTTGTGAGGTAAAAAGATGGTGTAGAAAGGGACGCTTGGCCTTGGGGGCCAAAGGGGTTTGTGACTTGTCTTGCTGAGACACAAGAGTTGCTGAAGTCCTGGACACTGCCTTGACATTTTAGCCGTTAGTATAAGCTACGCAAGTTTACCCTAATTAGCTTTAAATTCATTAAAACTATCAAAAATCTCTGCTCAGCTAAGAGTTTGGGGGACAAGAGTCATACCATTGTCACCATGTCAATTCTGCATGCTCCAACCTGCCCCCACCCTCCAAGTCTTCCCGGGCTCAGGACAGTGTCAGCTCACCCTGTTCTGGCTACAGTTTCAGGATCCTGGACAAGAGCCACCGTTGCCTAGCATGGTTTGGCACCCTAGGCCCTCTGCCAGCCCCGCTCCTCGGTCAGGAAATCCCAACCCGGTCATCAGTTCCTAAGGCAGGAAAGTGGAACCCGCAATTTAGAACATGGTCAACAATCATGTGGGGGTGGGTCACAAGAAGGCTCCTCCCTAAATGCCTGGCAACTATAAAACAAACACCCTTGTCAACTAGACTTCACTGTCCCCTCAGCGTCCTAGTTAATGGGGCTTTCATTGTATTGAATCCTTTGGAAGTTCCCAAACTGCAAACCACGACACACTTTGCCTCTTCTCTGTGCCTAATATCTCCCTTTCGTTCTCCCATGTTAGGATTTGGGGTCCTTCTGCTGTGTGATTATATAGTCTAAAGAAGGCTAGTGTAACAGAGCTCATTATGGACAGGTTCAAATGTGCCATTGGTCAAATCTCCCTAAACAGAAAGGCCACAGCAGGCTGTTATATGGGCCAATACTAGGTCTGTACTTGCCATACCAGTTATGTAAAATAGGTCTAATATATTTACAAAAGCAAGGGGGAAAGCATTTATTTAAAGTTTCTTGCAGAAATTCATGCAGTAGAGTTTGGGAATAGATGAGGACAGTCTGTCGTTTCATTATTATTTTTTTTCCCTGTGGCTCATTTTCTCTTCTGAACGCCATTGAGAGAGCACTGTGCAAACCCAGGGAAGGAGAAAAGTAACTCCTTAGACCTTAAGTCTTTTCCTCTGAGCTTGCCTTGCCTGCCTGACAAAGTGCAGGTCTCGTCCTCCCAACCTGAGTCCAGGCCTGACTGGTAGCCCAGCCTGTGGCTTCAAGATGCCAGCGCTTGGTGGCCTGCTTTGTTGGGCTGTTTTTCTGGATACCACCCCCGCCAGATCTGTAGCCTGTCTCCATCACTGCACTCACACACACGCACACACACACACTCTCTCTGTCTCTCTCTCTCACACACACACACACTCACAGACATACTCTGGAGCAAAGTGAATAAGCTGATTCTGATGATTTGTTTTTGGCAAACTTAAGGTTTTCTATGGTCTTAAGTAGTCACTTTTTGACCCCATGAGCTACAAGTTAGTCATCACTGCCTAAGCAAATGAAAAAGTATTGCAAATTAATACAAGTAAGAATCTACCCTGAATCACGTCTTCACAATTAAACCACCAAAAGGGAAAAAGAATTCCTTAGATGTCAGAAATACTTTTGGTAGTTTTATTAAGTTGAATTTGGGCAGTGTCTTAGTCATCTAGTGCTGCTACGACAGAAATACCACAAGTGGATGGCTTTAACAAAGAGAAATTTCTTTCCTGACAGTAAAGTAGGCTAAAAGTCCAAATTCAGGGTGTCAGCTCCAGGGGAAGGCTTTCTCTCTCTCGGCCTTCTCATCAGTGTTCCCCCGGACTAGGACGGGCTCTACTCCCGGCACTGCTTTCTTGATGGTATGAGGTCCCCCAATTCTCTGCTTGCTTCCCTTTCCTTTTATCTCTTGTAAGGTAAAAGGTGGTGCAGGCCACACCCTAGGGAAACTCCCTTTACATTGGATCAGGGATGTGACCTGGGTAAGGGTGATGTTACAATCCCACCCTAATCCTCTTTAACATAAAATTACAATCACAAAATGGAGGCCAACCACACAATTCTGGGAATCATGGCCCAGCCAAATTGATACATATATTTTTGGGGGGACATAATTCAAACCATGACAGGCAGTATCCGTGAGGAATATTTTTCTGTATAGAATTCTCTAGCCTTTTCACACTTCTTAGGTCAGTGGAACTTTATTCAAAATAGTTCTTTTATTTGTTTTGTTTTTTGTATACAAATTTCCAAAGCTTCTAAACCTTCCCCCATCTCCATCATAATGTGACTATTTTAGCAATGTTTTCAGGCTGACACATCGAAATATTCCAGAAATTTAAATTTAGGGCTGCCCCTCTCTATACTCCTTTACCAAACACTTAAACACAACAGCAGGAAGACCAGGCATTTGGGCTTTTAACTGTCTTCCCCCATCAATATCAGAATAAGTGAACATACATTAGTTGTAGAAAGAGAGAAATAGTCAGACAAACAGACAGGCAGAGGGTGAATTACCCCCTCACTCCAATGCCTAAATATTTATAAAGTCACACATTTTCTCTCAGAACTTATGCTGGGTTTTAAATATCTTAAATAATTTAGTATAGTGGAACCCCCTTATAACCCAGCTTCTGAGTGCATTAATTTGAATACTTCCATGTCAGATTGAGCCCCAATGTTACTCTACACAGAACACACAAGTATTCCTTTATGGAGGGCTAATATCCTCCCTAGCAGTCCCTGGGTGGCACAAACGATTAAGCAAATGGTTAAGTGCTTGACTAGGAATCAAAAGGTTGGCAATTCAAATCCACCCAGAGGTGCCTCAGAAGAAACATGTGGCAATCTACTTCCAAAAGATAACAGCCATTGAAAACCCTATGAAGCCATTGAAAACCCTTTGGAGCACAGTTCTACTCTGAAACACACACAGTCACCATGGGGGCAATTCTACTCTGAAACATTTTGGGTCAACATGAGTCCAAATAGATTCTATGACAGCTGGTAATTTCTAGTTTGTTTTACTTTGTTTAAATATCCTCCCTAAAGGATATCAGTGTTAGAAGGAGTTGAACTTTATTAGATATACGCATTTATATGGAGCCCTGGTGGCACAGTGGTTAAGAGCTCAACAGCTAACCAAAGGATCAGCAGTTGAATCCACCAGTAGCTCCTTGGAAACCCTATGAGGCAGTTCTACCCTGTACTATAGGGTCACTATGAGTCAGAATTGACTGAATGGCAACGGTATTTTTTTTAAATGCATGTAGATATGCATGGTCATAGGAAAAGTGGTCTGATTTTTTTTTTCTTTAGGAAATCATGTTGCCTCTGGTAATGGGTAATTTCCATAAGCTGGAGCTTACTTATCCCATTTCCCATCCCCAAAGCCTCCAAAGTTCAAAACGTATTTGCCAAACGTGGAAAATGCAACAAAAGCACAAATTGGCAAATGCCCAAGTCCTCAAGCATGTATTAGAACAGCTGCCCTGCAAAATTGCTTTTCTCAGGTCTACTGACCTGCACTCTAAGGAGCCCTGGTGGTGCAGTGGTTAAGTGCTCGCTGCCAACTGAGAAATGTCGGCAGTCTGAACTCACCAGCTGCTCCACGGGAGAAAGGTGTGGCAGTCGGCTTCAATAAAGCTTACAGCCTTGGAAACCCTGTGCGGCGGTTCTGCTCCGTCAGATAGGGTCACTGTGAGTCACAATCAGCAGCAGGTGTGCTTTTGACCTGCGCTCTGGCTTAGTCGCTATGAATCGGAATCGACTCGACAGAAACGGTTCGGTTTGTTTTTTTCCGTTCTGGCTTCAGTCACTTTCATGTCTCTTGCAAGCTCCTTTCTGAGGAGAGAAAATTGCAAATGTTCAGTATTTGGAGCTGGGGATAAAATGAATATACAGATGCACATTTCACGCTTATTTTAAAATTTTTATCCCCTCAAACCACTACTACCTCCTCCTCCCAGTACACTTTTTTCTAATACCCATCTCAAGCAAAAAAAATCAGTAATCAAGATAAATCTTTTAATGCAGTATTTAAAATATCAAACTTAATTTTAAAATAATCCATGATGAACAAATTATCAGAATTTACCATAGAAGCAGGATCTGATCCTACATTTGCACCACCGTGCTCACTCTCCTCGCCCTGCTCCAAGCCCTAGTTCCAAAAATGTTATTTCCAAAAACAAGTCGTCAAAGTTCTCCTCCTTATTTTATTTAAATGTTGTTGTTGGGTACTGTGGAGTCAGTTAGGACTCAAAGTCACCCGCTGTGACAGAGTATATCTGTCCAATAGGGTTTTCTAGGCTGTAATCTACAGGAGCAGATCGCCAGGTCTTTCTCCTGCGGAGCAGCTAGATAGGTTCAAGCCGTCAACCTTTAGGTGCTTAACCATTGCATCAGATACTGCATAAAAGTATTTGGATTCCCAGTAGGTATCGCCTCCATGCTGGAGCCCTACTGCAGGTAGATCCTGAAGGCCTCGATGCCCATAGCTGGCTTTTGGCTCAGAGGGGAAGGGGTCCTGGAGACAGCCAAAGGCATCCAGGCACAAGTCCCAGCCACCTGGAGAACTGACGCCTCCAGAACAAGCCGCTTACTGCTCAACCACGTCTAGGTGCTGAGTCCACTGGAAAAAGCCCTCCAGCTCCTGCAGTTGCAACCTCGGGAAAGTGTTGCAGTGGAGGCTGCCTGTCCTCAGACAGTGGACCCTTGGCAGCCAGGGAACCCAGCCCCTCCTCCTGCTGCCCAGGCTCCTGGACGCCGCTGCCGTTCTCGTTGTCCCCGGGGTCATTCATCCCCTAAATGTTCTTGTGAGGTAAAAAGATGGTGTAGAAAGGGACGCTTGGTCTTGGGGGCCAAAGGGGTTTGTGACTTGTCTTGCTGAGACACAAGAGTTGCTGACGTCCTGGACACTGCCTTGATATTTTAGCCATTAATATAAGCTACACAAAGTTTACCCTAATTAGCTCTCAATTCATTAAAACTATCAAAAATCTCTGCTCAGCTAAGAGTTTGGGGGACAAGAGTCATACCATTGTCACCATGTCAATTCTGCATGCTCCAACCTGCCCCCACCCTCCAACTCTTCCCGGGCTCAGGAAATTGTCAGCTCACTCTGTTCTAACTGTAGTTTCAGGATCCTGGACAAGAGCCACCATTGCCAGCATGGTTTTGCACCCTAGGCCCTCTGCCAGCCCCACTCCTCAATCAGGAAATCCCAACCCCATCATCAATTCCTAAGGCAGGAAAGTGGAACAGGCAATTTAGAACATGGTCAACAATAATGTGGGGGTGGGTCACAAAAAGGCTCCTCCCTAAATGCTGGCCAGAATAAAGCAAAAACCCTTGTCAGCTAGACTTCACTGTCCCCTCAGTGTCCTAGTTAATGGGGCTTTCATTGTATTGAATCCTTTGGAAGTTCCCAAACTGCAAACCACAACACACACTGCCTCTTCTCCGTGTCTAATATCTCCCTTTCGTTCTCCCATGTTAGGATTTGGGGGTCCTTCTGCTGTGTGATTATATAGTTTAAAGAAGGCCAGTGTAACAGAGCTCATTATGGACAGGTTCAAATGTGCCATTGGTCAAATCTCCCAAAACAGAAAGGCCACAGCAGGCTGTTATATGGGCCAATACTAGGTCTGTACTTGCCATACCAGTTATGTAAAATATGTCTAATATATTTACAAAAGCAAGGGGGAAAGCATTATTTAAAGTTTCTTGCAGAAATTCATGCAGTAGAGTTTGGGAATAGATGAGGACATTCTGTTGTTTCATTATCATTTTTACACTTGTGGCTCATTTTCTCTTCTGAACGCCATTGAGAGAGCACCGTATAAAGCCAAGGAAGGAGAAAAGTAACTCATCAAACCTTAAGTCTTTTCCTCTGAGCTTGCCTTGCCTGCCAGACAAAGTGCAGGTCTCGTCCTCCCAACCTGAGGCCAGGCCTGACTGGTAGCCCAGCCTGTGGCCTCAAGATGCCAGCACTTGGTGGCCTGCTTTGTTGGGCTGCTTTTCTGGATACCACCCCCGCCAGATCTGTAGCCTGTCTCCATCACTGCACTCACACACTCTCTCTCTCTCTCACACACACACACACACACACACACACACACACACACACACTCAGGCTGTAGCTGCTGGTGTCACAGATGTATTCTGAAGCAAAGTGAATAAGCTGATTCTGATGTTTTTGTTTTTGGCAAACTTAAGGTTTTCTATGGTCTCAAGTAGTCACTTCTTGACCCCATGAGCTACAAATTAGTAATCACTGCCTAAGAAAATTAAAAAGTATTTCAAATTAATGCAAATAAGAATCTACCCTAAAAGAGGCCCCGGATAAGTAAAGCATTACTGAAGAAGAAGAACAAAGTGGGAGGCCTCACACTACCTGATTTTAGAACTTACTATACCACCACAGTAGTCAAAACAATCTGGTACTGGTACAACAACAGATACACAGACCAATGGAACAGAATTGAGAGTCCAGACGTAAATTCATCCACCTAAGAGCAGCTGATATTTGACAAAGGCCCATTAACTGGGGAAAAGACAGTCTCTTTAACAAATAATGCTGGCATAACTGGATATCCATCTGCAAAAAACTGAGACAAGACCCATACTTCACACCATGCACAAAAACTAACTCAAAATGGATCAAAGACTTAAATATAAAATCGAAAATGATAAAGATCATGGAAGAAAAAATAGGGACAATGCTAGAAGCCCTAATACATGGCATAAACACAACACGAACCATAAGTAACCATGTAGAAGCACCAGAAGAGAGACTAGATAAATGGGAGCTCCTAAAAATCAAACACTTATGCTCATCAAAAGACTTCACCAAAAGAGTAAAAAGACAACCTACAGACTACAGATTTTTTTTCCTCGCCTCCCCCCAGTACACTGTTTTCTAATACCCATCTCAAGGCTTGCTTTAGGGACAATTTTCCCTCCCGCAAAATTTAATGTGGTGCCAAAAAAAAAAAAAAATCAGTAATCATGATAAATCTTTTAATGCAGTATTTAAAATATCAAACTTAATTTTAAAATAATCCACAGTGAACAAATTATCCGAATTTTCCATAGAAGCAGGATCTGACCCTACATTTGCACCACCGTGCCTCACTCTCCTCACCCTGCTCCCAGCCCTGGTTCCAAAAAAATGTTATTTACAAAAACAAGTCGTCAAAGTTCCTCTACTTAATTTATTTAAATGTTGCTGGGTGCTGTGGAGTCAATTCCGACTTCTAGTGAACCAGTGTGACAGAGTATAACTGCCCAATAGGGTTTTCTAGGCTGTAATCTTTACAGGAGCAGATCGCCAGGTCTTTCTCCTGAGGAGCAGCTAGATAGGTTCGAGCCCTCAACCTTTAGGTTACCAGCCAAGTGCTTAATCACTGAGTCAAATACTGCAAAAAATACTTGGCTTCCCAGTAGGTATTGCCCCCACCCTGGAGCCCTAGGGCCAGTGGATTCTGGAGGCCTTGATCCCTTAGCTGGCTTTTGGCTAAGAAGGGAAGGAAGGGGCCCTGGAGACAGCCAAAGGCTTCCTGGGAGGAGTCCCAGCTGCCTGGAGAACTGACGCCTCCAGAACTAGCCGCTTACCACACCACCATGTCTGTGTACTAAGTCCCTTGGAAAACGCCCTCCAGCTCCTGCAGTTGCAACCTGGGGAATGTGTCATGGTGGAGGCTTCCTTTCCCCGGGCAGTGGCCCCTCTGCAGCCAGAGGAGTCGGCCCCTCCTCCTGCTGCTCCAGGGTTCCTGGACACCGCTGCTGTCCTGCTTCTTGTCGTCCCCGGGGACCCCCAGCTCCCACGCCAACATGACCTTGACCTCCTTCTGCTGGGAGCCCTGCTCTTGCTACTCCCTGCCTCAATTCCGACCATCTCTCCTCCTGGGCATCTCCAGCTACAGTCACCAAGACCACGGGCGGTTTCGCCCCTGCAAAGGAGGAAAGCCAACGAGAGAGGTGAGGGTGGTGAAGTCCAGGGTGCGAGGGCAGAGGAGGTGACCCGAGCGCAGTGGCGGCGGTTGCGCAGCGTCGCTTCCACTCGCTTCTCCAGGGAGAGTTCGTCTCCTGGAGTTCCCCCGAACCCCTGTCCCCTTCCAGGCACCGCATGCAGTTCCTCCCAGACCGCGTTGACTCTCAGACTGTAGCTGCCGGTGTCACAGTGGCTGCACCAGGGCGGCGGGTACATGCCCGGAGCGCTGACCACAAGGCAGTATGTCCCCTCTGACTACACAAAAGCTAGAGTGGGGCCTGCGGCCGGTGCGCTGCTCTTCCTGGCGCCGGTCCTCTTTCTTGCAGCATGTCTGCTGCAAGTTCAACGCACACATGCCCCGCTTAGATGCCCACTAGTGACATTCTCCCTACTTCTAGTTGCGGTGGGTGGGACATGCTGGGGCGCACTCACGGCCAGGGTATGGCCATAAAAGAGGGGTGTGTCTATGAAAATGGAGCCCTTGTGACGCAGTGGTTTAAATCACGGGGCTGCAAACTGAAAATGTCGACGACTGGAACCCACCAGCCGCTCCGCGGAAGAAGGATATAGCAATCTACTTCCGTAAAGATGTACAGCCTTGGAAACTCTATGGGGCAGTTCTACTCTGTCCTACAGGGTCGCTATGAATTGAAATCGACTCGACGGCAGTGGGTGGGTGTATGAAAAGGGGGTTGGTGGGGGCGCACGTGTGGGCAGAATAGGGGCTCCAACTTGCAGCTTAGCTGACTACTCCTGCCTTGTGTGGTGGTGCCTGCCCGGAGGAAGGGGGTGGGAAGAATCGTGCAAGCCGATGGGGAGCAGGCGTGGCGGTGGGAAGACATCTTACTAGGTCCAGGAACCTCTCTCCGCGCAGGCCTCGATGCACACCAGCCGGCACAAGCGGAAGTGAACGTAGCCCACCCTGCCCGAGAGCTCTGAGCACGACTCTGCCCCCACCCGGGAAGTTCGTAACTAAAGGATAGTGGATAGGATGTCTGGTTCTGTTCGGGTTGCTCCCAAAGTCCGGTAGTTGGGCTCGTGATTCAAATGAAACGATTATCTAGGAAGCACACTCGACGCTGAAAGCAGAGCCGCCATGCTCCCTGGTGCACCCGGAGCAGGAACTTGGGAGTTCAGATGCACCGGGCCAGACGCTCCACGCACCGGTTTAGAAAGTCCAAGGATTCCAGATTTAAATAATGAATCCATGTCAGAGTGCAAGTGTAGAACCTTGAGTATTCCTTAGGTCATCCAAGAATGCTTACACTGCAGGGGGCCCTCTGGTCAAGATTGTGGAGCTTGCAATGTCTGTGTGCTGGCTCTGCGCTGCAGGTGCTCTACAAAATCGCTTGTGTCCTGAGTTGGGCCTGTGCTAGAGGCCTGGGCAGAGTTCCCACCTTCCCCACTGTCGCCTCTTCCTCCTCCTGTCCCCCAATCCCCTCTTCGTCTGTCTCTCTCTTTTTTTTAGTAAAATAAAATAAAATAAAACTATCTTGTTTTGTGCTGTTGTACAGAGGATACATGAGTCAGAGCCGACTCCAGGGCACCTAACAACAACATCTTCCTGGATCTTGCTCTCCATTGCTGAGTATCAAATAAGAGTCAGGCCAGGTTGAGACAGGGTTTGTGTTATCTGTGGTTAGAAGATATTGAATGTAATTTCACAGAGTATGTAAAGTAGATAGACTCTAAATGGCTGAAAATGTGTTTATTTGGACTGTATTTAAAGCAATTGTATGTGTCAGAATTTCAGTTTGGTGTCTGGGAGCTAGTGGTCTTAGCCTGCTGCGAAGTAGTCAACCACACGGGGGCGACTTTAGGCCAATACACAGGGGCCATGTCTGGCTGAATTTTATGTACTGAGTTCATTTGTAGGAAACGTCCAGAATAGGCAAATCTATAGAGATCGAAAGCAGATTAGTGGTTGCCTACATTGGAGGTGGGATAGGGGAAATGGGGGGGAGGGTATTGTCATCTAAAAGGTGCGAGGTTTCGTTTTGGGGTAATCAAAATTTTCTAAAATTGTTATGATGAATGCACAACTTTGTGAACATAGGGAAAGCCATTGAATTATACACTTTATTTTTGCTTATTTGTTATTTTCCTTTTTTTGTATTTTAGATGAAGGTTTACAGAGCAAGTTACTTTCTTATTGAACAATTAATACACATTGTTTTGTGACATTGGTTGTCACCCCCACAACATGTCAACACTCTTCCCTTCTCGAACTTGAGTTCCTCCTTATCAGCTTTCCTGTCCCCTCCTGCCTCCCTGTCCTTGCCCCTGGGCTAGTGTGCCCATTTTGTCTCGTTTTGTTTTATGGGCCTGTCTCATGTTTGGCTGAAGGGGGAACCTCAGGAGTGACTTCAATATGAATGTACACTTTAAAGGAGTTTTTTTGGCTTCAACAAAGAGAAATTTATTCTTTCAGTCTAGGAGAGTCCCCTGGTTCAGGAACTTCTCAGCGCAGGTACCCTGGGTCCAAAGGACGCATTCCCCTCCTGATTGTTCATTCTTGGTGGCATGAGGTCTCCTGTCTCTCTGCTTGCTTCTGTCTTTTATATCTCAAAAGAGATTGACTCAAGATACAACCTAATATTATAGATTGAGTTCTGCTCATTAACATCATAGAGGTAGCATTTACAACACACAGGAAAATGACATCAGATGACAAAATGGAGGACAAACACATAATACTGGGAATCATAGCCTAGCCAAGTTGACACACATTTTTGGGGGACACAATTCAATCCATAACAAGCAGCAAGAAAGAATAATTTGTGAGCTTCTGCATTATCTTTTTTTTTTTTTTGAGTTTAAAAAAATTTTTTTATTGTACTTTAGGTGAAGGTTTACAGAACAAAGAGTTTCTCATTAAACAGTCAGTACACATATTGGTTTATGACATTGGCTAACAACCCCATGACATGTCAACACGCTCCCTTCTCAGCCTTGGAGGACCTGTTTTTTTTTTTTTTGGTGAAAACAGACATAGCCAAAGATACACCATTTCTGAAATTTCTACATGTACAATTTAGTGACATCGATTACGTTCTTCCAGTTGTGCTGTTTGTTATTCTCACTTTAGATGAAAGTTTACAGAACAAAATAGTTTCTCATTAAACAGTTAGTACACATTGCCCTATGACAATGGTTAACAACCCCACTACAAGTCAACACTGTCCTTACTCAACCTTGGGTTCCCTATCACCAGCCTTCCTGTCCCCTTCCGCCTTCTAGTCCTTGTCCCTGGACTGCTGTGCCTCATTAGTCCTGTTTTGTTTTATGGAGCAGTCTAATCTTTGGCTGAAGGGCGAACCTCGGGAGTGACTTCACCACTGAGCTGAAAGGGTGTCCGGGGGCCATACTCTTGGGGTTTATCCAGTCTCTGTCAGGCCAGTAAATCTGGTCTCTTTTTGTGAGTTAGAATTTTGTTCTACATCCTTCTCCAGCTCTGTCCAGAACCCTCTGTTGAAATCCCTGTCAGAGCAGTCAGTGGTGGTAGCCGGGCACCATCTAGCTGTACTGGACTCAGTCTGTTGGAGGCCTTGGTAGCTGTGGTCCATTAGTCCTTTGGACTAATCTTTTCCTTGTATCCTGTTCTCTTCATTCTCCCTTGCTCCTGAAGGGGTGAGACCAGTGGAGTATCTTAGATGGCTGCTCATAGGCTTTTAAGATCCCAGATGCTACTCACTAAGGTAGAATGTAGAACATTGTCTTTATAAACTATGTTATGCCAATTGAGCTAGATGTCCCCCGAGAGCATGGTCCCCACAGCCCTAACAGGAGTGAGTTTTATGGCATGTGAACTATATCTCAAAAAAGCTGTTCAGCAAAAAAAGAATCCCTTCAGAATCTCCCACCACTAATCAGAGATGGTTGGGACAGCTCATTGTCCTTGATGTGCTTCACCCAGCATGGACCCAGTTATCTCAAGGCAGGTTAGAGTCAAGGTTTGCCAAACAAATTATGTTGCATTCACTTATATTCGGGAAAATGATCACGTGCCATATAGTACTTTTAAGAAGTGAGGTTAGGGTGGAGGTGGGGGAAGGAGGGCTGTCAGAAGCCAAAGGAATACCTGTGGCCCCAGACAATTCGGGAATGACTCCCTTTCTCTATGAGAACTGTATTTTCGCAAATCATCCCATTGAGAGTGGGGCCCAAGTCTCTTCCTCAGAAGTGAGGAACAATGTCTGAGAATCAAGGAATTTACTTTGGCTATATCATGATGTTAATTAAAGAAGAGATCCACACACAGAAGCAGGAAAGTAGTGCCATTAAAAGGTGCTAAAATTTAAAGCTGTTTCTTTTCTTTCATGATTTCTCTCTCTCGCAACTTGTCATGTTTTTCTTATTTGTTATTTAATATTCTCATTTGATTTTATGTTATTTTCTAGGTAAAGGAAATAAATATTTTAAATTATTAGCAAGAATTTTACCACTCATCTTTATATTGTGCAATGCCAGTTCTAAATGCAATATATCAGGGTTTAACTCATGTGCATAATCACCGAAACTATACTTGGTTGGTATTTTGTAGCTCTTGATATGCATGTGTATTTTGTTCTTCCCGGAACAGTGGAAACACTGCACAAAACTAACTCAACTGTTTGGTTTTTACCGTGTGTGTGGTGAAAATCTACATAACAAAATATACGCCATCTCAGCAGTTCCTACATGTACAGTTCAGTGACATTGATTACATTCTTCCAGTTGTGCAACCATTCTTGCTCTCCTTTTCCAAATCATTTCACCACCACCAACTGTTTCTATATCACTCCTTTTTGTTTGCTTGTCAGTTTTATTGTGGTCAAATATATATCACATAAAATTTGCTTTTTAACCATTAAAGAAAAAAGAAGAGGAGAGCCACACACATCCATATTCACAAACCCACATGAAGCACTCAGAGTCTATTAGTTCTTGGATTTAGGAATTGCTGTTATAGATGGAAATCAGAGTGTTTGTAGGGATTTTCCAATGCCTTTTCATTAGCAGAAAGGCTTCTTTGAGATTTTG
>NW_004444002.1:7312-11227 GCF_000243295.1 Trichechus manatus latirostris | reverse complement strand
AACTAATTACGTTTAAACTGAGGCTTCTCATCAACAATGACTATCACATCTCGATTTTGGAACCTAGACGGGGACAATGTTTGCTTATTGTAGTCACTTTTGACATCATCTCCTGGGGATTTTTTGGACTCCACGCTTTTGATCAAACAAGAGCCATTTTGCTTTTACTTGCCCTCATGTACCAAGCTGGAATGCTCAGCTAATTGACCAAATGAACTCTTCACTTTGTGGGCAGCCCAGTTAACTGTGAAGTCACTGCATGTAATCCACTTGATGTTTTAGTGGGAGGTTTCTACTTCTGTAAACAGGCCTTTACATCATCTCTAGGGTAAAGTCAGGTACAAAATTATTCACTTTCTGGTTTCCTGATTGCCTTTCACCTATGATCTACTCTTGTAATTTCTGCTCCTTCGGATTGCAAAAGGAAAAATGTAAACTTTTCTAAAAACAAAACAAATATCAATGCTGCTGGTTGAAATAGAAAGGTGTAAGAAATTGTGCTTACCATGTGAATTATAAAGTTTAGTAAACAGATCTTCATTTGAGTGATTAATGTCTTCTATTGGTAATTTTTTTAGTCATGATTCTTTTTTCTAGACTGTCATGTTTGTAAAGTTCTAATATCCATCTCTTGGTTTACTCTTCTTCATAATATGCAATAATAGACTTTTATTTATAGGTAAAAAGGGCTGCCCATTATTCTTATGAATGGAATTTGATGGAAAGAGATAGGCCAATCTCTGGAGTGAATCATTAGTATATATCAAAAGTAAGATTACCCCAGTGCTAGTCATCTTTCGAGGGGCCCTGGTGGCAAAATGGTTAAGCTCTCCACTAACTGAAAGGTTGGAGGTTCAACCCACTGCTCCGCAGGGGAAAGCCCTGGTGATCTGCTCCTGTAAAGACTACAGCCTAGAAAACCCTATGGGGCAGTTCTACTCCATCACATGGGGTTGCTACATGTCGGAATCAACTCGAAGGCACACAGTAACAACAGTCATCTTTCAGGGTCCTGGTGGGTCTGCAATGCCTTACCTGAGGCCATACAGCTAGTAAGGAAGAGGCAGAGCTGAGATATAGACCAGAGACCATGCCCTTGGCCTATACTCTGACCTCTTCAGTTGTAGTTACTTTTTTTCCCAACCTGATTTGTCAAAATAAATATTTGGTAACTCTCTCGTCAGTTGCCAGATTGTTTTTGATATGTTAGTCTTTTGTGTAATCCAGGATGCAGGGAGCCATTTGCCTAGAGAGTGGTTGGTCACAGATTTTCAAAAAGAATTGCAAACAGGCTTTTGATGACTGCTTTTCTATGTTGTTTTTGGGTGCTGCTCTAATCTTTATGGCAGCAGATCGCCAGGTCTTTTCTCCTGAAGAACAGCTGTGTGAGTTTGAACCTCCAACCTTTTTGTTAGCAACCACCCACTTAACCATTGTGCCACCAGGGCTCCTTTTTTCTATGTAAAGGTGTAAGTTTTTGAATCTTGTAAACCTCATAAACTTCTAAGATGGATTTTTAAAAAATATCCAACCAACAGTTGTATATTAGTAAAAGACATAAAGAATTAATGGAAAAGATTCAATTGTGTAGGCAGAGCCAAGATGGTGGAGTAGTCAGATGCTTCCGGTGGTCCCTCTTACAGCAAAGATCCGAAAAAACAAGTGAATACATCATATAGGACAATCTAGGAGCCGTGAACATCAAAGGCAATGTTGAGGAATCAGACTGAGAGGCAGGGGGAGGGAGAGACGGTTCGGAAGCAGCGAGGAGTTGCCATACCTGTCCTGGTGGGAGCCGGAGCCCTTCAGCGCAGATCAGCTCCAGGGTGAGCAGTGAGGCAGGCAAGCAGCGGTGCTTGGGAGGCGTTTTCCACATCAGGAGAGACCCTGAGGCACAAAGTCTACTTGGCCATCGAGAACCAGTGAGAAGCTGTCCTCGACTGGACTGGCGAAAGATAAGTATTTGTTTCTGGCTTACCGCATGTATCAAAAACACCCCCCTTAGGGAAAAACCTCTTTCCCATTTACATCCCTGCTCCCTGCTCTGCACTGGGTCCGGGACTGGCTTTAGTGATTGACAAGTCCCCTGGGCTGGAAGTAGGACCTGTCATGTGCCCTGAGCCATTCTCCCCGCCTTGGAGTAGGAACAAATTAACAAACAGGGGAAAAAATAATCTGCCAGCTCCCCTAAGACAGGAACTCAGGGTAGGCACAGCTCCTTTACCTAGGCACAGAAATAAAGGATCCATGGACTTTGAGTGCCTTTCCCCCTGCATAGACTTGTGTGGGCCCATTTCAACAGCGTAGGCCCTCATTACTGCAGTACAACAGAGTATATACCTGAAGTCTAACTTCAACTGTATCAGCTGTAAAGTGGCAGGTTTGTGACATTTGACACTGCTCTGTCCATTAAGCAGGGTCTTCACCTACCCACATCAGGGGCCCGAGGACTGGTGGCTCCATCCATCCCACCTAGACACCTGCAATAGGGGCCCAACAATAAGAAGTGCCCCCAAGTCCTTACAGCCAACAGCATTGGGTGCTCATAGTCCAGCTGCAAAACCCACCCACCTACGCGCTCCAGGGAACAGGGACTCACTTTCCTCCTGGACACTCAGGACAGCCGTCACCCCCCTGCCTTGCTCAGCATGTGTCCCCCTGCTGCAGCTGGATGCCTGTGCCTACACCAATCACCCATGCCTGTCTAGGACTGTAGGTGAGAGCCTGCACCACACACTTGGTGGCTGAATACCTGGACACTTGAGCTGAATCCATACAGGAGGAGTGGGCGGACTCCTGGGCTCACATACTTAGTGGCACATCTGGCCACCTGGTGGAGCTTCAGGGGCACTGGTGGTCGGGTAAGCTCACACGAGCAGCCTATTTGGGCATATCAAAACAAAACAAAACAAGAAGCTAGGACACAGTAAGCAAACATAAAATAAATAAATATAATAACTAGTTGATGGCTCTGAGACAACAGTCAATATCAAATCACATAAAGAGGCACTCCATGATGGCTTCAGCAAGCTCCCAAAATAAAGAATCTAGAAATTTTCCAGATGAGGAGAATTTCTTGGAATTACTGGAGGCAGAATACAAAAGATTAATATACATAACTCTTCAAGAAATGAGGAAGGAAATCAAGCAAAACGCAGAACATGCAATAGAGGAAATTAAACACATTAGAGAAGAGCATAATGACAAATTTAATAGGCTGCAAGAATCCATAGAGAGACAGCAATCAGAAATCCAGAAAATTAACAATAAAATTTCAGATTAGACAACTCAATAGAAAGTCATAGGAACAGAATTGAAGCAATGGAAGACAGAATTAGTAAGATTGAAGATAAAGCACTTGACAGCAACTTATTTGAGGAAAAATCAGATAAAAAGATGAAACAATTAACAAACCATAAGAATTACGTGGGATTCTATCAAGAGGAATAACCTACGAGTGATTGGAGTACTAGAACAAATGGGGATAACAGAAAATACAGAGAGAATTCTTGAAGATTTGTTGGAAGAAAACTTCCCTGATATCGTGAAAGATGACAAGATATCTATTCAAGATGCTCATCAAACCCCACATAAGGCAGATCCCAAAAGAAGTCACCAATACATATTCTAATCAAACTTGCCAAAACCAAAGATTGTCGCAGCCCCTCACACGGGGCACCATCTGTCGCAGCGGTGATGAGTGTCAGGGCGGCAGAGACAGTAACCAAACACAACTCTTACAGAGAAGTGGGGCCAGGAGGGTCACTCTGAGGAGTCGACCCTCGGCTTCAGTCCCAGGAGTTTATTTATAGTCAATACAGCAAGCAGTGAAGCAAATAACAGAACAATGGGCTTTGGGTAAGTAACAATAAGTTTCGGGCAAGGGAGAAGGAATTCAGGTAAACAAGCCAATCA
>NW_004444002.1:5047-7212 GCF_000243295.1 Trichechus manatus latirostris | reverse complement strand
AGTAACGGGACAATAGATTTGGGAAAACAAGTCGTGACAAGTCTCAACATGTTGGGGACAAGTCTCAACATGCTGTGCAGCATAGAGGCCTGTGGGAGCTGTAGTTGTCAATAGTGCAGCCATGTTTAAATGGCATATATCCCCACAAAAGATAAAGACAGAATTTTAAGAGTGGCTAGGGATAAATAAAAACTCATCTACTAAGGAGAGTCAATAAGAATAAGCTGAGACTACTCAGCAGAAACCATGCAGGCAAGAAAGCAGTGGGATGACATATACAAAGGCTTGAAGGAAAAAAGTTGCCAGCCAAGAATTATCTATCCAGCAAAACTGTATCTCAAATACGATGGTGAAATTAGGGCATTTCCAGATAAAAAGAAGTTTAGTGAATTTGCAAAAAACAAACCAAAATTACAAGAAATACTAAAGGGAGTCCTCCGGTTAGAAAATCAGTAACATCAGGTAACAACCCAAGACTAGAACACAGGACAGAGTAACCAGATATCAACCCAGATAGGGAGGTCACAAAAATAAATCGAAGCTAAAACACTGAAAATAGGGAAACAGAGATGTCAATATGTAAAAGATGACAACATTAAAACAAAATAAGGGGACTAAAAACTGTAGACATAGATTTTTCATATGGAGAGGAAGTCAAGGTGATATAAAGAAATAAAAGACTGGTATAAACTTAGAAAAATAGAGGTAAATATTAAGGTAACCACCAGGGAAAATAACAATCCTACAAGTCAAAATAAAAAACAAGAAAAATATAAAGACTCAGCAAATACAAAATCAACAACAATGAAAAAGATAAAAAGAAAATACATAAAGAAAAGTAACTCAGAACAGAAAATTAAGTGAAACAAAGAAACTGTCAACAACATACAAAAAAGACATCAAAATGACAGCACTAAACTCATACCTATCAATAATTACGCTGAATATAAATGGACTAAATGCACCCATAAAGAGACAGAGAGAGAGGCAGTTTGGACAAAAAAACACGATGCATCTATATGCTGCCTACAAGAGACACAGCTTAGACTTAAAGACACAAACAAGCTAAAACGCAAAGGATGAAAAAATACATCAAGCAAACAACACTCAAAAAAGAGCAGGAGTGGCAATTTTTTTTTTTTAAAGAAACAGAAATTTATTTTCTCATGGTTTAAGAGGCTAGTAAGTTCAAATTCAGGGTGCCGGCTCTAAGGGAAGGCTTTCACACTCTGTCGGTTCTGGAAGAAGGTCCTTTTCTCTTCCAAGCTTCTCTTTCTTGTCTCCTTTGTGATCTCATGTGGCGTGGCATCTCTCTTCTCCCATCTCTGCTTTCTCACTTGCTTGTTTAATCTCTCTTATATCTCAAAAGAGATTGACTTAAGATACACCCTACACTAATATTGTCTCATTAATATAACAAAGAAAACCTATTCCCGAATGGGATTATAACCACAGGCATAGGAGTTAGGATTGACAACACGCATTTTTGGGGGACACAATTCAATCCATAATAGGGACTCACAAAGTTTTTGAAGAAGGGAGATTCTACATTGTGGAATTAAAAGCTCTGCCTTGGCCACTGACCAGGCAATATTAGAGATGAATTGGACTCTCATAAGGAGTGTGTACTTTGGGACTCACACCAAGGTTCAAACAGGGATCCTTTGACACCTTTCCTTAAAAGGAACAGGTTGATGAATTTCCTGTTTCCATGTGATGGTTTAAAAAGGCAGCTACTCAACTCAACACTCAACAAGGGTAGATGATCATTGCTTTGAACACTTTTTCCTTTGAGAAGAGTTTTTTTGAAATAATAAGTTTGTTTTTTATTCCAGAAATACAAATATTTTTTTAACTGATCCTCTATATCCTGAGAGGCTTATCCAGGGTGTTATGATTTTTACATAACAATAAGGGCTGCTATCCCTTAATATACATACTTTTTTTACTGTACTTTAGATGAAGATTTACAGAACAAATAGTTTCTCATTAAACAGTCAGTACACATATTGTTTTATGACATTGGTTAATAACCCCACGACATGTCAACACTCTCCCTTCTCAACCTTGGAGGACTTTTTTTTTGGTGAAAATATACATAGCCAAAGTTACACCATTTCAAAAGTTTCTACATGTACAATTCAGTGACATCGATTACATTCTTC
>NW_004444002.1:2130-3584 GCF_000243295.1 Trichechus manatus latirostris | reverse complement strand
GATGTTGAGCATGACTCTATGGAAGTGACTTTTAAGGAAGATCTCCCTACCTGGTCATGTGTTCAGTGGGCTGAACATTGTCTTCTAAAATACCTTCCACTGCACTGGTCTTTCCTGCTCCAATGGAACATTCAGGAATGTCCAGGCACAGTGGCCGCTGTTCTCACATTCCACTGGGCTTACTGAGTTACAAGTTTTCATTCTCTCCTTTACACTGGGGAAAGTATTCAGTCTTTCATCATTAAGTATGAAGGCAAATGTAGGCTTTGTGGCTATGCAAACCAATCTCCTCCTCCTCGGCCGCTAAACCCCGACCCGTGTCTGCGCCCCTTTCCTGCTGCGCTGGTGTTGCCTCAAGGTCATGGCAGGGAGTGGACCCAGGAGTGGCAATATTATTCTCTGACAAAATAGACTTTAAAGTAAAATCCACCACAAAGGATAAGGAAGGACACTATATAATGATTAAAGTGTAAATACACAAGGAGTACATAACTATAATAAATATTTATGCACCTAATGACAGGGCTCCAAAATACATAAAATAAACTCTAACAGCTCTGAAAAGAGAGATGGACAGCTCCACAATAGTAGTAGGAGACTTCAACACATCACTTTCAGTGAAGGACAGAACATCCAGAAAGAAGCTCAACAAAGACACGGAAGATCTGAATGCCACAATCAACCAACTTGATCTCATAGACATATACCAAACACTCCACCCAACAGCAGGCAAGTATACTTTCTTTTCTGATTCCTGTGGAACATTCTCCAGAATAGACTACATATTAGGCCATAAAGCAAGCCTTAACAAAATCCAAAGCATCTAAATATTACAAAGCATCTCTTCTGACCAAAAAGCCATAAAAGTAGAAATCAATAACAGAAAAATCAAGGAAAAAAATCAAACTCATGGAAACTGAACAACACCTTGCTCAAAAACTACTGGGTTATAGAAGAAACTAAGGATGAAATACAGAAATTCATAGAATCAAGCAAGAATGAAAATACATCCTACCAGATCCTTTGGGACATAGCAAAAGCAGTGCTCAGAGGTCAGTTTATAGCCATAAATGCACACAAAAAGAAGAAAGGGCCCAAATCAAAACATTACCTTACAACTGGAACAAGTAGAAAGAGAGCAGCAAAAGAAGCCCTTGGGTGCCAGAAGAAAAGAAATAATAAGAATCAGAGCAAAATTCCATGAATTAGAGAATAGAAAAACAATTGAAAGAGTTAACAAGACCAAAAGCTGGTTCTTTGAAAAGATGAACAAAATCAATAAACCATTGGCCAAACTGACAAAAGAAAATGGGAGAGGAAGCAAATCACCCTAATAAGAAATGAGATGGGTGATATCACAACAGACCTGTCTTAGTCATCTAGTGCCTCTATAACAGAAATACCACAAGTGCATGGCTTTAACAAAGAGAAGTTTATTCTCTCACAGTCCAGTA
>NW_004444002.1:0-1221 GCF_000243295.1 Trichechus manatus latirostris | reverse complement strand
AATTTACCATGATCAAATGGGATTTATACCAGGTATGCAGGGATGGTTCAACATTAGAAAAACAATCAATGTAATCCATCACATTAATAAAACTAAAGACAAGAACCACATGATCTTATCAATTGATGCAGAAAAGGCATTAGACAAAGTCCAACACTCACTCATGATAAAAACTCTCAACAAAATAGGAATAGAAGGGAAATTCCTCAACATAATTAAGGGCATCAATACAAAGCCAACAGCCAACATCACCCTAAATGGAGAGAGTTTGAAAGCATTCCCCTTGAGAACAGGAACCAGACAAGGATTCCCTTTATCACCGCTCTTATTCAACATTGTGCTGGACGTCCTAGTCAGAGCAATCAGGCTAGAAAAAGAAATAAAGGGCATCCAAATTGGTATGGAAGAAGTCAAAGCATCTCTATTTGCAGATGATATGATCTTATATACAGAAAACCCCAAAGAATCCACAAGAAAACTACTGGAACTAATAGAATATTTCAGCAAGGTATCAGGATACAAGATAAACATACAAAAATCAATTGGATTCCTTTACACCAACAAAGAGAACTTCGAAGAGGAAATCACCAAATCAGTACCATTTATAATAACCCCCAAGAAGATAAAATACTTATGAATAAACCTAAGCAGAGATGTAAAAGACCTATACAATGAAAACTACAAGACACTACTGCAAGAAACCAAGAGACCTGCATAAGTGGAAAAACATACCTTGCTCATGGATAGGTAGACTTAACATTGTGAAAATGTCAATTCTACCCAAAACAATCTACAGATACTATGCAATCCCGATCAAAATTCCAATGGCATTTTTTAATGAGAAGGAGAAACAAATCACCAACTTCATACAGAAAGGGAAGAGGCCCCAGATAGGTAAAGCATTACTCAAGAAGAAGAACAAAGTGGGAGGCCTAACACTTCCTGATTTTAGAACCTATTATACTGCCACGGTAGTCAAAAGAGCCTGGTACTGGTACAACAACAGATACATAAACCAATGGAACAGAATTGAGAATCCAGACATAAATTCATCCACCTATGAACAGCTGATATTTGAAAAGGCCCAAAGTCCGTTAACTGGGGAAAAGCAGTCTCTTTAACGAACGGTGCTGGCATAACTAGATATTCCTCTGCAAAAAACTGAAACAAGACCCATACCTCACACCATGCACAAAAACTAACTCAAAATGGATCAAAGAC
>NW_004444001.1:15044038-15048982 GCF_000243295.1 Trichechus manatus latirostris | reverse complement strand
TGGTGACCCCATGTGTGCAGAGTAGGATTACACTCATAAGGTTTTCAAGACTGTGTCCTTTCAGAAGCAGATTTCCAGGTCTTTCTTTCCAGGTGCCTCTGGGTGGGTTCAAACAGCTAACCTTTTGGTTAGCAGTCGAGTGCTTAACCATTTTTGCCACCCAGGGACTTCAGCATATTCAGTGGACAACTAGAAAACCAGTGGAACAGAAGCAAAGTAAACAGAGGATAATGGGCAGGAGGATAATGAGATCAGGGAGGTACTAGATCGGCAGGGTCCAGATCACTTCGTTCTTGCTGGGACTCATTTATTCTAATATCATTCTATTAGAATTGTATTGTAAATTTGCTAGTAGCATTTTAAGGGTCATAAGCAAAGGATGGACCCTGGTGGCACTGTGGTTAAGAGCTACAGCTGCTAACCAAAAGGTCAGCAGTTCAAATCCACCAGTCACTGCTTGGAAATCCTAATGGGCAGTTCTACTCACTCCTATAGGGTCACTGTAAGTCGGAATTGACTCCACGACAACGAATTTGGTTTGGTTTTTGGTTTTAAGCAAAGGATCAATATGCTCTGGTTGATACATTTTAAACGTTACTCTGTGCCTTCATCTCCTAGTGCTGCAGTAACAGCAAATACCACAAGTGGGTGGCTTTCAAGAATAGGAGTTTATTTTGCCTCAGTTGTGGAGGCTAGAAGTCCAAATTAGGGAATAAGCTCTATGGGAGGGTCCTTTCCTTGTTGGTAGCCCAAGGAGTTCTTTGGCATTCTTTGGCTTGTAGATGGTTTCCTCACATTGTCTGTTCCTCCTGTGAATGTCTGTTTGTCCATGTCTATCTTCCTTTTTTATAAGAAACCACTCAGAAGGGATTAGGTTTAGAACACATCCTGCTCTGGTATTGTCTCATTAACATAACAAAGAAACGCCCTATTTCCAAACAAGGTCATATTTACAGGTACAGGGGCTAGGCCTTCAAAGTAACTTTGTGGGGTTGGGGAGGGGAAGGACATAATTTAATTCACAACACTTTGCTCTGTGGAGATTGAGTTATAAGGGGTAAGTAAAGTGGTCGAAATTGACTCGAAGGCAGCGGGATGGAAACAGGGAATTGAGTTTAGAGGTTGTTATTAATCCACAAAAGAGATGATGGTGGTTTAAACTTTGGTTTTAGCAGTGGGAATGGTGAGAAGAGATAAGATTTGAAATATGTTTCAGAAGTAGGATAGATAAAACTTACTGGTAGATTTTATATGGCTGTATCAGAAAGAGGACAAAAATGATTCATAGAATTTCCTCTGAGCAATTAAATAGATGCTATTACTACTTACTCATATGGGGGAGGTTTCTGTTTTGGCCAGGCTGTTTGAAATAACTTATTCAAAATTTAAGGGGAGAGATCATTGAGGCAATTGGACTTGTGAGTCTGAAGCTCAGGGGAAAATCTAAGTATGGAAATGGGAAAATGAATATCATCATCATATTGATGGAACTAAATGAAATCAGTTAACGAGAAAATGTAGATAAAGATAAGAAAGGCTAGAAGATAGAACTAGAAGGAGGAAGTTGACAGTAAATATCATTGACAAAGGGCTTCAAGTAGATAGGGAAAAACTAGGGCATTTGACTATTAATTAGGATCAAAATTTTAAGGCAGACCCTTAGATACTTACATGGAGTGTTAGATCACAAAGGTGAAAGGATGTTCAGGAAGACTTCCTAGGTTCTTGTAACCATATCTTGTAATATCCCTACTTCATCTACATCAAAATCAGACATCAATTTCCACTTGCTTCTTCAGGTTTCCTATAAAATACCGAAGTTTTAAAAACTCACAACTCTTGTTTCCACTGTTAAAATGGAAGAAACCTTAGAGAACTGCCCACAACCCTGAGGGCTTGTTTTTCTATCACTTAATAATCACTGCTAGACCAAACTTAGAAAGAACTTCGAGGATATAAGCAATAAGCTCTGCACAACTTGTAAGATCCCCCACATGACACAGAGCATAAAATGAAGCAAAGTATGGAATGAATCAAAGAACTGTTTCATACAAAAGAGAGATTATGTTATGGTGTTGCATACAGAATCTCAGCCTTGCCAGTAAAGCCAAAATATCTTGTCACATGTTATAGACAGAGATCCAAATTAGAAGACTGATAAGAAAGAAGGGGGAGGGGGACAACACTAAGAAGGAAATGGGTTCTACAGACTTTCTGTTTTCACTATTTTCTACTCAGCCATATCCCTCCATTCAGAGAGCGTACAAACATCAAAGCTAGTAACCCTAAGGGGAAAGATAAGTAGCACTGGCCTGCTTAAAAATAAAAATAAAATAAAATAACTACTATATCACACATTATAAACAGATAAGAAGACAAATGGCAAATTGTGAAAAATACAATAGACAGCCAAGTATAAAGGATTCTTAAAAATCAATAAGAAAAGAAAAATAATGACAGAAAATGGGCAAAATATAGGAACCAATAATTGACATTTGATATATTGTTGTTGTTAGATGCCATCAAGTTGGTTCCCACTCATAGAGACCCTACGTACAACAGAACAATACACTGCCTAGTCATGCACCATGCTCATAATCATTGTTGTGCTTGAGCCCATTGTTGCAGCCACTGTGTCAATTCATCTCATCAAGGATCTTCCTTTTTCTATGACGCTCTACTTTACCAAGCATGATGTCCTTCTCCAGGGACTAATCCCTCCTGATAACATTTCCAAAGTATGTGAGACATAGTCTCTCCATCCTTGCTTCTAAGGAGCGTTCTGGTCTTACTTCTTCCAAGATAGATTTGTTCGTTCTTTTAGCAGTCCACGTTATATTCAATATTCTTCACCAACACCACAATTCAAAGGCATCAATTCTTCTTCGGGTCTTCCTTATTCATTGTCCAGCTTCCGCATGCATATGAGGCAATTGAAAACACCATGGCTTGGGTCAGGCACACTTTAGTTTTCAAGGTGACATCTTTGTCTTTCAACACTTTAAAGAGGTCTTTTACAGCAGATTTGCCCAATGCAATGCATCATTTGATTTCTTGACTGCTGCTTCCATGAGTGTTGATTGTGGATCCAAGTAAAATGAAATTCTTGACAACTTCAATCTTTTCTCCATTTATCATGATGTTGCTTATTGGTCCAGTTGTGAGGATTTTTGTTTTCTTTATGTTGAGGTATAATCCATACTGAAACCTGTGGTCTTTGATCTTCATCAGTAAGTGCTTCAAGCTCTCTTCACTGTCACCAAGCAAGGTTGTGTCATTTGCATAACGCAGGTTGTTTGTCAATGAGTCTTTCTCCAATCTTGATGCCCCGTTCTTCTTCATATAGTTCATCTTCTTGGATTATTTGCTCAGCACATAGATTGAAGAGGTATGGTGAAATGATATAACTCTGATGCACACCTTTCTTGACTTTAAACCACACAGTATCCTCTTGTTCTATTTGAATAACTACCACTTGATCTATGTACTGGTTCCTCATGAGCACAATTAAGTGTTCTGGAATTCCCATTCTTCACAAAGTTATCCATAATTTGTTATGATTCACATAGTCAAATGCTTTTGCACAGTCAATAACACACAGATAAACATTTCTCTGGTATTCTCTGCTTTCAGCCAGGATCCATCTGACATCAGCAATGATATCCTGGGTTCCACGTGCTCTTCTGAACCCAGCTTCAATTTCTGGCAGTTCCCTGTCAATATACTGCTGCAGCCACTTTGGAATGATCTTCAGCAAAATTTTACTTGTACGTGATATTAATGATATTGTTCGCAAATTTCTACATTCCATCAGATCACCTTTCTTGGGAATAGGCATAAATATGGATCTCTTCCAGTCCATCGGCCAGGTAGCTGTCTTCCTAATTTCTTGGCATAGACAAGTGAGCACTTCCAGTGCTGCATCTGTTTGTTGCAATATCTCAATTGATATCCTGTCAATTCTTGGAGCCTCGTTTTTTTGCCAATGCCTTCAGTGCACCTTGGACCTCTTCTTTCAGTACCATTGGTTCCTCCTCATATGCTACCTCCTGAAATGGTTGAACGTCAACCAATTCTTTTTGATATGGTGACTCTGCATATTCCTTCCATCTTCTTTTGATGCTTCCTGCATCATTTAATATTTTCCCCGTAGATGCCTTCAATATTGAAGCTGGAGTCTTGAATTTTCTCTTCAGTTCTTTCAGCTTGAGAAATGCCAAACTTGTTCTTCCCTTTTGGTTTTCTATCTCCAGGTCTTTACACGTGTCATTATAATACTTTACTTTGTCTTCTAGAGCTGCCCTTTGAAATCTTCTGTTTAGCTGTTTTACATCATCATTTCTTCCTTTCACTTTAGCTACTTGACATTCAGGAGCAAGTTTCAGAGTCTCTTCTGACATCTATTTTGATCTTTTTTTCTTTCCTGTCTTTTTAATGAACTCTTGCTTCCACAACTTACCTCGTCTTCGGTCATTAGTGTTCAACGTGTCAAATCTATTCTTGAAATGTCTCTAAATTCAAGTAGGATATACACAAGGTGATACTTTGGCTCTCATTGACTTGTTCTAATTTTAAGCTTCATCTTGAACTAGCATATGAGCAATTGATGGTTTGTTCCACAGTCGGCCCCCGGACTTGTTCTGACTGATGATATTGAGCTTTTCCATCATCTTTTCCACAGATATAGTCTATTTTACTCCTGTGTATTCCATCTACTGAGGTCCATGTGTATAGTTGCCATTTATGCTGGTGAAAAAGGTATTTGCAATGAAGAAGTCGTCGGTCTTGCAAAATTCTATCATGCAATCTCAGGCATCGTTTCTATCACCAAGGCCATATTTTCCAACTACAGATCCTTCTTTGTTTCCAGCTTTTGAATTCCAATTACCAGTAATTATCAATGCATCCTGATTGCACGTTTGATCAATTTCAGACTGCAGAAGT
>NW_004444001.1:15040873-15042719 GCF_000243295.1 Trichechus manatus latirostris | reverse complement strand
ATAAAGAAGAGGAGAACAAATAGCAGGAGGAAACCAGCAATCTCTGTTACTGATCAATAATTCTATGTTTTACTCATGTTGTGACAAATAATCTTATAAGTTTTTAGATGGAAAGCAAATTAGAACAACTCTCCTCAAAACCAGCTGCAAAAAAAAAAAATAATAATAATCGTCATCATTGAATATATACATTTCCCAATTCCCTACATCTGGAACTTTATTCTAAAAAAATCATAGTTTGCTTGGGCAATGCTCCTGGGAATGTTATCAGTATAGCAGAAAGCTAGAAACAACCTACATGCCTATCAATGGAAGACTGGTTAATAACCCATTGTGTATTTTATAAAATGCCATAATATATTATTAAGCATAAGGTAGATCTAGATGTGATAAGAATTAAAGTTGTTGTGTTGTTAGGTGCTCTCAAATCAGTTCTGACTCATAGTGACCCTATGTACAACAGAAGGAAATACTGCCCAGTTCTGTATAGTATATGTATAATATAATAAGTAAAAATAAAACTTTGAAGGGTATTATATATCATAATATTTGTATTCAATAGATATTAGCTAGTAAAATTTTGTTCCTCTTGTACAATTTGTCCTGTTTGTTTTGTTAAATTTACAGTTAAAGTATGTAATTTATATTTTTGGTATGAGAAATTACTTAATATATGTAGCATTTTATAATGATGTTTGACACACAGTAAATGCTGTATAACTGTTAGATAGTATTATTATTTTACTCTATCTTACTGCAGTTCCATGATCCTTTCTCTCTTAATGTTTTAAAGGACAAGTATTCATTTTGGAATTAATGATAAACTAATTTTGCAGTGTTAGAATACCTAGTATTATAAGTGAAGACATAGAAGTTTCTTACAGAGCTGAAGTCTGCAAATTAACAAAGTAAATCATTTGTTCTATGTAGGGTAAGGAGACAAAATTGATTCAGAGTGCTTTTCCAGGTAAGCATAAATGTAATCATTTCCAACTAACACTGAAGATTATGAAACCACACATAGAGACAATAATACAACACAGCGAGGCATCTTGATATAGAAGAAGGAGGAATGGTTTTATTTTTATGAAGTACTTACTGTGTATTAGGGCAATTTAAGGAGCCGTGGTGGCACAATGATTAAGTGCTCTGCTGTTAAAGTACACTGGAGTAAAGACTTGGCGATCTGCTGCCCTAAAGATTTAAAGCCTTGGAAACCCTATGGGGCAGTTCTACTCTGTCCTGTAGGGTCGCTATGAGTCTGAATCAACTCCACAACACACGACAACAACAGAGCAACTTACCTGAAAGGCCTAATTTAATCTCCACAACACCACTGTAGTGAAGTAGGGTTGTGGTTGTTTGGTGCCTTTGAGACTCACAGTGATCCCACGTGACAGAGTAGAAGTGCCCCATAGGGTTTCCTAGGCTGTTATCTTTACCAAAGGAGATCACAAGATCTTTCTCCTGCAGAGCTGCTGGGGGGGTTCGAACAAACAACCTTCAGGTTAGCAGCTGAGCAATTAACCAGCGCACCACCCGTGTTCCTTGAAGTGGGCTTAGTTCTCCCATTAAACCAACTGTTGATAAACAAAGCATATGGCTGTCAACAGATTTTATGTGGATATGCATTTTGCAAGTAATTAGCAAAAGAGACAAAATTCAAATCCCCATCCTTTCCCCTGTGTTTTTCTCTTTTGGGACTGTGGGTGTTATTTTTTTATATATATATATAATATATACCCAGTATATACTACAGGGTAAAAGTCCAAAAGCCATTTTATAAGTGAATTAACAATTAGGCATTGAAATAGATTCATTTTTTACCTAGATCAAAATTTATTTA
>NW_004444001.1:15029402-15030351 GCF_000243295.1 Trichechus manatus latirostris | reverse complement strand
AGATATTCACCTGGATGTATATTAGTACTGAAATGATTACCAGTTCTAGATTTTGATTACAGGATAATTCCGTGCAGGATCATAATAAGAATTTTTTTTCTTTTTGTGACTTAGACATAATGTGCTTGTAAGTATAGGGTAGATTACAAAATTCTATGTAATGCTGGGGGAAAATATCATTACATGTGAGTGGAGTCAGGCTCAGGAAACCAAAAAAAACAGAAAAGAAAATCAAATATCCATCAATTCATAACACTTTTTTGACTGAGAGTTTGTTGTTGTTGTTGTAGTTATTTCTGTTTTGTTCTTTTGGCCTGTGTTCATGCCTTAGTAATACAGATTATTTATGTTTTCCACTTTTGACAGGTTCCTTGATATTTCTGGAAAAGAGTACACAATTAAGTTGTTTGGATGAAATAAGATATTTTTGTGAAATCCAAATTCTTTTAGACTCACTGCAAGTGGGGTACTTATTAATGCTACCTCACTTGATGAGTCATTGTCATGTAGCAGGTAATAATTTTGAAGATTATTTTTTATGGATATCTAATGAAAGATTGTAGGTCAGTTTATGTTAGTGATGGAGAGTTATTGTGTGTTTGTACAGGTGTGAGTAAGGTTATTGCTGGTTAGCCTTGGTCACTACCCACAGTATGGAAAATGTATGGAGACTACAATGCAGTAACAAATGATGGAAGACATGAGGATATAAATGTTAAAAAATTAGAAAAAGAAACTGTATAATAATCTTAGTTGGCCTTTAATTTTGTATTTATAGTTTATTTTATTTTTGTTGTTATTGTTAAGAGAATATACACAGTGGAGCATAAACCAATTCAACAATTTCTACATGTACAATTCAGTGACACTGATTACATTCTTTGAGTTTTGCAATCATTCTCACCCTCCTTTTCCAAGTTGTTCTTCCCCCATTAACATAAACCCACTA
>NW_004444001.1:15009645-15028219 GCF_000243295.1 Trichechus manatus latirostris | reverse complement strand
TCCCATGGATTGAATGGTGGATTTGAACTGCCAACATTTCGGTTAGTATTCAAGTGCTTAACTATTGTGCCACCAGAGCTCCTTACCTATCGTCTCTTTGGATGAGTTGAGAGTTATTTTTAGCACCAACTATTCATCTCAATTCTAGTCTCACAGCTCCCACTGTCTGCAAGTCAACTTCACTTGGATTTATCCAACCAAGAGGGAGGTTTTGTTGCTTTCTATCAAAATAATTAATGCATAAAGATAAACAATCATTTCCATATCTCATCCCAACTACCCTGTCCCCAACTCTACTATATGTTTGTACATAAAAGGGAATGTATGTTAATTGTGTGCTCTCCACATGTAGATTACAGTGCTGTATGCATACAGTGAAGTTGTCAAATGAACTGTAATTGAATGAACAAAGGAATGAGTAAATAAATGAGTGGAGTCACTTATTCATGCTTATTATATAGGAGCCCTGGTGGCACAGTGGTTATGTGTTCTGCTGCTAACCAAAAGGTTGGCATTCCAAACCCACAAGCAGCTCCACGGGAGAAAGATGTGGCAGACTGCTTCTGTAAAGATTACAGCCTTGGAAATCCTATGGGGCAGTTGTACTCTACCCTATAGAGTCACTATGAGTTGGAATTGACTCAACAGGAAGGGGTTTATGCTTTATGTGCATCCAAATAATATTTGCTCACTAGTGAGGGGATTATTAATGCATTATGAAGGCAAAACAAGTATAATTTTATCCAAAGTAAGCGAGCTATATCTGGTGGAGTGGGTAATGATTTCATCATCTCTGGTTTCAACTTATTTTCATTATTCCACTTTGTGTGCCATTATTTTGGAGAAAACATATCTTACCTCGCTAAGCTATGAAATTCCTGAAATGGGCCCAGTGGTGTGTTGTTACGGCTAACATGTAATTCCCCACTGAAGGGGTGAACAATATTGCTATTTGATGTGTCTCAATTGGGTCAAGAGTACAATATATTTAGAAGAATAGCAGTTACCAAATTTCATAATCAGTCTATCGGCAATATTTCTTGACCCCAGAAAAGCTTACTCCATTAGTTCAATTGCATGAATAACTGTTCCCTGAACCCAATTCAGTGCTCTGATGTCATAAGAGTGTTCTGATGTTAGCTTATTCTGAGATAAGCATTTTTTCTTTATGATTAATATATTATTGTGAACAAAAAAATAACACAATTTGCATGCATAGTGGGATTTATATGTCAAAAAGTTGACAAAAAACTTTACTTATTGCATTTCGTGCTGAAAATATGCTATGTGCACATGAACATGGTTATTTATTTTTAAATTATCAATCCAATGATGAAAGTGAAAAAGAAGAATGGAATTTGTGTCTTATACAGAAAACCTACCCCAGAGCACACCAGATGGTAAAATACAATCTTAATGGAACAAAATGTAGCCACTTTCCTCATCTCTTTTTGACAGAAGGATCTCCTGGAATTTAAATGTAAAACTCTTCTGTTAACATAAAAAGAATAGACAGCTGAGAGCAGTAGAATATATTGAGGTATGTGTGCATCCTGGTCTGTTGTTAGCCTCTCATGACATAATTAAACATTAAAATGAGGAATTGGAACCATATTTATTTCACCCCTGGTTAACTCATTTGGATATCATGAGGTGTCCATAAGGGCAAGTTTACTCCTGGTAAATTTCAGAGTTCTTCATTAGCTTCCAGGGCCACAGTCTTATAATGAATAAGTAGCACCATCTTGCAAAATCTTAAAAAACTTGTGGGTCTTAACAGATAGTTGAGAAAACTGAGACACAGATGGGGGAAATAGCTTACTCAAGGTCACACAATTATTTAGGAGCTATGTATCAGGTGTCCTGGTGGTGCAGTGGTTAAGCATTTGGCTGCAAATCGAAAGGTTGGCAGTTTGAACCCACCAGCCACTCCACGGGAGAAAGATGTGGCAGTCTGCTTCCATAAGGAAACCCTATGGGGCAGGTGTATTAGTTTTCTACTACTGTGTAACAAATTATTGTTGTTATTGTGTGCCTTCCAGTCAATTCCGACTCATAGAAACCCTGTAGGACAGAGTAGAACTGCCCCACAGGGTTTCTGAGAAGCAGCCACTGGATTTGAACTGCTGACCTTTTGATTAGCAGCCTGAGCTCTTAACCACTTCACCACCAGGGCTCCAGCAAATTATTACATAATGATTTAAAACAACCCCCACTTAATATATCACAGTTTTTGAATGTTAGGGGTTTGGGCGCTGCACGGCTAGGTTCTCTGTTGAAGGTCTCACAAGGCTGAAATCAAGGTATTGGCTGGGGCTGCAATCTCATCTAAGGCTCAGGGTCTTTTCAGAACTCACTGCTTATGGACAGAATTCAATACGTTGCAGTAGTGACTTAGGTCACCATTGTCACCCAGGAGCCACTATTAGTTCCTAGAGGTCTCCTGCCAGTCCCTGCCACATAACCCTGTCCACAGCATAGCAGTTTGTATCTTTAAGGCCCGCAGAAGACCATTTGCTGCAGCTTCAGATCTCTCTGGCTTCTGCCATCTCTGACCTCTACACCGGATTTTAAAAGAGCTCACCCAGTGAGTTCAGACCCACCCACTCTCAAAGAGAAGAGGATCGTACAGGGTGTGCACATCAGTGTGTGAGAATCTTTCAGGCCATCTTAGAATTCTGCTTACCACACTGGGTCTAGGACATAGGGTTCCTCACTTCTTGTATGAGTGTTTACATCTTCTCATAGCAAGAATAACACATTAACCTGATTTATTCTTATGCCCTATCTTGGATTTATTCATAGAAGAAGCCAGAATTTTAGAGATAAGCAGAAATTAATTTGGAGGTATTTAACTTCACTTGAATTTAAACAACTATGTATTAATTCAAATGTTTTCACCCAAATATTTTTGAGATTGTAGTTCTTCAAAACATAATCATGACTCCCAAAGTTGTCATAAAATTTTATATGAATTTACATTATCTGGGATTAATAAATCCAAAATCTGTATTTAAGACGACTACAACTGACTGTCATTGTTACTCAGATCAGGCACCATTTATCCTGTTCTTCAAATACTACTTTGATCAGACTACAGCTCAGGACTCTAGTATCTACTGAAGAGATCAGAGAGCGTTAGACTTGAATAGAAGTAGTGGCAATAATAGATAGGGTCTCAGGATGACAAGTACAGTGAACTCTAGTTACTCCCAAGTATTTCCAGGAGTGTTAAAATAGGTCATGAAACTCAGCTTTCTACAGCCTTTGAACAAAATCAAAAACTTCTTACCTGGAGGTCAGCAATCCCCTGTCACAAGGTCGTAAGTGGAGTCTTAAACTCTATCAAGATCTGAACTTCTGCCAAAACTCTTTAGGGGAAAAGTGATTTTATTTTTTTTAAAGAGTTGCTGATTGTCATATGCCAGAGATATATTTCCACCTAACAGTTTTCCTCAATTGTGTGACATTTAAGTAATCTTTGAGGTCGTCTGTGGCTAATTATCTAACTAAAACTGAAGAGGCTCTCACAATATCATCATCTGTGTTGAATTCTTCCCCCACATCAGAATTCCCATTTGGAATTTTATCATTAGTTAATGGTAACTTATACATCATTCTCCACTAATGGAAAAAAAAAAAAAAAGCTACTTTCTCTTCAGTCCCTGCACCAAACATGCATGTCTTACCTGGTTCTTTACTCAACTTTATTACAGATATTTACTAATTTAGCTGACTTTTTTTCTGCCACTTCCTCCCCACGCCCCATTCTTCTTATTCTTTTCCTTAAATGTTGGGCATCCCTTGTCTTCATAGACTGCTCATTTGATCTAATGCCAGTTATGAACTCCTACTTAATGACTTAGTCTTCTAGGTTCCTAACATTTTCTGTGACCATTCCTATGACTTCTTAGTTTTAACTGAAAGCTATCTTCTACCAGACATCACTTTCCCAAACCCATTCCAGTGGAACTGCCAGCTTCCAACTCAATGAAGAAGGCAAATGTATGCATGTTTGGCAGTAATGATGACGACCTCCTGAAAAGCAGGCCCAGATTATAGCTGCACCATCGTTCCATAGCATTATTTATTGAACGTACACAGTGGTATATGTACATATTTTTGTAATATATGGAAACTGGATCTAAATTAGATACATTTTAAGATGCTAAAGAAAAAAAACTCAAATTTTTTTTTTTGATAAAGTAATGAAAATCAATGATAAATACATGTTTAGTTTCTGAAGCACTGCTAGTTTATACAGTGTTTTCTGGGATACAGCATTTTCTGTCTCTAAATCGAGGCCAAGCTGTCTCTCAACCTTTTAATATTAAGCAAGTTGTGTTAGTCATCTAGTGCCGCTATAACCGAAATACCACAAGTGGATGTCTTTAACAAAGAGAAATTTATTTCCTCATAGTAAAGTGGCTAAAAGTCCAAATTCATGGTGTCAGCTCCAGGGGAAGACTTTCTTTCTCTGTCGGCCCTCTCATCAGTCTTCCCCTGGACTAGGAACTTCTCACAGCCGGGACCCTGGGTCCGAAGGACACGCTCTGCTCCCAATACTGCTTTCTTGGTGGTATGAGGTCCTCCCTCTCTGTTTGCTTCCCTTTCCTTTTTATCTCTTGAGAGATAAAAGGAGGTGCAGGCCACACCCCAGGAAAATTCCTTTTACATTGGATCAGTGATGTGACCTGGGTAAGGGTGGTGTTACAATCCCACCCTAATCCTCTTTAACATGAAATTACAATCACAAAATGGAGGAGAACCACACAATACTGGGAATCATGGCCCAGCCAAACTAATGCACACATTTTTGAGGGGACATAATTCAATCCATGACACAAGGTGACCAGGTTGTGCTTTAAAAAAACATGAACAAAATGTACTTTGGCTTAAACCAGATAGGAGTCCAGGTGTGAAAGATACTATTTGACATTAGAGGCACATGTGCATTCTTTCTTATTTCTCTGCCTTGCTCTACATATGTTTGCCTCCTCATGGTCCAAGATGGCTTTCCAAGCTCTAGTTTTCATGTTTACATTCCATACCACAAGGTAGCAGAGGTAGCAGAGGTGAAGAAGGGTACTCCCCTTTTTCTTAGGCCCTTTTTCATTACTTGGACGCAATATCTCTGCTTTCATCTCAATGACCTGAGTCACACCATGTGACTTCTGTTTAGTAAATATGCAAGGATATCTGGAATATACAGGTTTTTCCTAGATAAAGATATGTTCAACTGATATGTTCTAATGTTCAGGGGAAAAATTAATACTGGGGATAACAAGTGGTCTCTGCCACACATAAACTAAGGCAATAACTCTCTAACAAATTTTATATCTCTAGTTCTCATTCTTGAGGACACTGGCGGTTCAGTGGTAGAATTCTCACCCTCATGCAGGACACCCAGGTCGATTCCTGGCCAGTGCACCTCAAGTGTAGCCACAACCTGTCTGTCAGTGGCTTACATGTTACTATGATGCTGAACAGGTTTCAACAGAGCTTCCAGACTAAGACAGACTAAGAAGAAAAGCCTGTCAAACTACTTCCAAAAAATCAGTCAGTGAAAACCCTATGGATCATAACAGTCAGATCCACAACCGATCACAGGACCAGGCAGTATTGCATTTCCCTGTGCATGGGGTCGCCATGAGTTGGGGTTCATATACCATACCATTGCCTGGCTGATTATCCTTGGGCATTGCTTAATGTCCCCTGAGCAAATGTGGTCTCTTACTCAGAAAATGAAAACAAAAACAACACACTAACTAAAATAGTGTGTTCTCTATGTACGCTCTGTAATTGTCTTTATACTATTAACTTCACCTCTAATGTCCAGCACCAGAATTTGAAAACATTGTGATTTTATATATCTTTCAAGGCCAAGTGATTTCTTTGAAGCTCTAATTAATTTAATCTGTAGAAACATATCTGTTATCTGAAATATTGTGATTCTCTGTATCTCTTTCATAACACATTAAAATTATTTTTTATTATAGTCATGTATTGATATATCATATTTTTTCTATTGTAAAAATTTTGAGAGAAAAGTTCATGTCTATTCATTTTTATAACTTCTACAGGACTGGGCATATGATGGAATAATATTCTTTACATCTATCAGAAGTTCTCTAAATATCAGTTGAATAAATGGATGAATTTCTAGATAAATGGATTAGGTAGTTATGCTCCTTATGCGCATAGAAGCTCAATTAATTCAAATTCATATGCTCATGGTATCTGGTGTTTGAGAGTATAATAATTACTTATTTTTCAATTAACTTTTATTGTTAGAAGAAAATTTAAAACCACTTCTTCAAATATACACCACAGGGGAAAGAAATACACATTTAACTAGCTTGAAGTTTCCTTTTATAAGAATTTCTCTTTAGTAAATATCTGTATATTTTTACCATCTCTCTTTCTCTCTCTCCCTCTGTGTATATGTGTGTGTATCTCTATGTTTCTAAGTTACTAAAGGCCTCATGGCCTTCATTTCACCAACTCTCTTCAGCTCATGGACAGAGTACACTATCTTTCATAAATTAAATTAATTTTTCATAGACTTTGGGAGGATGCTTTTTTATCCACTCTTCATGTTTCCTCAGTGGTAGGGTGTCTTCTACTCCTCTCCCAGAGGAATCGGTATTGGTGGAAAACTTCTAGTGATTTTCTTTACTCTATTTTTTCTGCTCATTTTTTCCTCCCTACAGAAGAGATACTTTACCTGATGGGTGATGTGAAGAAAGAGGTTATCAAGCACCAACATCCAAGGTTTGTGTGTGTTTTCCTTTCTGGGTTATCAAACTGATGTACCTAATCTGCCTTCTTATTTCCTCCCCACCCTGGAACGTCATTTTTACCTTTCCAAGAAATATTCTCCAATCCACATTTAACACAAAAGAGAATTATAGGGGAAGAGTTTGAAAAGACTTCCTTTTCACTGGGCTCTAAAATCATTTTATATTTTGTAGAAGTACAATTATGAACTTGCTGCTTTCATGATTATTTAAATGGTAAATATATCCATCTACATTGCAAATTTTTGCTGTTTGGTATGTAAAGTTAGGAATAAAATTAATGTGTAATTTCACCTAAGTTGTTTTCCAAGCAGTTATTAGTCAATCAGCTTATTCATATTTTCCTCTCTCTCTCTGCAGGTATATCATGTATATTTTCTTTTCATTTCCTTTAGTATGCCAGATGCATTAGATAAAATTTCTTATTTTTGACTGAACAGACATGGAAGTATTAACTAAAATATTTTATTCTAATTTTGGCTCTCATTTAGATGGCAATACAAGAAAAATTTAAAGGCAGTGAAATATTTTTATTGGGTACAATCATCTGCACAATTAGTGATTCATCTCTCCTGAACTCAGGAAATAACAGATATTAAAGGATCAATAAAAAAGGGTTTATATCAAACTCTGGATATTTATGAGTAACAATGATCATGCGGATGGTGCAGGACCAGGCAGTGTTTCGTTCTGTTGTACCTAGGGTCGCTTTGAGTCGGAACTGACTTGATGGCACCTAACAACAATAACAAAGTTCAGAAAGTTATAAGGTACTTTTAAAAGAGCTTGATTAATATTACTTAATGCATTCAATCAGTTTCTAATAACTTCAGAAACAAGTACAGTTGACCACACCACGTAGAATAAAGCAAAACTAAAAACAAACTAAACAAAAATGACCAATGGCTGAGTAAGATGGCAAAACAAAACAGTGACAAAAACCCAAAAAACAAAACAGTCTCAACTGACTTGCTTATATTGGTTTTGGTCTTCTCACTGTTAAGAAATGTTTCATCAAATATATTCTTAATTTCATAATGTCAATTTTTGTTTCAGTATTCAACTTTTAACAGACACTTACTGAGTTTTTAGTCCACGTCAAGTAATTTGCTAACTGGTATGTATCCAAGGAACAAAAGAACTTGATTCCTGCTCTCTGGGAAGTCATGGTCTTTTGGGGAGACAGCCCAAAATCACATAAGGAACATCTAGAAGAGCTTTTACCACATTTCTTACTTTGCATTCTATTCATATAAAATAAAAGTTTTCCAAATTAGGAATGTTACTTATATACACATTATTCTTTATTGTTGGATGCATATGGCAGGGAGAACTTCTTCTTTTCTTCTTATGTTTCCATGAGAAAAATTCCATTTCTCAGAAGGATGAGTTTTGGAGTGTGATTAGGGAGATTAGAAAAACGTCTAGGAATATATAGCCTCTCTGTCTTTTCCTCAGAGCAGACAGTCTTTAGGACAATGTTTTCCTTCTCCTTCTCCATGTAGAAGGCAACCTGACTTTGCAAGAGGCCTGAGGAGATGATGCCTGGGTTGCTTCATTGCCTGAAGTCAAAATGATGTTGAAAGAAAGATACTGCTTGCTATGTGATAGGACCCAAGTAACCAAAACAACCACGGTGATGATGATATTATGATGATTAAAACAACGGCAGCAATGATAAGCATCATTTTATATTTTTTGACAGGGGTGGGGAGGTTGAGGAGGTAGGTAAAGCTTGATTTGCTTTTGGAAAATTTTAGACCATCAGACAAAACCTATATATCTTGAGTGTCTTCTCACATTGCAATAAGCTTAATTTTTAACTTATATACATTTTCTTTCTATATTTTTTAAAGATATGAAGGTTCCAAATTTCTACAAATATCTATTCCAGTAAAACATGCTCTAGGTTTTCAAAATGAAAAATTGCCAAAGAAAGGGAAACATAACATTATAGTGCAAAAAAATTTTCATTTTTTATTTCTCAGCTATAACTTTTATTTCCTGTATTTGTAGCTATTTCCCCCAAAGAGATTTCCAGGTTTTCTGAAAGTACATTTGTTAAGGTTCACAGAATAAAGACCCATAGGATATATATACAATCTCAAGGGGCACTATTCTAGTTAATAATTCACTTACAGGTTCCTGAAATCTCTTTCCTGTGTATAATCTACGAACAGTAAAACTAAAAGCTAAAAATGATTCAAGAATTCTATTGTTTATTGTGTTAATTGTCAGGTCAGTATCATTTATGCTAGAACATAACTTAAACTATAAGATTAATATTGAGATCTATTCAGTAAATCATACCTAATCCACAATGACACTCTCTAATTTTACTAATTCTTCATAGCCTCTTCTTTCCCTTTGTATCCTAATTTTTCACAATTATATTGGCCTCCTTCACAATTAATAATATATAATAATATAATTTAAATTATGATAGTGGGGCATAAGACTTAAAAAAAAAATCAGTTTTTTTCACTCAGAACACGTATGCCAAATTCTTCTGCATCTTTAAAAAAAAAAAAAAGGCGAGATGCAGGATTTATTAATTTGTATTTTTTTTTGTCTCAGGGCATATAGATGGCTGCTAATGTGGATGAATATTATGATTTCATGATACTGTAGAACTTGTTATTATTCATCAGTTGATAAGTTTCAATAAGTTATTAATTTAGAAAACAACAAATAAGAATTGCTGACTTACATGGCAAAGATACTTTTGTTATTCTATTATTCTCATGAATAGAAGATTCATCCATGTTCTTCCATGAGGGTGGAAGAGCAATGGCAGTCTTCAGTCCTCAGGTCCAGCTTTTACATTAAATATTTTAATTACCCTCAGTAAGAGGTCTTCAGTCAGAGCAAATAGCATGTGATGTTTCACAAAGGTATAAGGGATCATAGCATAGTCATTCATTCTGTTCAGTGTGCAAGAGGGAGTAAGGATAGGTTAGTGCCAATTATTAATCAGAGAGGAAAAAAAAAGTTCACCTAAAATGATAACATTAGAAGGGTATGGGCAATGTGAGCCTCAGTGCCCTAGGAGTTATTTTTTGTTGTCGTTGTTTTAAGTTAAATATTTTTAGTTTATTACAAAATTACTTCTGAAAATCATTGTTTTTCTTTCTTTTATCCATAAAACTGGAATAATAATAATAATATTTAACTTCTAAGACTGCTGTGGGGTTTAAAGGATATACACGTCATGGGATTGCCATGAGTGGGGTCAACTCAATGGCAGCTGGTAAATGTAAAGGTAGAGGTACTGAGATCCAGGAAACTCAGGCTCTCATGGGGTCTGTTTGGACCCCGTCTTCCTTGGTCCACCATCCAAAAATTGCTTGTAGGGAGAAATCCAGGGATTTTATAAGGCTCACTACATTGCTATTATTTTATGGTTCATAGCCCAGCTTTACCTGTTGACAAATATCTAAAAAATGTTTTTATATGTTTTGCCCATTTTTCTAGTTGTTCATGGTGGTAGGTTAAGTTGCCTCTTCCCTCACTGCTTCATGGCCTAAAGTAAAACTTCTGGAAGTATTTTGAGTTTTCCTTTTCGTTAGCTCTTTTTAAGACTTAGAGGAGGGAGATATTTCCAAAAATCCATAATATTGACCATCTGCTTCAGAATTTCCCAAGGGCTTCTTAATATACAGATTCCTCGACTGTAATGTAATCAAACCTGCCAGGGATGCGTACAAATATCTACTGTCTTAATATGTTTCCCCAGCTAGTTGTCAGACAGAATAATGACTACAAACACCTAGGAAGGGATATGGGTGAGCAAAGATACAGTTTAGTTATTAAAATATCAGAGCAATTGATGCGCCTGGATTCCAAACACCCTAATTAGGGACACTATAAATTACAATGCCAGGGGCCTCTTGCTCAGACTGCTAACTATGGACTTTTAGGTTGTTGTAAAATAAAATTTTTGGAAGTGTTGTGATATAAAAAAGAGAACTTTTGTTTTATAAAATTGTTAATCCATTGGACGAGACTTGAGATATATCCTAGCATTCTCTCTTAGGCCTAGAAGATATTGTGAGGAAAACAGATCACTATGTGCTTCTTGTAAGTTATCCTGAGAGTGAGTGAAGGTGAAGGTGCCATGGCACTAAGATGAGAGGAACATGCTAGGTGTTGCTGACAGGTGTGTTTTGGGAGGTGAAGTAATGACAAAGGGTAATTCTTGAGCACAGGGCAGAAAAGAGAATAGGATTGAGGTCTTTGGAAGACAGATATTACATTAAACTGATTGCTTGGGGAGGGTCAGAAGGAATCAGAAATAAGCTTTGTGTACTCTATATCCTGCCCTGAGTGACACTTGCGAGTTGCATGAATCCATTCCAAACTGAGTGAATTTTAGATTTTTATTTGGCTCATTTCTTCTCTTTAAGGAAGAAATGATTAATCTTGGGGAGAAAATGAGGAGAATCTGGCCCTGCTGTATCTTAATATTTTCTTATTTAGAGTATTGGTTTATGCCAAGTTATGTTTGGGAAATGGGATGGCTGCAATCTGAAATAACGCTAGAAATAACGCTCTGCTTGTTTGTATAAAAAAGGTCAAATTGTCTATCTAAAAGCATGGCATTTTTCAGAATAAAATTGTTCATTAGAGGTGGGAGGTTGCAGGATAAAAGGAAGCCATGGTGCTACCAACTTTTTCTTTCAACCTCTTCCAGTTGAAAGTGTTTTCTATCTCTTTATTGTGAGAGTGAGAAGAGAGCATGGTTTGCACTTTAGAGCTGTGTACTGAACATGGTCAGCACTTGAAGATGGCTTCCATACAGTACTCAGTTTATTTCCAGCCTTTGTCCCACTTGGCCTCACCCTGCCCCTTATTCATCTCAGGAACATTGAAGGTGTATGCAAACCATTCCTCATGAAGCAATTTGAGTAAGGTGATGATTAGATCATTACCAAATCATCTCTATGTTTTGTTGTTGTTAACTGCAGTCTAATTGGCCCTTGGCTCAAGATGGTTGTAATCTTTATGGAAGCAGTTCCACCAGGTCCTTCTTTCATGGCTCCGCTGGGTGGGTTTGAACTGTCAACCTCTGGGTTAGCAACCAATTGCAAAACATTTGTGCCACTCGTGTCCTATTTGCCTTGAGTCAGCAGCATGATTTATATATCTTCCTGATTGTAATATCTTCTTTTTTACTCATGGATGCTGATAACTACTTTTTTTCACCAATGGTTGTGATCTTTCAGAAGTAGATTGTCAGGCCTTTCTTCTGAGATACCTCCAGGTAATTCCAAACTGCCAACCTTTCAGTTAGGAGCCAAGCACTTAACCATTTGTGCCTCCCAGGGACTCCAATCATTAACTTTTTAAAAAGCACCATAATTTGAAATAATTTAGAGAGAGAAGTTTAAAGAGGAGGAGGATAAAGATACTACAACTTCTTTTTGGGTTTCTTGGGTGAAATGATTTAATTACTGCATATTTTAGTCCTGCTCAGTGGGTAAGAGCTGTGGTGAGCTATGGCTGCCAATCAAAAGGTCACCAGTTCTAGTCTACCAACCACTCCTTGGAAACCCTATGGGGCAGTTCTACTCTGTCCTGTAGGGTTGCTAGGAGTCGGAATCAACTCAACGACAATGGATTTGTTTTTTATACATGGAAAGATAGTTCTTTGTCTCACAACACCTCCATACTTGGGCTAGTCATTCCTAACTTTTTTATAATAAACTTTTTATTGTAAAATAGTTACAGATTTACAGAGAAGTTGCAAAGATACTACAAAGACTTCCATACTCTCCCCCACCCAGTTTCTCCCATTGTTAACATCTTATGTTAGTATGGTACAATTGTCACAAGTAATCATGACCAATATCAATATAGTATAATTAACAAAATTTCATACTTTAGTTCCATTTCCTTTGTTTTTAACTAATATCCTTTTTATCTCTTATGATCCCATCATACATTACATTTAGTTGTCATATCCTTAGGCTCCTCTAGACCATGGCAATTTTTCACTTTCCTACTTTTTGGTGACTTAGTCATTCTTTTTTGACTGAATGATTGACTGGTCAAGAGGAAAAGCCATGATGATAAGTTGGGGGGAAAAAGAAAGATTCTAAGTGTCCTTGACTGACCTCTAGTATATCAAAATTTGTATTTTAGAGAAAATAGAAACTCAGTATTTTCATTATTTAGGTAGGTTCTGAATTGTCACTTAATAATGCAATTTTTGGACACTCAGTATGTACCCTCCGCACAGTGGAGAACAAGTCTACAAACATCAAGTTTTTACCCCTAGCCAGTCTTCAGAACATGTAACTTTCCTGGACCACCAGTTCATATTGATGATTCAACTACATAGCTTAATCTTAATGAGAGGTAAAGCTTTTATTCCGTTGGCGAATAAGTTTTTTAATGGAAATAATCAACTAGTATTATATTAGCATTCTTGCCTAAATTCACAGCTTTCTGCTTACTGACAACTTATTGAATTGAGGGAAACACCTTATTTCATTTACATATTATGTTAAAATACAAATGACTGCAAACATCAATTTAAACATATCTTACTGAGGTATCAACAGCATTATTGATTATATCCTTAAATGCCAATAAATGTTGACTGAGAGCTGATTATAATGTATTTGAGCACATATAAAGTCATCTGTGGGTGCCGCCGAATCAAATGGGGAAAAAAACACAGAAGACAGTGAGGCTGAAACAGCAATTGTAATCTTTGCTGACTTCATGGTTTTGCTGCAAGCTCTTCAACAGGAAAAAAAAAATGTTCTGGACACTGTACTGAATCCTATAATTCCCACTAATTTTGAGATTCTGTTTCAAATTGAGAATATTGTCTTACTTTTGTGTTTAGTCTCTTTGGCCAAACCATTTCTCTGAATTTATTATAAGCCCAGAACAGGGTTTCTTAGATCAGCCTCTCTGATACCATATGATGATGTAGACAGGCTAAAAATTTTGGTACCGGATAGATCTAGGTTCAAGTTCTACTTCTGATATTTAACAGCTGCTGGCTCACCGGCAACCTCTTACTGGTACATGTAGGTTTTGCCACCGCTGGTGTTTCTGCAGAGGCTTTTTTACCATTTATATAAGTACTGGTGTCAGGGCAGGGACTTTCATAACTGTATAAAGCAGAGGGAAGTTTGCTGGCACCATATAGCTGGGTTGAGAGGGTATTAGGTAATATTCAAGTGAATAAGTTATTTTCATGTGCAAAACGGTGTAAGCACACATCCTTGACACATTGTACAGCCAACAGAATATATAAGCACCACTTAAATTTTTTGCTTCTTAGGCATCCGAACAGTGACATAAACCTTGTAAGTATATTTCTGGTTTCCTGTGTGTTACTGGGAAGGTACAGTTTTTGGAATTAGGTGATATTCAAGTGAATAACTTATTTTTGGAAGCAATACAGTGTAAGCATGCATTGTAGCGTCCTTGACCTACTGCCAAGTACTTTTCATGGAATTGTCAAGGACCTATCTTCTACTTTCCTTATTGACCTTGGCATTGTAAGCAGTTTTATAATGTATAACTGTAACAACAGGGGCAGATGTGACCACATGTATTTCAGGATCGCTCTCATTAGGCCACTTACTGTGGGCCGGGAAATCAAAACAAGAGGCACATCCTCGTTTCTTGTCAAGAGCAAGCCAGGAGTCAGTGGGGTGCCAAATGACGTCCAGTTCGGACAAGTTGGAAAGCATTTACCTTCCAAGGGAACCAGAAGGCAATGCGGAGAATGCAGCACTAAGAAAAAGCAGACTCGAACAAAAATTTTGTGCAGCCAGTGCAGAATGCCTTTATTTATTACCCCATATTTCCAAAAGTTTCACTCAATAAAATAAAATTGCTAAGATAAGATGATTTTTCCCCTGTCTCAAGCCAATTATCCTATCTCTGGAGCCCACTGGTATATATGTGTAATATTAATAAAAATCCATCATACGTAACAAAAAATTACCAATAGTCAATGATTCAGTATGCATTCCATTAGTGAAAAAGTGTTACATACTTTATTTTCTTATCCTGTCCACTGAAGACTGCAAGGGTAGTAGTACATTGTTGTTATTGTTAGGTGCTGTGATGGTTAAGATTGTGTGTCAACTTGGCTGGTCCATGATTCTCAGTGTTTATGTGTGATTACTCCCATGATTGAATATAATCTTAGTAGCCAATCAGATGAAAGCGAGTTTCCTTGGGGGTGTGGCCTGCATCTGAATATAAGCAGGTGTTCTGGGTTTTTGCTCATTCTGGATCCTGCAGCTGCCTCCTGTAGTCTCACCTTCGGTTCTTGGGACTTGAGCTGTCAGCTTGCCTGCTGATCTTGGAATTCATTGATCTTCACAGCCCATGAGCAGGAACCCTGCTCTCCGACCTGCCAATCTTGGGCTCGCCAGCTTCTGCAGCTGCCTGAATTAGCAGAGGCCTCTACCCTGATCCACGGACTTGGGACATTCTAGCCTCTACAATCATGTGAGCTGTTTCCTTGATATAAATCTCTCTCTATATATATTTATATGCTTTACTGGTTTTGCTTCTCTAGAGAACCCAGCCTAAGACACTGGGTACCGAGAGCGGTTCTAGAGAAACAAAATTGTAAGGATGAGTTTTCTAAATTGGTTCTCAAGTCTGATTAGTCTTAAAGATGTTAATGACTCTGCTTCTAGCAGTAAAGGGGGCACTGCTAGTCCATGGCATGAGGTGTCAATAAATATATGCAAAATATCACCTCTAGTGGATCAAGTATTGGTGAAAGGTGAGGCTTGGGGTGAACACGTGTGATATCTTTCTACAGCTTTGTCAGAACGAGAAGTATAAGGAAGCTGGTTGGTTTGTCCTACTTTTGTTAGACAAACTGGTGAAAGAAAGAGATGCACTCAGGGACTCAGAGTTAAAGTTCAAGTGCCACATACATGACCTCAAGACTTCCACTTTTGCTTTGAAAGAAAGCCTTATTTCTTGTATTAACAGAGCTGAAATTGCCAAAAATCAAACCCAGAGTCTTGCTATAAAAGTGGCTGAATTACAATGCCAGCTCAATTGCCAACCTCGAGAGGTGTTTGAAGTTAAAGTAAGGGGATTGATTGGGAAGAAATGGGATCCTGAAACTTGGGATGGGGACATATGGGTAGATAATCAGGAAGCTGGGGACACTGAGCCCCTAAATTCAGTTGAATCACTTCTGCCAGCAGAACCAGTCCCATCTGAAGAGATTACTTCATGTTTGTCTGTTAAACCACCCTGCCCAGAAAAACCATTAGCCTCTCCACTCCCGTCTAATGAGATTAGCCCTAGCCCAGCTGCTTCTAAAGAGCCCTTGCCTGAGTCATTGCCTGGGCCATCGCCTGAGGCAGATGCTTTACCAGACAATGCTGAATATTCTCCAAACAATTCCACACTGTGGATTCTGGCTTCTAGACCTATAACTAGGCTTAAGTCCCAATGATTCCTGAAAGGTGAAGTACAAAGTGTGACCCAGGAGGAAGTACACTACACTCCAAAAGAGCTACTTGACTTTTCTAATATGTACAAACAGAAACCTGGGGAATATGAGTGGGAATGGCTATTAAGGGTGTGGGATAATGGTGCAAGGAAGATAAAGATGGATCAGTGTGAGTTTATTGATATGGGTCCACTAAGCACAGATTGTTCATTCAATGTTTCAGCTCCAGAAGTTATGAAAGGATCGAATAGTTTACTTGGTTGGGTTGCTGAAGCATGGATTATGAGGTGGCCAACACTAAATCAAGTAGAAGTACCAGACCTGCCTTGGTATACTGTAGAAGAAGATATCCAAAGGCTTAGGGAAATTGGCATGCTACAGTGGATTTATCAAGTTAGACTCACAGACCCACACATGCAGTGCCCAGAGAACACATCTTTTACCACAACTGTGAGGAACAAATTTGTGAAGGGAGCTCCAGCATCCTTGAAGACTGCTGTGATTGCTGTTTTATGTATGTCAGATTTGACAGCGGGAACTGCCCTAACTAAATTAAGACACCTAGCTACAATGGGGCTAATTGGACCCGGTGGTAGTAGGGGCCAAGTGGCTGCACTCAATCGGCAAAGACAAGGTGGGCGTGGTTACAGTAATGGACAGCGGAGTCAAAGCAGTAATCAGAATAGTCTGACTCTTATGGACTTATGGCGTTGGCTACTTAGTCATGGTGTCCCTAGGAGTGAAATAGATAGGAAATCTACTAAATATTTACTTGATCTGTACAAATGGATGAATTCTAGGTCAGGTGAACAGCAGTCTAACTCGAATCACCAGAACAGAGAGTCACAGTCCCTCAATCAGGCTGGGTCCCCTTGAGGAAGGACTCCAATACACTGCCATAAATTTTTACTGTTAATCTTTCTCCCAGCCTTTCCCAAAGAGATCTACGGCCTTTTACGAGAGTGACTATTCACTGGGGAAAAGGAAATAATCAGACTTTTCAGGGATTACTGGATACAGGCTCTGAACTGACACTAATTCCAGGAGACCCAAAACGTCACTGTGGCCCACCAGTCAGAGTGGGGGCATATGGAGGTCAGGTTCATTAATGGAGACTTGGTTCATGTCTGTCTCACAGTAGGTCCACTGGGTCCCCAAACACAGCCTGTAGTGATTTCCGCAGCTCCAGAATGCATAACTGGAATACTTAGCAACTGGCAGAACCTTCCATTGGATCCCTGACAAATACAGTAAGGGCTATTATGGTAGGAAAAGCCAAGTGGAAGCCATTAGAGCCGCCACTACCTAGGAAAATAGTAAACCAAAAGCGATACTGCATTCCTGGAGGGATTGCAGAGATTACTGCCACCATCAAGGGCTTGAAGGATTCAGTGTGGTGATTCCCACCACATCCCCATTCAACTCGTCTATGTGGCCTGTGCAAAAATCAGATGGATCTTGGAGAATGACAGTTGATTATCAAAAACTTAACCAGGTGATGACTCCAATTGCAGCTGCTGTTCCAGATGTAGTTTCACTGCTTGAGCATATTATTACATCTCCTGGTACCTGGTATGCAGCTGTTGATCTGGCTAATGCCTTTTTCTCCATACCTGTTTTGAAGGACCACCAGAGCAGTTTGCCTTCAGCTAGCAAGGCCAGCAATACACCTTCACTTGCCTGCCTCAGGGCTACATCAACTCTCCAGCCCTATATCATAATTTAGTCCACAGGGACCTTGATCAACTTTCCCTTCCACAAGACATCACACTGGTCCATTACATTGATGACGTTATGCTGATTGGACCTAGTAAGGAAGAAGTGTCAATGACTCTGGACTTTATTGGTAAAACATTTGTGTGCTAGAAGGTGGAAAATTAATACCACAAAAATTCAGGCACCTTCCACTTCAGTGAAATTTCTAGTGATCCAGTGGTGTGGGCCATGTCAAGACATTCCCTCTAAGGTGAAGGATAAGTTATTGCATCTGGCTGCACCCACAATTAAAAAGGAGGCAAAATGCCTAGTGGGCCTCTTTGGATTTTGGAGGCAACATATTCCTCATTTGGGTGTGCTACTCTGGCCTGTTTATCAACTGACTCTAAAAGCTGCTAGTTTTGAGTGAGGACCAGAACAAGAGAAGGCTCTGCAACAGGTTCAGGCTGCTGTGCAAGCCGCTCTGCCACTTGGACCATATGATCCAGCTGATCCAATGGTGCTTGAAGTGTCAGTGACAGATAGAGATGCTGTTTGGAGTCTTTGACAGGCCCCTATTGGTGAATTACAGTGCAGACCCTTAGGATTTTGGAGCAAAGCTCTG
>NW_004444001.1:15005453-15006945 GCF_000243295.1 Trichechus manatus latirostris | reverse complement strand
TATATATTTATACACTTTACTAGTTTTGCCTCTCTAGAGAACCTAGCCTAAGACAGGTGCTGTCAAGTTGTTTCTGACTCATAGTGACCCTATGTACAACAGAACGAAACATGCCCTGATCTTGCAGCATCCTCACAATCATTGTTATGCTTGAGCCCATTAGTAGTACATTAAGCTTAATATTTATTTAATTGGTTTACAATGTCTGTATTTTTGTATATGGGAATCCACAATAGAACTGTCAAACTAATTTTCATAAATATGCTTCAGTAAATTTTTGTCGCTGGAAACATCACAACTATAAGCGATACCACAAAAAAAGCAAGCAGAAATGCCACTCTGCTTGTATTCACGAAGCTCTAGTTTCCATGCAATCTCTTGTGCATGAATTATAAACAAAATATATCAGCATTGCTGAAGAGTGTCTACAAATGTCCTTTTATTAGCTACCAAGTTAACTTATTCTATTCTCTATCAACTCTCCACATCATGGTGACAATTTTCACTTTTCTTTGCAATGAGATGTCATTGTGGCAAGAGATGATGAATGATACTCAGAGAACTGTTCCCTGCAGTATTTTTGGAAAGGCCATGTGTTCAGCACAGTTTATGTCAAAAGCTACAGACCACAAATCCAGATTCTCTCCATATGCTTGGAGGTCAGACAATGGCAATGAACAACAACAAAAAAAAAGACACATCTTGTTCTTACTTCGATTTATGATCTTGCTTTATGAAAACATCATTTTAGGGTGCTTTTCTGAGAGGAATTTAGAATCAAGAAGTAGAAGTGATCTATTTGGAAATTTTTTCAGGCTAAGCATAATACTTGTCTTACTCATTGGAGAAGTTTTTTTGTATAGCAAGGATAAAGTTACTGTTTATGTTTTAAGAGAGAAACTATTAACAGCATCTTTATTTAACTTAAATAAAATCTTATTTTATTTAATGAATAATACTACGTAGTTGTAAAATTTCCACATCTCATTACTATTGGCCTGTGGTTCTATCCTCTTTTAATTTTGCATTTGCTTTTTTTTTATAAGAACCTGCCTGTAGCATATTCATGTATAGGTCCTCTCTGTATTTTTTTTTCAGAAATACCAAACTAAAATTGAGGAAAAGATAGCATGAGAAAAAATGTTCATAATTTAATAAATATAATTTAGGTCTAGTTTTCAATATGTCCTGGGCAGTGACAAGGTGATAAGTTACATGACTGTCTATTTTATCCGGACCCTAACCCAGACTAAACACTTAAACTTGAATTAGAGGACCGTCTTAGTTATTGAGTGCTGCTATAACAGAAATACCACAAGTATTTAACGAACAGAAATTTATTTTCTCACTGTTTAGGGGGCCAGAAGTCAGGGTGCCAGTTCTAGGGGAAGTCTTTATTTCTCTGTCAGCTCTGGGGGAAGGTCCCTGTCTCTTTTCAGCTTCTGATTCTTGGTTCCTTGGAGATCTCATGTGATGTGGCATCTATCTTCTA
>NW_004444001.1:14982235-15004882 GCF_000243295.1 Trichechus manatus latirostris | reverse complement strand
AGGTTTGTGGAAACCACATGAGGTCCAAGGATGGAAAGGTTCCAAAAGCACTTGGATGTTATATAGTGATTACCTAGCCACCACAATAGTCTCCTAGTACATTAATTTAATAATTTTCCACAAGCAGTGAGAATCCTAAATTCATGTAAAAGACAGCTGAATACAGCATTATAGACTGTAAGAACAAAAGCCTTCAATTAAAAAGGGAGTGGATACATATAAAGAGAATGCAGAAGTAGAGGAGGACATAGGTCAATCTTGAGAGGATGAAACAAATTTGCCCTATTTTTGGAAGATAAAAATAATCTTCAAGAGCTCTGGGTGTAACTACTCGCTTACGAAGTGGTAGAGCTTAAGTCTTTCTCACAATACCATATTTTCTCTTACCTTATGTCAGATCAACTTCTTTTCCACAAAACATTTCAGAGTCTCAGTGAGTGATTTTTCCTGGAGTCCTGCCTCAGTACACAGATGAAGTTTCATCTACGTATTTCTTTCTGCCACCTCTGTTACATGGAGATTTGCCTCCCATTTGCCTTATCTCTTCATGAACTGCCATCGTCAATTGTCCATTCCTGCTTTCTGCCTTAGCTGTGTCTTGTAACAGGAAACTAGCATTGTTTGTGTTGTTTTGCTTAATTCAGAAGAAAAAGATTTCAGCATTTGTTCACTTTATATAAAGGAAGTAGAGACCTTGTCTATCTGGAATGAGGGTAACAGGAGGTATTCTATAAAATACAATGATTGGACTGAGTCTTAGTGGAGTGGGTCCAGGGTACTGTAAATATCCTCTAAGACTAGGAGAGTCTGATGCATGGTAACTACTTTGCTTTTTCTCTGTGATAGTTGAATAACCTCAGAGGGTGCCCAGATGAAATTAATACACCATACCTGCAGAAACCTGGATATAAATGCATACTTAAAATATATATTTAAACCTGAAGTTAGAGTTCACTTCAATGTCTTTTGCTCAACCTGTGTCAACACCCCACTTCTGCTACTCTATCCCGGATCTTCTAGATCAGGCTGTCATTACCTGTCTGATATACTCATTTGTGGAAAAGAATTACAGAAAGAATAAACCTAACATCAAAGAAACTGGTTCCCTTCGGGGATGGTGCATAGGAGTGGGAAGAGGGGAGACGGGAATGGCTATCAGGGATGAGAAAGGAGGACATGTCTCTAAGTATATCTCTTTGAATGGTTCTGACTTTTACAGTTATAGTAGTATTCCACATCCCCTTCACATGTCTGAATAGTAAACAAATAATCAAAATCAACTAGAATGTGAGGGTAACCAAAATGGAATGAGAACACTAACAAATGAAACTAACTGTTTTAAAAATGGATAACATAACCACACTGAAAGGTGTAGGGGAGAAAGAACAAACGTAAGTAGTTTTGGAAATCCACATATTGCCTGGATACTTTAAGGCTACAGACTGAAGAAAAAAAAAAAAAAACCTGTACATAATGTACCATATTTATTAAAATGTTTCTCACAAGGGTATATGCCAGTAATTCTTAAAATGATTTATTTGTATACTGTTGTATTGTTGTTGTGTACTGTTGAGTCCATTCTGACTCATAGTGACCCTATAGGACAGAGCAGAACTGCCCCGTAGGGTTTATGGGAGCAGATTGACAGGTCTTTTCTCCTGCAGAGCGGTCTTTTCTCCTGTGGAATGGGTGGTGGGTTCAAACCACTGACCTTTTGGTTAGTAGCAAGTGCTTAACCATTGTGCCACCATAAACCATTGTTGTTGAGTCAACTCTGACTCATAGCGACTCTATGCTAGAATTGAATAAATAATAGATATAGTGTAGATAATATGAGCCAAGTTTCACAACAGTTAGAAAGAAGTTACAAATTCAGAAAGGGGAAAGACTAAAGTGAGCTCTACAGTGTTGAACTGCAATCCACTATCTTAGTACAATCTCATATTTTTAACAGAGAATAGGTAGGTAGGTAGATAGGTAGGTAGGTAGGTAGACAGACAGGCAGACAGGTGAGTGCATTTGTGTGTTAGTAGTCATATATATATTTCCTAGCAATGTCTGTTAAGATATATAAAAGCAATGAGACCTCAGTAGCAATGAAAAGAGTGCCCAGCTCTTGATTTAAAAAATATTCTCCAATAAAAGGAACCAGGACTTCTTGGAGACGTGATCACTTCTAAGGCCAGAATGGAGAAAATATAAGATAAACTTGAAATACTTTGTGGTGTCACAAAAAAGGAAAGAGATGAAAATAAAAGGGGTAGAGGAAAGGGCTTGTTGAAAGAACACAAGAACTAACCTGGAGGAGCCCCTAATGGCCAAAGATGAAACAATATGAGCAATAAAATGCGTGACATAATTGGAATATAAATCATAGAATAAAATAAAAATCCATGCTTTGATTGTGATAAAAAATCAAATAGATTAATTAATTAAGGAAAAGGAGCAGCTTTTTCTTAAAGTAGAATTCCAATTAATGCATTTAGATGAAATGAAGTAAATAGAAAATCACTATTAGGTAAACACTACAGTAATAATTCTTTCAGACAGGAGGCACTTATAGGTGTTAAAACTTATGGATGAAAGTTTGAGGAGAAACAGGACTTGCATAATCTCAAAGAATTTTCCTCAAAATATGTATTAACTACAAAGGAGAGGATAGTAACTTTACAATGGAGAAACCCAGTAGAAATTACCTCAACTAAGTGATCAGAGTAACATCACCAGAACAGGAAGAAGACAAGGATGCCCTCTATCACCACTCCTATTTAACATTGTGCTGGAAGTCCTAGCTAGAGTAATAAGGCAAGAAAAAGAAATAAAAGGCATCCAAATTGGTAATGAAGAAGTAAAACTATCCTTATTTGCAGATGATATGATACTATACATAGAAAACCCTAAAGACTCCACAAGAAAACTACTGGAGCTAATAGAAAGATTCAGCAGAGTAGCAGGATGCAAGATAAACATACAAAAATCAGTTGGCTTCCTATACACTGATAAAGAGAACAATGAAAAGGAAATCAGGAAAACAATACCATTTATAATGGCCCCTAAAAAAATACTTAGGAATAAATCTAACCAGGGATGTAAAAGACCTGTATAAACAAAACTACAAAACACTACTGCAAGAAACCAAAAGAGATCTACATAAATGGAAAAGCATACCATGCTCGTGGATAGATAGACTCAACATTGTGAAAATGACAATTCTTCTCAAAGCAATGTACAAATACAATGCAATCCTGATCCAAATACCAATAGCATTCTTTAAAGTGATGGAAAAACTAATCATTAGCTTTGTATGGAAAGGGAAGAAGCCCTGGACAAGTAAAGCACTATTGAAGAAGAAGAATAAAGTAGGAGTACTTACACTACCTGGCCTCACAACCTACTATAAAGTTATGGTAGTCAAAACAGCCTGGTACTGGTACAACAACTGATACATTGACCAGTGGAACAGAATTGAGAACCCAGATGTAAATCCATCCACCTATGGTCAGCTAATCTTTGACAAGGGCCCAAAGTCTGTCAAACAGGGGAAAAGACAATCTTATTAACAAATAGTGCTGGCAAAACTGGATGTACATCTGCAAAAAAATGAAACAGGGCCCATACATCACATCATACACAAAAACTAATTCTAAAACATGGATTAAAAACCTAAACATAAAACCAAAAATTATAAAGATAATAGAAGAAAAAATAGAATCAATGCAAGAGGACCTAATACATGGCAATAACAGGATACAAACCATAATCAACAACACACAAACTCCAGAAGATAAGCTAGATAACTGGGATCATCTAAAAAATTAAACACTTAAATGCTCATCAAAAGACTTCACCAAAAGAGTAAAAAGAGAACCTACAGACTGGGAAAAAAATTTTGGCTATGACAAATCCAATAAAGTTCTAATCTCTAAAATCTACAGGAAAATCCAACACTCTACAACAAAAAGGCAAATAATCCAATTAAAAAATGGGCAAAGACACTTCGCCAAAGAAGGCATTCAAGCGGCTAATATGAGGAAATGCTCACGATCACTAGCCATTAGAGAAATGCAGATCAAAACCACAATGGGATACCATCTCACCCCGACATTACTGGCACGAATCAAAAACACTGGAAATAACAAATATCGGAGAGACTGCGGGGAGATCGGAACTCTCATGCACTGCTGGTGGGAATGCAAAATGGTACAACCATTTTGGAAAAAGATATGGTGCTTCCTTAGAAAGCTAAAAATAGAAATACCATATAATCCAGCAATCTCACTCCTAGGAATATATTGTAGAGAAATAAGAGCCATCACATGAATAGACATATGCACAACCATGTTCATTGCAGCATTGTTCACAACAGTAAAAAGATAGAAACAACCTAGATGCCCATCAGCAGATGAATGGATAGACAAACTATGGTACATACACACAATGGACTACTACTCAACGATTAAGAACAATGATGAATCTGTGAAGCATCTCACAACACAGATGAATCTGGAGGGCATTAATCCGAGTGAAATAAGTCAATCACAAACGGGCAAATATTGTATGAGGCCACTACTATAAAAACTCATAAAAAGGTTTACACACAAAAAGAAACAATCTTTGATAGTTTTGAGGGACAGGACATGTGGGGATGGAGAAAGTTTCAAGGAAAGGAAAGACCAAGCAACTTTTACAGACAGCAGGAGACTAAAGAAGTGATAGATAAATGTGATGTGGAATTCTCCATAGTATCTTCATAAGGAAAAAGAACATTAGTGGAAACACTGGTGAAATTTGAATAAGGTCTTTAGTCCAGAGGTCAACTGTCTTGCTGCTTGTTTTCATAAATAAAGTTTTATTGGAACACAACCGTATTTATTAGTTTACATATTGTTTAATTTTACCACAACAGCAGAGTTGAATAGTTGCAACAGAGAATGAATGGCCTAAAGAGTCTAAAATATTTATCATCTTGCTCTTTATTAAAAACGTTTGCTGACCTATGGTTTAGTTAACAGTATTATACCAATGTTAATTTCTAGGTTTAGATAATTGTATTATGGAAAAGTAAGATATTAACATTAGGGGAAGCTTGGTGAGGGATATATAAGGAAAATCTTTGAATTATTTTTTGTTATTTTTCTGTAAGTCTAAAATTAGTTCAAAATCAAAATTTAGAGAAAAAAAAGTGAAAGGAAGTGATCAAGAGATGTTATCATTATGGAAATTCCACCAGGTTACCTAATATAGAGCTATTCATTTTTTAAAGGACTGAATGATGTTCCATGATGTCCTTCTGTCATAACTGATCAACCATTTTCTATCTATGGACATTTATTCTGTTTCCATTTTTGCCACTACAAATAATGCTGTAATAAATGAAAATAATATGTCTATTATATGTGTAAACCATATCTAGCTAGAGGTCAATTGGCCGATATCTATAGCAAAAAGGATAATAAGTTATTTTGCAAAATATCCTTCTTTTAAAGCTTCAATTATGAAATCTAATTGTTTTATAATTTAAGTTTTCACACCTTTTGCTATTTGTTAATCAATATATAGTTTTAATTAGTAATGACAAATAACCAAAGCACAACACGTAGCTGCCTTTCTTAAAATATAAACAGAAAAATAATATATACATTTTCAAATTTGAATTTTATTGTCATTTGTTATCACAGCCTTTAAATGCATATAAGAAAATATGATTATTTGCCTAGAATCATGCCATGCCTAAACTATAGAATCAATATATCCTAAGTTAAAGAATTACTACATACAGCCATATACAGGTATCTGAAATGTCAATACACTGGAAAGGAGAGTTAACAATAATGCAAATAGAAGTTACTTGTGAATTTGAAAAAACAAGCATTATAATTATAGCATAAAGAATGGAACAAGGCTTCAGAAGGAATGTTTTGTACTTCTAGCTCTGCTACACACTAGTTTTGTCAAGCCGAGCAATTTATGCAACGTCTGAGAGCCACAATTATACTTTCTGCCAAGGAGGGCAATAAAAACTTCCATGCCAGCCTCATGAGGGTTTCAATCCTATACCTCTACTTCCTAGAACACTGCCTGGCATGTACCAATCTCTCAATAAATGTTTGCTGGATGAATGAATGGATCAGTAATGAATGAATGAATAAGGCAGTTGTAAAAACTAAATGAGATAATGTGCTTGAAAGGACTTTGAAAAAATATGAATATTTTTGTTACAATAAGTAGAAAAAATAAGAAAATTATCAAATTTATAGCACTAGTGTGATAGCCAGGCTTTGCCAATTTTTCCTTGATAGCTAGGAATGGTGGAAGACTTCACTAGGGGGAAAGGGGAATGGAGAGCACAAAGCTCCCAACACCCTGCCCCCTTCTTCCCCAGATTCAAGCCAATTCACTTACAGATTAAAAAAAAGAAGAAAAAGCAAGCCAGTTGTTAAACATACATGAATAACCAATGAGGACAATAATAATAATAACAAAGCCACAGCAACAAACTCCCAAGAAGTGAACATCATTTTGATTTAAAAATATGATTATGATTTGGACTTAGATCAGACTTAGATGCCTGTCATTAAAGCAGAGGTTACTCTCTGAAACCCCTGGAGTGGTCCAACGGTGGGTACATCCAGGTTCTGTAGTCAGGACTAGGTCACGCGCTAAAAGGATGAAGTTTAAATTTAAGCAGCAGCCGTATAAAGTAGCCACCAGGCTTTTCTAGATACCAAAGAGCAAAAACTGGGCAAACAGGAATGAGTCAACATGCAGAAACTGAACGATCAGGGCAAAGGAGACAGAGAAACAGATGTAAGTCACTGGTAACAAGGAGGAACACTGACAAGGGAGACAGAGTTTTGTCTTGGGCTCTGGGCTTTTGTGTGGTTACTGTTGTGGAAGGAATCGATTTCAGCCTGGCTAGTCTTGGCTGAGACAGTAATTGGGAAGAACCAGTTGACGTGAGTGGGTGTCGAGAGAAGCAGGCAGGGATTTATGGGAAGCAGCCAGTTTAGACTGACAAAAAAGACCATTTGAGGCTCTCACACGGTTGGATTTGTCTAAACTTTTCTTCTCTCTTTCCAGGGCCAGAGACTTACACACCTTGAACACAAATATCCTTGAGCTTAATCTCAGGGAATGAATAACAACTAACATCTTTTGAGAGCTTTTGATGCATTTATCATGTAATGCTAACAACACTCTGAGGTAGATACAATAAATCTTAGTCTACATAATAAGGAACAGAGATGTTAAATAACTTTCCCAAAGCCACACAGAGAGAAAGTGACAAAGCTAGGGTTCAAGTAGAGAATCCTGGCAGCAGGACCAGCAACTTCAAAAGCGCTTTGGCTCCAACAAGCATGGTGCTTCAGGTAACAGAAAAAGAGCCAGTGCATTGAGAGCAAAGTGTGGGATGTGCAGAGCAGGTGTCCCACACAGTGTTCTTTCTTTCAAAAACTCCATGTAATATGATGTTGACTTATATTTGCTTTCAGATCCCCACATTGGAAGAAATCAAAATAATCAGCATATTTTGAAAGCTTTAAATGAGCAACAGTTGAGACAGCAATAAAACCAAAGATTTTTCTAGCATGTGTGTCCTTTCCATGTTAATACTATGCTTACACTGTTTTATCTCGTGCCCCTCCAAAAATACTTTCTGTATAGAGAATTTCCAAAGTATTTTGAGCACATTTCTAAACAATTTCCAGGGAATGCTTATAACTGAAAGTTCAGTTATCTCTACAAGTTAGTTTATCTCAAACCTGAGATTATCGGACCTTCCAAATTTGTTTATAGTTTAAACTCCTTTTCTGTGGTATCATTATTGTTCCATTAGTGAATAGAAGATTCTTTTTTTTTTTTACTTTTGTCTTTCTTTAATGTCCTTTATCTATTCAGCCAGAATGCTCCTTAGAAGCAAGGATGGCGAAACTTGGTCTCATGTACTTTGGACATGTTATCAGGAGGGACCAATTCCTGGAGAAGGACATCATACTTGACAGAGAGTCAGCGAAAAAGATGACGACCCTGGATGAGATAGATTGACACAATAGCTCCAACAATGGGCTCAAACATAGCAACGATTGTGAAGATGGCGCAGGACAGGGCAGTGTTTCATTCTGTTGTACGTAGGGTCACTATGAGTCAGAACCGACTTGAAGGCACCTAACAACATCTAATCTGTCATTAATACTGCTTTTTATTTCTTTCTGACATGTTTTAGAGTCCCAATTCCTCCAATTTCAGTTATCACCACTCTTAATTGTTTCCTTATCACCTATTTTAAGGCAGGAATCAAGAAAACTTCTAAGTCTTATGGAATTCAGATTTTCTGAAGCACGGACTCTGGATGAATCCTTAAACTATTGCCCTGAGATACTTCTTAAATGTTAAACCAAAACTATCCCCTGAAGCCTTCGTAAAAGCAAACAATATTTTAACTTACTTGGTAAAGAATGTCTACCTTGAACATTATGCTGTTTTAATAGCTATCTATATGGGATCAAATAAACAACAGTAACTTGAAAGATTAGATAGAAATTAAGGGAGCAGTGAGTTTATGTTAATGGAGGAAGAACAATTCAGAAAAGAAGGAGGAGAATGATTGTGCAACTCAAAGAATGTAATCAACGTCACTGAATTCTGCGTGTAGAAATTGTTGAATTGGGTTATGTTCTGCTGTGTATACTCTCAACAACAATAACAACAACAACAAAAAAATCAATTATATGAATTTAAAAAGTTGGTTCTGAATGTAAAAATCTTGTAGCTGGTCTTCGTGCTTCAGTCCTTCCTTCTCCAGCTCATGCTTTATCTTTCTGCCAAATTTGTCTTCCTTAGTATTCAGTTGCTCCAGTACTATACACATCTGTGTCAACATAGTAAATGTAAATGCCCTAATTAATGTCTCTTGCTTGAGCTCCTATACTACTAGTAATATGGTATGTAAGAAATCTTAAATTTTGCTGCATGTCTCATAATTATCTACTGTCATATGTATTATGGAGACCAAACCCACCCGATTTCAACTCATAGCAACCCCATAGAGTTTCCAAAGCCGTAAATCTCTACAGAAGCACACTGATGCATCTTTCTCCTCCAGAGCTGCTAGTGGTTTCAAACTACTGACCTTTCAGTTAGCAGTCAATTGCTTTAATCAGTGCACAACCAGGGTTCCTAAAATGGAGACAGATATAATATTTACATTAAAAACCAACCGCCTTTGAGTCAATTCTGACTCATCCAACCCCATGTGTATTAGAGGAGAACTATGCTCCATTGGGCTTCTGATGGCTGATTTTTTGGAAGTAGATCACCAGGCCTTACTTCTGAGGCACCACCGGGCAGATTCGAACCTCTAACCCAAACCACCAATCTTTTGGTTAACAGGCGAGTGCATTAAGCATTTGCAGTACCCAGTGTTTACATTAGATATATTTATTTTAAGGAATGAGATGTTTTGCTTGAAAATATAAATGATAAATCAGAATACAACACAGTTATTATTTTTTTTTTAAAAAAAGAAAGAGCCTAATCTTTTGAGACAGATATTATTGGTTACTATCTTGGCATCGATTCGATTCCTCCCACCTACACTACACAATTCTTCCTTGTTGACAGAGCCTGTCTCCTAGATGCTGAAAACCCCAGTCCTCTCTTTCCCAGCTTCCTATGCAGCCAGAGCACGTACATGTAATACAACACTGGCCAATGGAACCCATAAAAAAATCGGTGAAGGGAAAGAGTTTCTGGAAAGGTTTTCTTCCCCCAATAAAAAAGACATGTGAAAGTGTAATATGACTCCTTTTTCTGCCTTAAGATATTGTTGTGTAAGGATATGATACCTACAGCTGTGGTAGCCATCTTGCAAATGAGAGTGGGATAGGAGAACAGAACAATGAAACGAACTTAGTCCTTTAGGGTTTTGACTAGCTACTGTATCAACCCCCCTACTGCCCTGAGTCCAGACTTGTTTTACATATAGGAAATGTATAACCTCATAGTTTTTAATACTTTTAATTAAGTATTCCATTACTTGCAGTTGAAAACTTCCTATTGGATACATATTTCTACTGCATCCTTCATAGTGCCTAGGGTAGTTTTATGTATTTAATAAATAATAGATGGAGAAGCATTAGCAAATTAACATTATCACATACATTACCAGAACTCCATAGGACTCAGGCCTGAAAAAGGAAGACTTGAACTGTCAGCATTTATACTATAGGCAATAACACACTTCAATAAAATCTAAAATGATCTACTACAATGCTTCTCAACTGTGATATAAACCATTAGCAAAGAAAAACTCCCTGGGCTCATGCCTAGTATCTCTTCCATTCCCTTATTGTAATTAGTGTTTAAAGTTTCTCTACTTGTTCTCCTTCCTGTTGGGGTGTCACTGTAATATAAATTAAATTCAGAAACAATGATCTGGAATATTTTAGGAATGCTCAAACACATGGCTCATGATGTTCCTGAAGAATAGCCCTTAGAAAACGTAGTGCATATTATTATCAACTTGTGTTATCAAAAGAAAATCACCCTGTAAGTCTCTAAAAATGTTTCATAGTCTGTGACCATAAATAGAAATTGCATAAACTATATTTTATCAGGTGGGCAATCATCATTTCTGAAGCATTGCTCTCTGATTTTATACTGGCCAGCCTTTTTTGCTCTCAGCAAACTGTGAAATTATTTTGTTTGTTTTTTCCAATACTAGACAAAAGACCTTATAATATGATTGGACTAAATTCTGTTAAGTTGCTGGCAGAAGAGTTAATTCTGTGACTAAAATAATTTTACAACTCACAAAACTGCTTAGTAGCATGGCAGTTTTCTACAGTAGCTGACCAAAGTGAAGTTTTAATTTGCAAACACAGCTGGAAACCATTGAAAGCAACTTCCAGATGTCTTGATAGCGCTCCTGCCAGATTCTAAACAGCCCCTGTCAAAGTGACAACTGAGAAACAGACACCCTATGCCAGTGGGATATTAAGTTTGTTTCTTTTCTAATAGCTTCCAGTTTCAGAGGTCTTGGAACTCAGGACAGGGGCTTATAGTTTATCTATTTGCACTTTTTGGTCACACTGGGTTTCAGAGATTCTGCCGAACCTCCTTAGTTCAGTAGTTCTATTCCACTGCAAAGTATACAACTCATTTGAGAAACCCCTTAGCATGCAGAGATCTGGGACTTACCTTCAGTGATTTGATTCAGAATATAGAAGGTAGGACCCAGGTTTTAACAAGAAACATAGGATATTCTGATGCAGATGTTCTAAGGACCACACTTGGATAAGCACTGGTTTAGTTACGAAGTGGTTGAGTTATTCAGGGTGAACCAAAAAGTTTGGGGAGATTTGGGTTATCCAACTGTAATAATTTACTATGTGCTTAAGCTTTCATTTTTATTTATTTGCGTCAAATGTTCTAGCCTGGATAGTCTTTGGTTTTGATAACTGTGGAGGAATATGTATTGAACTAAACTCTTTCAAGTCAAGAATTATTAACTCTGGACAAACAAAAAAAAAAAAAGCAACAACTATTTTAATGAATTAGAGTGAACAAAAACATACAGAAATTGCAGGGTGTGCAACCCTTGCAAAAAAAAAAAAAGGAATTACACTAAGTAGGATTTGCATTTATGATCCCTGGTGGTGCAGTGCTAAAGTGCTCGGCTGCTAACTGAAAGGTTGACTGTTCGAACCCACCATCTGCTCCGTGGGAGAAAGATGGGCAGTCTGCTTCCGTAAAGATTTACAGCCTTGGAAACCCTAAGGGGCAGTTCTATTCTGTCCTGTAGGATCACTATGAGTCCAAATCAACTTGATGGCAACAGGAAGATTTGCATTTAACTGTTTAGCAACTGAAGATATTCCCCAGTCTACATGGTAAGAAGCTGTTAAAAACTTTACCAGAATGCCCATCATCACTGGCTTGAAGAATGAGGATGTAGTTCAGTGCTGTCAGAGTAGCAGGAAATCAAGTGGAAAAAATCCCAAAAAACATGGAGCCAAATTTTAGCTTAAAATTTGCTCAAATCTATTTTTTTAATAATTTATTTTTTGTTGTTGAAACTGCACACAACAAAATATACACCAATTAATAATTACAAAATGTACAATTCAGTGACATTGATTGCATTCTTTAAGTTGTGCAACTATTCTCAGTGTCCTTTTCCAAATTATTCTTCTACCACTAACTTAACTCACTGCCCCCTAAGCTTCTTACCTAACCTTCCAATTGCTGTTGCCAATTTGATCTCACATGGATAGTTATTTAAAAGAGAACAATTCTCGAGGCAATCATTCTTTCCTAACAGATCTAAACTATTTTTTGGTTTAAAGAAGATTTAACGGGATATTTTTAGTTTAAGGTTTAAAGATAATTTCAGGGCAATTATTTTGGGGGTTCATTCAGCCTCAAGGGCTCTGGAAAGCCTGGATTCCATGAAAATGTGAAATTCTATTCTACATTTCCCCCACTTTGATCAGGATTCTTCTGTAGAATGTTTGATCAAAACATTCAGTAATGGAAACCAGTAACCACCCAGTTTTTCTGGCCTCATGGTAAAGGAGGCTGTTGTTTATGGAGGCAATTACATATGCATTCCATTTCCTCCTCCTATTCCTGACTCTCCTACTTCCTCTGCTGCTCCAGGTGAATAGAGACCACCAACTTTTGTACCCTGAATGGCCACTTGCAAGTTTTTAAGACCCCAGGCACTATGCAATGAATTAGGAGGTAGAACAGAAGCACTAAAAATGACATTAGGTCAATTAACTGGGACGTCCCATGAAACCACAACCCTAAATCTTCAAATTAAGAAAGCAAATCCTATGAGGTGTTTGATTGTACCAGCAGCTACACTTTTTGTTGCTTTTGTTGTTGTAAGGATATATATCGCAGAAGAAACCAGAGTAAAGCAACAGCTTGAAGGCTGAAATAATCAGAGTTTGAATCTAGCTACGTAAACAGTTTACTAGGAGAAAAATCAACATTCTCCGCAGGAAAATAACAGAATCCAAAGACTCTGCAATGTATCATTCAAAATGTCCAATAAAAAAGCAAACACACAAACAAATCCAGATATACTAAGAAATAGGAAAATGTGCCCCAGGGTGAAGGGAAGGCGATCTGAATAACAAAATAAATGATAATAGTAACAGTGTAAAATAGAATCCATGAGTTCACTGTGATATAAATAAGTAAATAAACGTCTTCTGTACAAACAAATACCAACTCATAAATATAATGAGCAAAGAAAATTACTAGAGCCAGAGACATTATATAATGATAAACAAATAAACCCACCAAGAAGACATAGAAATTTCTGAATGTGTATCTGCCAAACAAAAAGGATTTCCACAAAATTATACGAAGTAAAACTGAAGGGAGAAGCCACAATTACAATAGGAGATTTCAGCATCTTCTGTCTGTAATTGATAGAAAAATAAAACAGGAAACCAACAAGGTTAGAGAGGAGCTCAACAATACCATCAAACACTAGAACCAAATTGATATTTATAGAGCATTTCCCTCAAAAGCAACAAGTTATACAATTTTTTCAAGTGTCCATGGAACATATACCAAGATAAACCATGTCCTGGGCCATAAAACTAATCTCAAAAAATTGAAAAGAGTTGAAATTATACAGTGTCTTCTATGACCACAGTGGAATCAACTATAAATCTATAACAGAAGGATAACAGGAATATCTGAAAATATTGAAATCTTTTTTTTTCTATTTTTTTATTGTTGTAGTTTAAGTGAAAGTTTACATTTGAGGTTAGTCTCTCATACAAAATTTATATATACATTGTTATGTGACCCTAATTGCTCTCCCTGTACTGTGACAGTGCACTCCTCCTTTCTACTCCTGATTTCCCATGTCCATTCAACCAGCTCCTAACCCTCTCTGCCTTCTCATCTCACCTCCGGACAGAAGCTGCTTGTTTAGTCTCATGTATCTACTCGAGCTAAGAAGCAAACTCTTCACGAGCATCATTTTATGTCCCAGTACAATCTTTGTCTGAAGAGTTGGCCTTGGAAATTGTTTTAGTCCTGGGTTGGCAGAGATTCTGGGGGCCATACTTTCTGGTGTTCTTCCAGTCTCAGTCAGATCATTAAGTCTGATCTTTTTACTAGTATTTGAGTTCTGTACCCCACCTTACTCCTGCTCCATCTGGGACACTCTGTTGTCATGTCAGGGCAGTCATTGATGGCAGCCAGGCACCATCTAGTTCTTCTGGTCTCAGGCTGATGAAGTGTCTGGTTTATGTGGTCCTTTCTGTCTCTTGGGCTAATACGTTGCTTATGTCATTGGTGTTCTTCATTCTCCTTTACTCCAGGTGATTGGGACCAACTGATGCATCTTAGATGGCCACTTGCTAGCTTTTAAGACCCCAGACGCTACTCACCAAAGTAGGATGCAGAAGATTTTCTTAATAAACTTTGTTATGCCAATTGACCTAGTTGTCCCCTGAAAGCATGGTCCCCAGACCCCTGCGCCTGCTACTCTGTCCCTCCAAGTGTTTGATTGTATTCAGGAAACTTCTTAACTTTGGTTTAGTCCAGTTGTTCTGACTTCCCTTCACCTAAGATAATTCTTGTCTACTATCTAGGTAGTGAATAACCTTCTCCCTCCCTCCCCACCCTCGTAACCATCAAAGAATGTTTTCTTCTGTGTTTCAACCTTTTCTTGAGTTCTTATAATAGTAGTCTTATACAATATTTGTCCTTCTGTGACTGACTAAATTCACTCAGCATAATGACCTGCAGATTCTTCCATGTTATAAAATGTTTCATGGATTCATCGTTGTTCTTTATCGTTGTGTAGTATTCCATTGTGTGAATATACTATAATATGTTTATCCATTCTTCCGTTGATGGGCACCTAGGATGTTTCCATCTTTTCGCTATTGTGAACAGTGCTGCAGTGAACATGGGTGTGCATTTATCTATTTGTGTGACAGCTCTTATTTCTCTAGGATGTATTCCAAGAAGCGGGATAGCTGGATCATATGGTACTTCTATTTCTAGCCTTTTAAGGAAGCACCAAATCGATTTCTAAAGTGGTTGTACTATTTTACATTCCCACCAACAGTGTATAAGTGTTCCAGTCTCTCCACAACCTCTCCAGCATTTATTATTTTGTGGGTTTTGCACTAATGCTAGTCTTCTTGTGGTGAGATGGTATTTCATTATAGCTTTCATTTGCATTTCTCTAATGGCTAATGATCGTGAGCATTTCTTCATGTGTCTGTTAGCCACCTGAATGTCTTCTTTGTCGAAATGCCTGTTCATAACCTATGCCCATTTTTTAGTTGGGTTCTTTGTCTTTTTGTTGTTAAGGTTTTGCAGTATCTTGTAGATTTTACAGATAAGATGCTGATTGGATTTGTCGTAGGCAAAATTTTTTTCCCAGTCTGTAGGTTGTCTTTTGACTCTTTTGGTGAAGTCTTTTGGTGAGCGTAAGAGTTTGATTTTTAGGAGCTCCAAGTTATCTAGTCTCTCTTCTGGTGCTTGTGCATTGTTACTTACAATTCGTATTGTGTTTATGCCATGTATTAAGGCTCCTAGCATTGTCCCTAGTTTTTCGTCCATGATCTTTACCATTTTTGATTTTATAATTAGGTCTTTGATACATTTTGAGTTAGTTTTTGTGCATGGTGTGAGGTATATGGGTCTTGTTTAAGTTTTTTGCAGGTGGATTTCCAGTTAAGCCAGCACCATTTGTTAAAGAGACTGTCTTTTCCCCAGTTATCTGACTTTGGGCCTTTGTCAAGTATCAGTTGCTCATAGATGGATGAATTTATGTCTGGATTGTCAATTCTGTTCCATTGGTCTATGTATCTGTTGTTGTACCAGTACCAGGCTGTTTTGACTACTGTGGCAGTATAATAGTTTTTAAAATCAGTAGTGTGAGGCCTCCCATTTTGTTCTTCTTCTTGAGGAATGCTTTACTTATTCGAGGCCTCTTCACTCTCCGTATGAGGTTGGTGATTTGTTTCTTTATCTCATTAAAAAATACTATTGGAAATTGGAACGGGATTTCTTTGTATCTGTAGATCTCTTTGAGTAGAATTGACATTTTCACAATGTTGAGTCTTCTTGTCCATGAGCAAGGTATGTTTTTCCACTTATGCAGGTCTCTTTTGGTTTCTTGCAGTAGTATCTTATAGTTTTCATTGTATAAGTCTTTTACATCTCTGGTTAGATTTATTACTAAGTATTTTATCTTCTTGGGGGCTATTGTAAACGGTATTGATTTGGTGATTTCCTCTTGGAAGTTCTCTTTGTTGATTAATTGGACCCATAGGTCACATGCCTAATCTCTTTAGGAATCAGTTATTCAGCCACACCCTTTTTGTCTTCTAAAAAGCATACTTTCTTAATTTTTACAGCACAGTTTTCCAAATCTTTAAGTTCTGGTTGCTTTTTGCTTAACAGTTCATTTATTAATTTATCTCTTTCCTCCCAGATTTTACTATAAGCAGAAAGAGAAACAATTCTGTACCCTTAAGATTTTGCTTAGCAATTTACTCAGTCAAATATCCAAGTCCATCATTTACAAGTTCTATTTTCCACAAAATATTCTAACATAATTCTGTCAAGTTCTTTGCCACCTTTTAAGAAAGATTGCTTTTCCTGCAGTGTCCAATAACACATTTATTATTTCCTTTTAAGGCCTCAGCAGGAGCATATTTAACATCAACATTACTAACAATACTCTGTTAATGATAGAAGCTCTCCCCACAGTTTGGGGAAAATCGAGCTTTCCCCTCAATTCTTTAAGAGCCCTCATCCAAATCACCTGTAATGACCATAGTATCTTTAAGGCAATCGTGGGCCTTACTATCAACCACATCAAAATTCCTTCAGCCTCTATCCATTATTCAATTGCAGAACCACTCCTACATTTTACGTATTTGTTAGGGCAGCACCCACTACCTGGTACCAAATCCTGTCTTAGTTTGCTAGTACTGCAGTAACGCAAATACCACAAGTGGGTGACTTTAAGAACAGAAATTTATTTTTTCACAGTTCTGAAGCTAACAGTCCAAATCAGGGTCTCAGCTGTGTCAATTTGTTCCTTGTAAGAGATCCTAGACATTCCTTATTTCCTTGGTTTGCAGATGATCTTCACATGGTATCTGTCTTCCCCTGTGTGTGCGTGTCTTTGTATCTAATCTGCTCTGTTTATAACTCAGAGTGATTAAATTTAGAGCATACCTTACTTAGGTATAATCTAATTGAAATAAAGAAATCCCTATTTCCAAAGAGGGTTACTTCCACAGCTATAGCGGTTAGGATCCCAACATGTATTTTAAGAGACACAATTCAATTGATAACACCATATTTTCATTTTGCTTTTTATATAGGATGGAAAATTTCTGATTTTTTCATGTTCATTTTGGTGTCAGGCTTTAAATCTCCCTTTTACCCAGGTGCTGAAAATGTAAGTATGGGGCTTTCCACCTAAGACATTTATGCCAATTGGGAGTTTGTGGGATGAATTACAGTATACTCTAGATCAGATACTAAACAGCCATGTTCTCCATTCTGCTTCTCAAGTTCATAGGAGCTGCTAGATATGGTGTATAATATAAAGTCCCATCACAGAAGAGGCAGTGGTACAGTTTTATCTCAGAATCTGTGTTCCTCATATTACCACCTTAATTCTCCTCCCATTTCATCACCTTCATATTATTTCTGGTAAAACAAGGGTTAAGTTCTTAGCACATAAGTTTTGAAAAGTGCTGACTCTTGGCATGGAGTTGGGATATAGCCAGAATGCAGTAAAACCCTAAATCTAGCATTCTTTCACATTTGGAAAACCTAATAGGTGGCCGGTAAACAACGGTGAATTGATGAATTTACCTAAGTTGCATATTATTTTGAGTGAAATTAGCTTTGAATTTGGGTCACACAAAAACAGCCCTGGCACTGAAGAACTTGCCTCTGTATTCTTCAGTTTACACCTTGTTAGGGGCAGGACTCTGCTAATAATTGGGCTGTTTGATCTTTTGGTGATAGGCTGCTATAAAGTAACATTTATTTTGTCTCCAAGGAACCATTCACAGTCGATGAGCCCATTCTCGGATTAGAGAGAGATGTGAAGTAAACATATTCTTATATTGTAAGGCCTGTAAGTTTCTTAAAAATAGTTCTTAAAATAAGTGTAAAGCGGTCATTGGACTCAAGAAAACAGTTCTAAATCTTCCTAGAAAGACCCCTGATAATGATTTCATCTTAATGAGAGGAATTTTGGAAAAGAAAATGCAGACTAAGTCAGGAAGCATGTAATTTGGACCTGACTGTATTACTAACTAGCTGCATAAGATCAAACAGGTTCTTACCATATCTGGGCTATATTTTTCTTATTTGAAAAATAAGAGGGCTAATGGTGGGATTGATAGGCATTATCACAGACTAAAGTGAGAAATGGTTGTGTAGAGTGGATAATTTGTATGTGTCTTTAAGAAAATATCTAGTTCCAATAATCACTGTACTGCTGTTATCAAAGCCAGCATTAGAAAGAAAAAGGGACATGAATCTACTCATTTGATGTTAACTGGAAAATCCTAGGAAAGTTCTCTGAACTAAAGTATATTCCCCTCCAACCTCTCACTGTTGGCACAAATGTCAACATTAACAACGTATTAGCTCTTCAGGAATGCTCTTTTAAAAAGTAAGGATTACTGTTGTTGTTAGGCACCCTTGAGTTAAGTCAATTCTGACTCACAGCAACTCCATGTGACACAGTAGGTCTTTCTCCCATGGGTTCAAGCTGTCACTCTTTCGGTAGGCAGCCAAGTACTTTATTATTGTGCCACCAGGGTTCCTACAAGTATTACTAGTAATAACAAAAGGTAATGCCACAGTAATCTTTTACTTGTTGGTGTAAATTTATTTTTAATTCTTTTGCATATTTTTACTTGAAACAGCTAAGTACTATACATGGTATTCTTCAGTAAGCGAGTATCAGGGAGATGATAGATACATAGACACAAGTTATAGACGTCTTCTGCCAGGATCATAAAATGTGTTAGGGAAATAATACTTCTTCATAAAATAACGCTAATTCAAGGTGGAAAACCAAATGAGGGTATCTCAAGCAAGGAATATTACAGGCAAATCTCCTATGAATCTAGATGAAAAGCCCTTAACAAGATATTACCAAAATGAATTCACCAAAAAACAAAAAGGACAATTCTTCATGACCAAGTTGGGTTCATTCCAGTAATGAAAGTTTGGTTTACATTTGAAAATCAGTCAATGAAATTCACCATATTGACAAAGAAAGAAGAAAAAGCATATAACACTATAATAACCATTAAAAAATTTAATAAAGTTTAACTCCTATTCGAGATGAAGCAGTTAATAAAAGATACCTAAGCTATTAGGACAATTATGAGAGAGAAATGACAGCAATTCGATAGGACAAAAGTGTTCAAACTCTATGAAGATACTTAAAAGGAGAAATAGATAAATCTCAACTCAGAGAGTAATATTTTAACATCTTTTTCTCAGTATGAATATTAAGAAAGTAACAAGAACATGTAAGATTTCAACAGCAACATAGGCATATTTGCTATATATTGGTAACTTAAATAGCAACTGCAGAACACACACACTTTCAGTAAAATGTTAACTTTTTTTAAATTAACCACAGGCTGGACTTTAAATAGGGAGCCCTGGTGGTGCAGTGGTTAAAGTGATCAACAGCTAACTGAAAGGTTGACAGTCAGAAACCACCAGCAGCACTACGGGAGAAAGATGTGGAAGTCTGCTTCCATGGTGATTTACAGCCTTGGAAACCCTATGGGGTTGCTATGAGTCAGAATCGACTGGACGGCAGTGGGTTTGGTTTTTTGTTTTGATTTGGTATTTAAATCAAATTTCCATAAAATTCATTGGATTGAAATATACCAGTTTTGTTTGTTGAAATAGAATGAAAGTAGCTATATATCATTTACAAAGAAAAACAGAGAATCTCCAAATTTTTAGAAATTGAAGTATGTATTTGTCTATAACTCATTGAAACAATAATTCATAATCAAGTACAGATTTGTTTTGTTATTTGACATAGCCAAGAGAAATATATACATGGTATCCAATGATATTAAAAAAAAATCATAGGGATTACCTTGCCAAGTACAGAGCTGTTTATAATTGTGCAGAGAAACTTCTGAGTTTTTGATAATATTCTAAATCTTGATGTTGTTGGTGGTTTTATGTGTATGTTCACTTTATACAAATTTATTGAGCTGTATATTTATATTTTGTCTACTTCTCATTATCTGTGTTTTACTTCAAAAAATGTTTGACTTAAAGTAAAGTGTATTACAGGAAACAGATAAAGATGCCAGATAGATCCTTCTCTAAAATGTTAAGTAAAATGAATCCTTTATAAATAGAACTCAGAAGAGAGACATATTTGATTTTGCTACATGTAAAAGTCTATCAATTCATAGATATAAAATTATATCACATTTTGGCTTAATTTGAAATTCTATTATCATTGAAAAAAATAAGCATTTTTCCTATATTTATTGCCAGTCCAGCTTTTCTTCCTATGTAAATTGCCTATTCATATTATTTGCCATTGTTTCTATTTAGTTGGGTGTGCTTTCTTTACTGATTTGGAGGAGTTCTTTCTTAATTACATTTTTCAGATGCAAATATTTATATATCCTTTTTGTTTTTATATGTCATATTTATATGTCCCCCAAACATAGAAACAAAAAAGTGAAATACATGAAAGGATGTATTTTTAAATAGCAAGTAAGACTCTGCATTACAATAAAACTGAGATTAAAAATGTAAAAAAAAGGAAGGTAGGGGAAAAGGGATGAATAGATGCAGCAAAGGGCAGTGAAACAATTCTGTAGGATACTGCAATGGTGGACATATGACATTATATATTTGTCAAGACCCATAGGACTAAACAAAACCAAGATCGAATCCTAATGTAAACTATGGACTTGAGCTAATAATGATTATCAACACTGGTTCATTGATCATAACAAATACACTACACAAATGCAAGATGTTAATAATAAAAGAAACAGTGTTCAGTGGGCAAAGGGATTATAGGAGGACTTTGAAATGTCTACACAATTCTTCTGTAAACTTAAAATTGCTCTAAAAAATAATGTTCATTTTAAAAAAAAAAATGCAAAAAAAATGAAATACCTAATTATACCATTAAAGGATAATTTTCAAAAAATTATTATGACTCATGGAAATATATAATCAACATGCCAAAAAATTTATTTAACTCACTGACTAATGAGGGAACCATTAATATGTTCTAACTTGTTCAAAAGAGAATCTAAAGAACAGACATATATGAAAATCAAGAATGTTCAAATTAATTTCCAAATAGAGGCAAAACTGATAGTATACTACACGACAATAAAATGTACTATTTGGAATCATCTTTTCTACAGGGCAGAAATCCATTGGATTGGACCTGTCTTGGACAAAAATTATATTTCTATGGACAAACATCATTTGCATTACTGCTAGTTTTTCTTTTATTTACAACTTACCCAGTTGTAAAATAGCCAGCAAAGATAATTTAAAAGAACAGATCCCTATAGTATCAAACATCCCCAATAGAAACTGGCCAACATTCCAATGACAGGATACCAGGTAGTCATTTCCTCATTTCGGTCTCTCACAATTTTTCCCAACATAAGTTATTTCTATTTTCTTATATCATTCTCAAAATTATGTTTCCTATTTACACATTGCCAATATTATATGACAAGAAAGAGGGAAATTAAAGTCTCCAAAGAGGAAACGTGAGAGACAAATAAAGCAATATGGTAAGAAAGTAAAAAAAAAAAATAGAGGAAGTGAGGAAGGTATGATCATTTCTGAGATGCTCTGTGAGTCAGAATCAACTCAATGGCAACAGGTTTGGGTTTTTTGGTTAGTAAAGTGTTAAAGTCATAGCTCCATTATGTCTTCTGTGGACATTGTCAGCTACTTAAGAAGAGTTAATTAGTTACTGTTTACCTTTTAAAAATTTATTTTTATTCTTGAACTATTATTTATTAACTCTCTTCTAAAAGACATAACTTCTGCAGTATATAGATGCTAACTCTATTTAAAAAGGAAGATAAATAATTAGACAGAATTGTGCAGATAGGCAACTGAATGACTGAATTATGATTTTCTTTGAGGGAAAGGACAAGACAGTAGTAATTTCCAACAGAATAAGCTGCTTGGAGCCAATCTATTCCTAGCATTATCTAGGAAGATACAAAGGATGAGGCTCTTTCATTGGCTCTCCTTTTATTGCTGTAGAGTTCTCTCAGAGAAGGGCACAAAATTCCACGGTTCTGACAGCAATGAATTCATCTCCTTTCATTTCTGAAAAAGCCAGCTGCTCTTTGCAATAACTCTGAGTAGAAAATGACAATTCTGGTTTGGAATGCAGGCACAATTATGTCTTGTGAACTCTACAAAAATGTGTAGCTTAGGGGAGGTTCCGGCAAAATGGCGCTCTAGGCAGAAGCACCACGCTGACCCTCCACAGTAAAGATCCAAAAAACTAAGCCAAACAGAGAATACTACAATCCTGAAACCCTAAAACATCAACTGAAGAGATAAAGAACTCAGCCAAGCACC